>NC_137671.1:9846880-10182789 GCF_963422515.1 Blennius ocellaris | reverse complement strand
TTTACAGCATGTTGCTTGATTACTTGGATCTCCTCTGCAGGCCTTTATGAGCTGTGGGCTGTGATCGTGACGGCAACATTTACTGCCCACTTGTGGGCATGACAGTAAGTACGTCTCTGTGTATGTGCAAATCAGTTCAACATCCGTTTGTGGCGTACGTGGCGTATCCATGTGCATAGAAACCAGTCGCCCCATCAAGCAAAGTTGTTCCTATGAACGCCACCCTCCGGTCTTATAAAACCTCCCATCTGGATAGACGACTGGATGCACAGACACACAAAACTACTATCTCTGAGTCAATGTGAGCCGTGAAGCAGCTATTAAAGTGTACGAAAGCGAAAGTGGGGGAAAAACCCACAGGAAATTGTTCTAATCCATACAGATTTTAATGAATGAATGCACCATAGCTTTAGTTTTGCCTGAAATATCAAATATGTACATCTTGATTTAATGCTTCCACCTGAACTTTTAAGATTGAATTTCTGTCTTCAAGGCAGCCTTAACTCCACTTCATTCCAGTATGCTACAAAAAAAATGCACCCTCAGAGACTTAAATTTGCCTTGAAAAAGGTAATCCATCACAGTGAGCAGTTCATTGCCTTTATTTCTGTTATCAAAGTAACACTGTTACTGTGCGGTAATGCAATCGGAAGTCGACAGAGGTTTTGAAAGGCCCTGCATTCAGGAACAATGTCACAGTTTAAGAAGAATCGGGTGCTGGAATGAGGCATTTTAAATGCATGAAACAGGCAAAATTCACATTGTCCAATCCCAAATATTTATGTACAATCACTCACCTCGCAATACTTTAGCTTGTTTAATCGGTTTGGAGATGTCTTAGCGTCCTGGAGCTATAAGAAGAGCTTTCGGTCTGAAACTTTAACAGCTTCACCAAAGTTATTGGCATTGCACTTTTGGCAGTCTACAGATCATTCCAAAATACAGCTGCACTTGTTTTACTTTCATTAGCTTCACCACCCTGCATCTTATATTTTCACTACTATATTATATTATTGACAGAGAAGATATAATTAGGTAAGAATGAGAATCTACAATTGTAACAGACTTTCAATTAAATAAAAAGCTTTAGTTGCTTCGTTTTCTTCATACAAACAGTGGGTTTTGGAATATTTACTTACTCTACTAACCCCTCGAGGGATCGCCCTTACCCGTTAGCAGTAATGTGTTTATAAGTGTGAATCACTTTTTGTGTTTGTCCTGTGATGAACTGCTAACTTGTAAATGATGGACCAATGAGAAACCACATGAGAAAGTCTTAAGCCTGCTTCGTCACTAATCACTGGTTTCCTACATAGTGGCGAGGGACTGATGCAGAGTATGATAGTATGCGATATCAAATGTATAGGCTTGCCATACACACACACACACACACACACAGGAGCAAAGGCACCAATACACACCCAGACAGCCACAAGCAGAACGTGTGCACACAGTGACTGAAACTGTTTGGTCTTATCAGTGCTTCCTTCAGTCACTGGCTTAAAGTCTGTCTCATTCCTTCTTATCTTAATAAGGTTGGTCTTAACTCTAATGTGATGGCCTGCCCTTCCTTGTTAATGGATTCACACACACACCGATAATCCTTGCTTGCTCATACGTTAACAACACACCGTCTATTGCTCAATCACACACAGGCACCCTTTCCTTCTCTGGACAGCACAGCTCCTCTCTTCCTTTTTTTTCTCTTTAACACACACACCTACAAACACAGACAAACGTCCTGTTTCATCTTAAAGTGGATGTCGGTGCTGTCAGCCTCGTCGAACAGTCCCCGTTTCTAATCTCCCTGGTACAATCTCACCACCCACATCACACTTAATGTTGAGAGCTACAAGGTTAAGTCCAGACATGCCAAGGACTCGTTTAGCTCGCTTTCACAGAAACGGTGACAAACCGATACTCAGCCTAATTGAGAGCTGTAACCATATGCTATTAACATTTCTGACAATTTACGAAATACTGCCAACTATTAAATGCAGGAATTGTACATTAAAATTTTAAATGATCATTATACCCAAAGAGGAATTAAACAAAAATGCAGATCAAATCCCATTTGTGAAGCTAATAAAGATATTATGGGGAAAGCCAGAGTACCTGGAGAAAACTCGTGAGAAAGAAGAACATGAAAACAGAGTAAGGCACAAAGCTGGGAATCAAATTCCCTGTATCAATACACCTCTATAAGGTACTAATTTAATTCTATGGTCTCTCACTTCCTCACTTGGTCGTGACATGATGGCGCTACGATGGCCTATTGCATCATTTACTTTTTTTAATTTAATGACCCACTGATGTATTGTTTCAGTCAGCAACTTGTCCAGTAAAGTGCTTGTGAAATTGTGATTCTTTGGGTGTACGTTCACAAAGAGAAGCAAATCTGAAGAGCTAAGTGAGTGGAGCGGTCGCCTAAATCCTAATTTGGTTTAATGAGATACAGTTATGAGGAGAAATGTCCAGTTCTATTAGGCTCGATCACTGCCTCTGGGGCGATGCGAGTAAATTCTGTGGGTCCTTCAAATCAATTTACAGCGCTGCTGATTTTTCTCTTTTTACACTCATCTATCTCTATATCATCTATCTCACCTCTTCTATCATTACACTCACTCACTCCTTTATTCCAACTCCTTGACCATCTGTTCACTTTTTTTTTTTTTTTTTCCCGTTTTCTACAATCCCTTTCCCAGCTACTGCTCCTTGACTTCATCCATCACTCTAATTTGTCTCTCACTCGATTCTTCAGGTCTTTATCTCATTTCGTTTATTCCTCTTCATCCCTTATCTACCTCTCCTCCTCTCTTCCTTTCCCAATCCGTCACCACCTCCCATCCACCTCCATCGTCAGTGTGGCTGTTACACACTCCTGCCCTCCATCCCGATTGTCACCACCCTCCTCTGCTCATCCGTCTTCAGCTCTCGGGGTGAAGTGAATTGCAATCGGTTCCTCCCAATCACTCCACAGGCGAGCCAAGAGACGGAAACTGCGTCAGTAAAAGATTATGAGGCAGATCCATAACAGCCATCAAAGCTAACAAGGGGGAGCGCCAGATTAAGACACACACACACACACACACACACACACACACACACACACACACACACACACACACACACACACACACACACACACACACACACACACACACACACACACACACACACACACACACACACACACACACACACGCAATTTTCCTACAATATTTGTACAGCTTACACAAACAAGGCATGGCATGTTCTTTAATGAGCTTTTCAAGATGCTTGTAGAAATTTTTTTTTGCTACCTTTGGACAGGAACATGGGAGCTGCTATTTCTATTTTCAATGTCGATGCTACCCTAAGTTGGCCATAGATAATTTACTGTATTTAAAATCCCCAAACATCCGATATTCCTTATAAGTTATGTTTGCTCTTAACTATTCAACCTTACCTCTCAGTTTTTGGACTTCTTCAAAAAGCTGAATCATCATTCTTGTAGTGCAAGGTCTCATCAAGGAGGAAAGACGGTCAAAGAGAGACAGACAGAAAAATATTTACTGTCTTGCTTCAACAGTTCTCTTTGATAAGACAAAGTCAAAAGAGAGAAACCTTTACTTCTCTCCCTACCCCCACGTTTTACCTCTCCTATACACCATCTCTCATTGACCTCCATCGACTTTTGTTTTCCCACTCCCTTCTCCTGCATCCCATTTCAGCTCCCCGATTTTCATCTGACTAGAGAAAGAATACAAATCGACGTTGCAATGAGTCAAAGTCAAGGAAAGGCAGTAAGGAGAGGAGAAAGTTGAAGACTTGAAACATTGAGAGAGAGAGAGAGAGAGAGAGAGAGAGCGAGAGCGAGAGCGAGAGCGAGCGAGAGAGCGAGAGAGAGAGCGAGCGAGAGAGCGAGAGAGAGAGAACATGAATATAAGTTCTACTGAATTGGAAGAAAAGAGGGATGATTTCCATCACATGACATCTCCTCTTCCTCCCTCCCTCCCTCCCTTTAAGTGATTCAATCTCTCGCTCCCTCCCTTGTCACTCTCACTCATTCTTTCCCGCGTCATGACAGGAATGCAGAGAGGTCTCCACTCTCGCCCGCTGGGGTTTTTCCTCCCCTGGGATGCTGTGATCTCTCTCTCTCTCTCTGTCTCTCCTCTCTCCCTCTCTTTCAATTTCAATGCCCTCCATCGGGATCACAGTGAACGATATTGACAGAATATCAAAAGCTTCTCCGGTGTATTTTTTTTTTATGTCCCTTCATCGTCTTCACTGAATATTATGTTCCAGTTTTGAAATTAGATCGAGTTTAATCGACATCAAATGTGGACATCAGTCGAGAGCAGCAACACCTCCGACACACACCCCGACACACACCCCGACTGCTCTGCGCTTTTGTAAAGCAGTTTTATTCATGTGTCCTCCGCTGCCTTTCTCGTCCCTCTTTAAAATCTTTCCTTAAAACACAGTGAACCCTCCTTCTCGTCTCTCAGGCTCATCCTATACTCTCTCTCTCTCTCTCTCCCCCCCCCCTCTCTCTCTCTCTCTCTCTCTCTCTCTCTCTCTCTCTCGTGTTTTTCATTTTTCAATTTCAATGTGCTTCCGAGTCAGTGACTCGAGTCTGCAAGAGAAGCAACAGGTGTGCAGTCTGCACTTCCCAAAAGGCTCCACCAAGCCTACCAGGCAAATGGGAGGTAATTTGCATTGCCTTTATCATCTGGATTTCTCATGACTGCATCACAGAATTAATTGGGGGGGGGGGGGGTGTTAGGAGGCCAGAGCCTCCCTGATTAGTCACAAGGTTTAGTCATAGAATTAGTCACACATTTGTTGTGCCGTTAAAATAATAATGAAGAATAAATGTTGAGAACTGTTTTTGCATCTGAAAAATTCTGTTAATTTGTGTTATCGATCTTCATGAAAAAGATGAGTCACAGTGAATGATAATATATTATAATGTTCAATTTTCATGTATTAGATTGACTATTGACTACCGCTGCATGCCAAGGTGCCCCAACAGTGTGTGTCAATAATTTTATGTGTGAAGAAACTGTCCAGAGAGTTCAAAGAGTTTTTAATTTCATTTTGATGCTTTTGCATTTAAAATCTACATTGTGCATATGGTATTGATCATCTGTCTGCATCTTCAGATCTTCACTGACAGAGCTATAAAGTGAGCTGCTCCTTTCCCAAGCCTCTAAATCAGACTTTCCTCCAAAGCCCGACCACCCGTCTGAACCTACGGTTGTCCAATTCATCACATGCAAACACACCACAGGCTTGCCTGTTACACAAATCATAGCATACAATCAATGTGTTCAATCTCAAAAACCGGAATCTCCTCTTGAGAAGATGCAACTGGAAGCCTCGTAGATAAGTGTGGTAGCAAAATGCTGAACATGGGCAAGAAACAAGTGGGAATTAAATGGAAAATTCTGGAAGCAGGCACTTTACATTTTTTCCCATTCCATCGGAGACATTACTTTTCTTCTTTTGTCATATGAATAAAATATGCATAGACTGGGTTGCACTGGGTGAAATGAATGGACATCACATTTTTCAGCTGCAAGAATGAAGAATGCAGCGAGTTACGATGAGAAAAAGAAATTGCAAGAGAATCAGGGCTGCCCTCATACATGATGGATTTTATTCCTGCTCAAAGATACTGAGATTTCCATCTTAAAACATAGGGGTGCCCGGATTCTTTTTATTGGCAAGCAAGCCCAGATCAAAATAATGTACCTATGCCAGAGCATTGATAAAAACTATTTTTTGAGTAACAGCTAGCTATTTGTTTACAGTACACTCAATGACTATTTTGCACAATACTGGACACGACAATCGAGAACACCGCGCCCACTTAGTTTTGTAAATCACTCACCATCTCATGCTCTCTGCATTCAATCCAGAAACAGAAGGAGGACTACGAGACTGGTGCAGCAGGATATCACACAATGAGTTGCATCATCTACAATAAGAACTGGAGAGAGCCGACTGAACACTATAGGAATGTTTTCGCAAACTCTACATGGCATCAGTGAAATCTTGCGTGTTTGCTGGTCTGTTTCCAACTTATATAGATTGATAAGTATGCTACAGATGGCATTTAAAGCCTCCTTTCACAAGATGGTGGCCTCCATTGTAAACATTTATAGTGTATTGTTCCCTGTCTCTCTCTGTGTGTGTGTGTGTGTGTGTGTGTGTGTGTGTGTGTGTGTGTGTGTGTGTGTGTGTGTGTGTGTGTGTGTGTGTGTGTGTGTGTGTGTGTGTGTGTGTGTGTGTGTGTGTGTGGTTTCATTACAAAATCAACCAACAGCACCCACTAGTGGCCTAAATCAAAAACTATATTGCTTTCAGAGTTTTTTGCCTTTTCTGTGTATAAAACAAACATTATTTTTAAAATGTTACAGTAAAAACACTCAACTTTGTTGAATCAAAAATGCAAAACATGTGCGTTTTCACTTGAAATACACGTAAACGGGGCATAGGTATCACCCAACCAACAACACTCCCATAACCGTTTTGATGAACTGTGGACAAGGACATATATTCACTTGCAAGATTTAAAGTGTTTGAATACGCCGAAGCACCCAGACTTTAGCTTCAAATTAATTCCATCTTTCTTGCCCCCCCCCCCCCCCCCCCCCTTTTTTTTTTTTTGCTCTTGTTAGTACTCTGAGTTTCAAATTAATTACTGGGCCATCTCTATCTATTTCCTGCCATCTCTCCTACTCGCACTCGTCTTTCTCACTCTTCTCTGCAGCGGGCAGGCTGAATTAGTTGTTCTCTCTCATCTTCATCACTTCTTTCTCTCTCAAACTTTTCATTTCTCCACGACTTAATTGTTCTCCAAAGGCCATCATCCTCTGTCCAAAATCCACGCTACAACTAATTTTACATCTCATTATTTGTCAGTCCCTGTCCCCATTTTCCAAAACGCATCAAGACAGTTCGCTTTTATTACCCCCCCCCAAAAAAGGCCCCGTCTTTTTCGGGTGACCCTCTCTGTCACTTTCCACAGGCCATCAACCTCACTCCTTCCATCTTCCACAGAACTCTCTGCCTCGTTTTACATTTCACTGAATCAGAGAAAACAGAGCACTGCTTTGTCCTTGCATTGATGTTTGTCCTTCTCCAAAATGCCCAGGGTGGCGATAAAGCGCTGTGAAAACTGTGATTATTTCATACCCCGCACGCCGGCACAGTCTGTGCACAATGACCAGGTTTGAAATCAAGATGAAAGGAAATGCCAAGGCTGTGGGTCTCGTTCACAAAGGCCGAGTCATCTTTATTAGTGCGGTAAAGTGTTTACAACGCGGCGTTCAAATCAATTACCTTCATTCAACAAATTAGCACATTTGTGTAATTAACACATTAAAGCAATGGACACAAGCAGCTTTGTGATGAGAAGGAGCAAATGGGGTGATGAAATTATGGATCTGAACATGGAGACACGTGAGAATTTATCCGCTCTCTGGAATATTCAAGTTTAATAAGTGCGACCTCCGATCAGTAATATCCATCCTGAAAGAGTGGAAGACTTGGCTGACCCCCTTACTGTGGGACTGGTTTTATTGAGAGTTGAAAAGATCGAAACAATTAGTTTAATACCAGAGATGCACAATACTGTAGATAGAATAACTCAAAACATTTCTGCATTAGTTAAACATTCATATTAATTAACATTGCTGAGTATGAATCATCACTATATATATATATATATATATATATAAATATCTTGTGGGACTAATAGTGGTTTATCTTATCGCACAATGAATTTCTTTGTTTTATACATGATATGAATATAAACATTAAAGTATGTATATATAAACACCAGCATTAATCAAATTGATTCAGTAAATATGATTTGGTCAAGTTTTTTTTTTAACTGTTCTGTGATACGTACACAAATGTATGGGATTAAGTCAATCAATTAACCATACAACAGATTAATCAACAGTTACTGAATTAGCGGAACCATCAAAATCCACAGATTGAATAAAGTTTGACTCAATAAGAAAAAAACTGTGTAAAATTGCATAGAATAGTATTTTCAGTCTATATTACTCAGTGAACTATTATGATTGGAACCACAGTGCAGCATCGTGTCTGTAAAGTTTAAATACACCTGAATGTCAAAAAAAAATCTCACTTCTCCCCCAACCCCAACCTTATTTATCTAAACTAGAGTCCTGAGAGGGGCATACTGCTCTCTGACATTTTTCTCCCTGACAATGCACTGAGAGAAGAGTAAAAGTCAGACTGAGAGATGGAGAAAGTACGTGTCTGAAATTTTCTCCACAGCAAAACGATCAGGGATAAAAAAAAGAAAGGAAAAAAAAGACCAAAAAATAGTGAAAAGTCAGACTTTAAGAGGAAAATGTGTGATCATTTCAGGGTTGGTTGAAGTGAATTATCTTAAATACAAGTCTACAGAATAAAAATAAACGGGTGTATGATTGATAAGGAGCAAAACACGACACACAAGATAAAACATAGTAGTTTGAGGGATTTCAGTCTTTTGTGCATCAAACAAAAAGTTGTATTTCTACTGATGATGAAAAAAGTAAACCTATTTGGAGACGTGGAAAAATGGGAATAAACATGACAATTCTATAATTTTTAACCAAAGCACACAAGGGTCTTTAAAGGAAGTGATGTGCTTCTCACTATAGTCTAAAATGGTAAAAAACTCACTGGATGACTGTGATTCCTGCAGAAAACACAGCCTCCACGGAGAGAGCAACAGATACACTCAGGCAAACACAGGGCCCAGAGGGTGTTGTTGCTCTTTCTATGGTAATTGCATGATCAGGTATTCTGGTTAAGCACTCTCAGGAGAACTGCGAGACACTATGTTAAACAGTCCGTTCTGTTATGGCTGTCACTGAGGCCATCACTGTGTATTGTTCACGCCGCACTGTATGAATCTGTACAGGTAAGACTTTTTTTTTTTTTTTTTGTTATATCTGTTTCTTTCTCACTCGGCACCTTTTACACATTTCTGCCAATGCAGATGAATGTTATTAACACGAGCAACGAGCCATGCATATTTGTAGGTGTATCCACATCTGTGTATACGTTTAATAGCTGTTTCTACAAATATGTGTACATTGTTACTTTTTATAAGATGGAATAAATAAAGAAAGCAATATTAGCACTGTTAATTACAAACAAGTTTGCAAGCTTTCACTTGTAAATGTCATTATCTTGTTAATTTGGGTCTTAAGTGACTCATTAGGAATTGCGAGGCAAGTCACGGATTGTCATTAAAGATTCTTTGCTGATAATTTCAGAGCTTGATCAATTTTGACTCCTCCACCCCTGCGGTAAGTCTCAACAATGGGCTTCTTTATACAAGTGAGGAGCTGAAAATAAATATATGTTCATAATTGATGCCTGGAAAGCAGGGAAAGGTTATTAAATACAATAGAAATATAGAAATACAAAGTGCAACTTGTAATTTGACTATCTGAAAGGTCATTAAAATGGAGTGAAGTTGTGTAAAAGGCTCCAGTGTGCATCATCGCACCTGCAAGTGTCAATAAATCAAATATGACAAGCAAAAACAAAGAAAAAAGCATTTTATTTAGCTAAATGCAACAGAGAAGCTGCACAAACAGAAGAAATTATGGATTTTCTACTTAAAAAAACAACCCAAAAAAATGCAAATACAAGTTGCAAGAGTTAATGAAAATCTCTGTAACAACAGAGAAGTGATATAATGTAAATCAAAGCAAAGACTGCACCATGACCTCGTCAAGCTGGAGCTTTTGGACTGACCTTCACAGTCAGATTTGCCAGATTTACAACAAAAAAAAAAGAAGAAAAAAAATCAATCTGTGAGTCCTTGCTGTTTCACAGCCTAAAAATATTCTCAAACTTAACATGATTTGCCTCAAGCGGTGGAAAGAAGTTGAAAGAATAAATAGAGAAAGACCCCGGCTACAAAAAGCATGTCTGAGTTGTGTGTGAGTGGGCGATTGTTTGGCCAAGTGGATCCCCAAACTTTTGCACACAACAGCAGCAGGAGGCAACAAAGGCTCTCCTAAAATTGATGTCATCTTTGTGTGTGTGTGTGTGTGTCTGCACCTGCCTCAACAAACCAGTGTGGAGGAAGGCCAGGCACTGAGGCTTCATACTTTTTTTTTTTCCTCATTAGTGCTTTTACAATCCTCCTCAAAAAGGGTGCACACACACACATAAACGCACACACTTTCTTGGTGGTTAATTAATGCCATGAAAGGATAGCATAAACTGTGACTAGCTAAAAGAAAAACTGGGCGAGTGAGACAGTAATCACAATGGGCTTTAACTGACAATATAGGCAAACTGGTCATTAATGAGCAAACGCACACGCACGCACGCACGCACACACACCCAAACTACAGTATTCATTCAAATACAGCAAGAAAAAGAAAAAGAAAAGAAAACCGCTATTGCATACACAACATTCACACACACACACACACACACACACACACACACACACACACACACACACACACACACACACACACACACACTACAGTATTCATTCAAATACAGCAAAACAACACGACTACATATGCGTTATGCTAACACACACGCAGACACACACGCACAGATGCACACACACAAATCGAAAGAGAGCTTTGCCCACATTCTTTAAGAATGTCCAAAAAAAAAAGAAAAAGAAAAAAGCCTAAAGAAATGATTATGTCAATGACGTTCCTGTGGGCCTTCATTAGAGCTTATTCTGTCCCCCACACATATACACAACAGCATTGTATCCCTGCAATCCAATTACAGAGGCCGGGGCTGGTAAACCCTTGAGGCAATTTGATATTATATGTGAACAGGAAAACTCTGAAGTCTCAAAAGACGAGACACACAAACGCACATACATGACGTATCTACTGCGTATTAAAAACCATGTTCCTGCACGTGTGTGACAGGATAAGGCTTTTAAGTCATCCTTGAATCGCTTGTTAATTAATGCAAAAAAAGTGAATTCTTCCTCCCATGCACAAGTGGATGTTGTAACTTCCTTCACATATTTGCAGATTCTTCAGTGTGGTACGATTTTAGCCGTGTCATATTACTACATAGAGTATTACACAGAAAAGCTTCAATTATGGAAACATTGTGAGATTAAGTCAGGTTTGAGTGACAGGGCGGCTCGACGCTGGTGCCCTTTTCTGTGCGAGTTGTTGAAAAAAATAAAACACTGACGCATAGTACAGATCGGCGCCGTGCAATTCAGACAGCCCGCTAGTAAAAAAAAGGAGTGTTACAGCTGCTTATGTACCCTGTCAAATCAAATGTCCCGTGGTGACACAGTTGTTTATGTAGTCTGTCAAAGGTAGAAGAGCGTGGAATCATATTCACCCTGCAATAAGCGCTGAGGCCTGCATTTGACCCGTCATGTCACCCTGAGGGTACCACTTTCTCCTTGTATAGATAAACACTCCATCACCACCTGATGATTTTTCAATTTTTATTTTTATTTCTTAATTTGTTGCTCTATAGCAATCCTTCTGTGTTTTACCTGCCGCGCAGCTCTTATCTACGTCTAAGTGTCTCTTTTGTCAAGAGGCGCACAGGTGACAAAAATCCCGCCGCACTGGGGCGCCTTTGTGACAGCTTCCTGTTCCTGGTGATTTTCGGGGCGATAAAAATCAAAGTGATATTGTATCCGGCGACCAGAATGGCTGGTGAATTTCCAGAGAGTAGGGTGGCGTCGGCAACAAATCACATGGAGACAGATGCAGAACAGCCTCCTCGAGAAAGAGATGGGACTTCATCGATCCATCTGAAGAAAGTGGGTCAGTGTCGGGTAAGAAGGCATTAAAGTCCAAAACAAACGCCTTGGATCTGAAACTTAAAAGAGTTGGCACTTCAAAAGCAGCATAGCGATGAGGTAAGTGTTTGTCACGCTGCGATAAAATGACTATTTGACATGTATTGTGCCGAGAATTGATCTCACACATTGTGAAAATGCTCATTGCGATAAAATTGCACAGCCTTGAATAAAAGCACTAAAATTATTTAAAAAAAAAGATTAAGTGTTATCGTGTTGTTGTGACATGTTAAGCACAAAGACGGATTGCAAATAAAAAAAAAAAAAAAAAGAAAAGAAATAGTGTTTGTTATTATGAAAGAAAAATCAATTACAGGAAGAAACATGAGTAATACGGCACAGGCGAGCAGCACGTGACACGCGACCGGACCGAACGGCTGCAGGAACATTTGCAGGGAGCAGAAACATAAGTAAACAGTTTTATCACCACCCCGTCACGAATACCACGGTGGGCATACTTCTCTCTGATGCATTACTGTCGTCACTCCGAGGCTGCGAAATGATTTTATGTTTACAAAGTGTGCATCATGCTCCCCTGCGACTGCCGTGCCGAGTCACACAGGGACGCCTCCCGCTCCCGGCCGTCTTTCAAACGATGTCAGTGTCGTTAATATGCAACCGAACATTCCTCATATTCACCAACCGCCATCAAAAAAGTGCACATCAAATTTACTTCAATTTTTATTTATCACCCAATTATCTTTACTACAAATTGCATTTATTACTTTCAAATGAGTGTTTTATATCCTTTATTATTTTAATATCAAAACACCTTGAGACTTCTGATTCTGGATCATCACCCAAAAAGACAATTTTTTATTTATTTTTTTATTTTCACTTCTATTAAAGCTCGGTTTCTAATTGATGGCTGACATTGTAGTGGCAGAGGTTGCATATGCCAACTTAAAAAAAAAAGAAAAGAAAATGTACCTGTTCCTTTGTCGCACGGATTTAGAACAAAACAAATGACTGACGTTGATTTATCCCGTAAACACTGGCAAGTGTCTAAACTCCCCCTCATGTTTACATTCCCTTCCTGGATTGGCACACTCCATATGCTGTACATCGACGGAATGATGTACTTCATTGGCAGCGGCAGGGAAATTATAGTCTATATGAGCAGTTATATAATATAAACGTCTTTCAAATTACACCGTGAGGCCGATGTATTGCTCTAGTGGGCAGATGGGTGTCGAGAGAGCAGTTTGTTTAAGCAGCACCAGCGTGAAAACTCTGCCGCCTGTTTACGTTTGCAATGCCATTGAGTAAAGCATTTCACTGGTTGGTTAAAACACTATTCCAGATTTTACTCCAAATATATCTTGTGTGTCAGTAGACTGATGTAAAAGGAATATTTTGGTCAGTTGCACAAGCGCATGTGTGTATGTGTGTGTGCCTTGTGATGTCCTCGTAACCCGTCCTTTCGCCGGGATCGGCAGGAGCATCCCACTACACCAGGTATTTATGAAATATAAAACAGATACATGAAAGGACCACAAAGCTCGGCTGTAACCTTTCAAACAAAGCTCAGCTTTTGAGGGGAATCTTTTAAGTTGCACTGAAAGCTAACGCATATCTTGGGCATTAGCATTATTGTAATTGCCAACCTCATTCAGACTTTTAATTAAGATTCTATTTCTGCCATTTATTATTTATCATCATCATATTAGTGTGTTAAAATAACAATAGATGTGAATAATTTTTACTGTTTATGTGATGTTTCTCCATTTTATGCTTAATTTGATCAAAAGCCTTTGAGTGTCTTGAAAAGTGCTATAAAACATCAGTCACTTCAGACACAGTGTTTGTGCTTTGACATAATGCAGTTTGAATAAATGACATTACTAGTTCAAACAGTAAGACCCTGTTCATGTGAAAATGATAAAGTAAAATCAATAAAGTAAAAATGATAAAGTAAAAACGATGAAGAAAAAACGATGTCCATTTACACAAAATAAAGCAGAAATGCTGAAAACTATGTAGTTTAAACAAGTTGGCACTGTTAGTTATTTTTCTACCACATTTTTCGACCACAGGCACACACGCACAGAGAACAATACGCTATAAACAATAATACGGACATTCACATAGACAGACGACCATTTTGGATTTCTATTATGGTCGTTCTGTAAACGGAGCCTAAGATCAATGGCAGCCTATGGACACTTCCACACTTGTATAACAGGAAATAATCAATGGATTGAAGTGCAACCGACTCTACAGTCTCAGTCACAGTGACCCAATAGCTAAAAGAGGTCAAAGTGGGTTTGACCTGCAGAAACATAGCGAGCGGAAATAAACTATGATTCCTTACAATAAGCACACAAACCAGGTGGGTCATCATGACATCTTGTGACTAGCAAGGTATTGTCTTTTTTGGGGGGACAATAAAGAGGCTGTTCAGTTTGACTGGTGTGTCACATTCATGCTTTGAGAAATAAAATCGAACTTGTGACGCAGATGTATCGTTTATTGGAAGTGGCCACGATGGGTTTCTGGGTACATTTGCTTTTGGTTGTTCAACTTGAGCTCATCCATACGAGTCTAATTGCACTGTGATGACCCCATCCGGAAACTTATCAGTTCAACGTGTTATGACTTGGTGACCCGCTGAGACACTCTGGCATTTTAATAAAGGGAAGGACTTGACTCCTGCACCCCAGAGGTCTATTGCACCGTCGTGAGTTCAACAACACACTGCCGGGACAGGTTAGGGCAGAAAATTTTATGAGGGTCAGAGAGGTGAGAAAGAGGGGGGCAGAGACAGTGAGGTCGAGATGAAGCACAAATAGCATCGAGACCGTGAGACGGGTGTTGGAAAAGGAAAAAAAAAAGAGACGTCGGTCGTGAGGAATGAGCTACTAAGAGCGGTGAGAACTCCAGGGACGCAGGCACGATGAGAAAACAGAGCCAAAGCCTTTCGTTGGATGCCACCCAGGGAACTACGAGTCTATAGAAACACTCCTGCAGTGTGCCAGCTGAAGGAAAGGTGGCGATGGTGAGTGAATGCTCCACTTCTTCTAATCAAATCAATGATGCTTAACAGCTGTCAATGCAAGAATGTCTTCTATTTATCAGGCTGAATATCTTCCCTTTAAGCTCAAAATAATCACATTTTGGGCTTTCTGCTTAGCATGTCTCCTTTGATATGATTCCAATGTGAAGTAATATCAATCATTGTTAATTGCCTTTACCTGACTCAAAGCGCACTTTAAGTGCCCACAATATTTAGGAGATCCACTACATCATGAGGAAGGTCCAACCACAGGCAGCTGGAGAGTAAATCAGTGCTGAACGGTTTGCAGGGCTGCAGATCAATAGAACAAAGCTAATCTCACTGTCACTCAAGGACCAAACTAATTCCTCTGACAGTCAACAGAGAACGCCTAATTTGACTGGACGAAAGAGAGGAAAAGCCAGCCGGATGGTTTGTCAATACAGCAGCAATTTTCAACTCATGGGTTTGCAAACTATTGTTAAGCCAGTGTCACTTTGGATCATTGAGAAATGTTTAGTTCCTTCATACTTAAAGTTAATATTTGGTTTATATTAGAAGCCAGTGAGGTATGTCGGCTTTGCGTCTCATATAAACCCAAGTTTGGAAGACTGAAAACTAACTTTATTGTTTGTGGTGTGCTCAACGTCTTACTAAAATTGTATTTCATTGGTATTCTCCTGGAAGGGGAACATTACATCCTTGTTCCATTTATAGTCTGACTCGCACCTGCAATTGACTGCAGGGCGAGTCTGTCTGCACTACCGCTAAAATCGAGAGAGAAAGTGAAAAGTAGAGGGGCTGATGAGATTTTTATTCCCTTCCCACATGTCTCATCTTTCTCACTCTACATCCTCCTCTCACGGCGCCATTGTCTTCCACTGGTATATTTTTTGGCAGCTTTCCAGGTGTGGGTTTAATAAGACAAAATGCAGCAGGAAGAAAAAAAAATCCCAGGTAGTTAAAACCAAATTTCTACCACGTCCCACTGCCTCTGATAATGGAAGGGTTTTTTTTGTGTCGGAGCTGCTCCTGTGAATAATAAGGGCAAGGGGATGGATCAGAGATTTACTGTATTGTGGACTCAAGTTTGGTTTGTCAAATGTTTGATAAGTTGAAGCCCTGAAAACTTATTCAAGCTCTGAATCATTACAGCAGGAATACCTACCGTTGGTAGAATATGCCGTGTCGTTTTTGATATTCAGGTCTGTGCTTTTCTCGTGCAAAGGAAAAAAAAACTTGATATATCGGCAAGTGAGAAATCACAATCGTTAAAGTTCATTCTAGAGATAAGCAACGACCCAAATCAGAAATGTTTTCATGACCAGATTGTAAAACCGGGGTGTCAAACATGAGGCCCGAGGGCTAAAACAGGCTCTAGTATGGCCACCAAGTCCACAAGCAAATTGTAAAAAATTTCAAATATGACATTGTTTTCTTGAAAACACATTTCAGAAGAATAGCAGACATGAAACAACAGACTCTGAGATCATTGGGAGAAAACCTGCATTCGCCTCAAAGCCATAGTGCCAGGATGAGTTTGTAAAAACATGCATGTTGCAACAGCTAAAGGAGAAGATTTTTGGACATGATTTGCACTAAGTATTATCATTCAAATTAACTTTATTTTATGAATATGTTTTTTTGGGGTGAAAATATGGACATTTTCATCACATACATGCCACAACACAATCAAGAAAAAGTTCATGATTTAAATTTAAAGGATATTATGGCACTATTTTATGGGTTCAGCCCACTCAAGATGAGACTGAGCCGTATGTTATCTGAAATAAAATGTTTAACTCCACTGGTCTAACATCTTTGACTTATTCTCTCAGATTTTTCCAATAGGAGACACTTGAGTTCGGCAACGTTTTTCCAATTCATTCCCTTTCCGTCCATTTCCATGAACGTCACAGCTTGTTTATATTTTGTGTGTTTCACCAGTATTTTTATGAATGTGAGACTACTGGCTGTGACTCAGCTGGCAGTGCATGCCATCCTGAAATCCAAACATTTGAGGGTTAATTTTCCGTCTCGCCCGGTCGACATGTTGGAGTGTTCTTGTTCAGGATGCACAGATTGACATCGATGACGTGTGAACACTTTGCACTGCAGCTGGCATTACTGAAGTGCTGCTATGTACATGTGACTGATGATGTATAGCACATTGTGACTGCTGAACTGGTAAAAATCACAATGACAGTAAAGTCAATATACGAGACGTAATCAATCAAAAACACTTTTTTTTTTTTTTATTCCCCCTACTAATAAACCAAGAATGAGTCACCTGAAAGTGTGAGTCATGGAACACGATATTGGGAACATTTTGTGTGAATTTCTTTGAAAATGATTTATTGCCATGGCTGTAAAAAGTTATGAATTTCAAAAAAGTTTGAGACAACATCGCCCATATGACAACTCCCAAGGCTATTCATGCTCATTAAAAATACTAAAACACTTTCAATGGTTACTCTTTTTAATAAAGAGGACACATTTGACAATACGAGGATTTTGTTTATCATGAAATTTTTTTTTAACAATGACTGCTTTGAATATAAGCATGGCGAACAGCAATATAATGGAGCAGGATAACGACTCCCCACTTTATGTCCCTATGGCTTATAGTCAGAGTGATTATCTGGTTCTCGGAGGCTGGCAGTTGGACAGACAGCTGCACCACCAATTAAGCTCATTCAGACGCAGGCAGTTTAATTAGTTGAGGGATAGTTGTTGAAGGGGCTCGTTCTGAAACATTCATTGCGGAAAACAATCCTAGACAGAAGTGTTGAGCTGCTCGATGTTTCTCTGATTATGCCTGATAGATTAATAACTCATCCTTTATCTCAACAGTAGGAAGTGATGAAAATGCCTCACGCAGTCGAGTCAGTTTATATGGGGGGGTTGGGGGGGGGGGGGGGGTACTCCACAGTTAAATTTACTTACAGCTGAAGCAGCTTCTCATGCTGCATGATGCGGCACCGGCACACAATGGGATGTAACACTTTGTGGGGTGGCATAGTGTGTACTAGATATACACACACACACACACACACACACACACACACAAAAGCATGGGTTGAACTGCGCGTGGAATCACACGCCCACAAATGTAGCCACATGAAGACATATGGTCATTCCCCACCAGAGAGGGAAGTGTAACACAATAAGCCAGAAAGGCTTTGGCGTGATCAGCATGATATCCGTGTGTGTGTGTGTGTGTGTGCGTTAGTACTCAGTGGGATGTTTCCGAAATCATCGACCCTTCCATTCCACAAGGAGGCCATATTGCCTTTACGCCTCAGTGGACCTGTGACTGCTGAAATAGACAGAGAGGCGAAAAAGGGAAAGAGGTGTGCCCCAGCTGAGAAGTAAGTGTGAAGAAAGGAGAGATAAACAGAGAGAAATAACATCTTTGAACCAATAGTAGGGAGGAAGGAGGAGAGAAGGAGACCCAGGTGTGTGTATGATGTGAAAAAGGGGAAGGGAAAAAAAAAAGTGACAGAGAAGATATGGCAGTATGAATGGTTTCGTGTGTGTGTGTGTGGGAGTGTATGTCAGCGCAGGTGAAAGTGTGTGTAATTTACCTAAGCCTCTGGATTTGTCTCTTCAGAGCGATTCTGACGCTGTGGCCATCACACTGCGGGGAATTGTTGCACACATGCAGCGAGTGCACACACACTCCAGTGCACATGCATAATGACACACTATCAGTGGATGCGTCATCAAACATCGTCTCAGGAGTAAGAGGTGTGTTAAAGGAATAAAGGGAGAAGAACACGAGTTTTCACTTTAGATGTGCTTTCTTTTTGCGTTTTTTGGGGCTTTCCTAAATCATCTCTCAGAATCCACAAAGAGCTTGGTCTGTGGTTCCTACTCACATCACATCTGGATCGAGTGGATTTCAAGCTGACAATCTGTTGATTTTCGATCGTGTTTCCCCCTTTCCAAACAAGGGTTTATATCTATCCCCTGGCTTTGTATTGTTTTTGTTTTTTGTTCTCTCCTTCTATCCCCAAACCCCTACCGAAACAGCAGAAAGTCTCCAACTCTGGTTCTGATGGTTTCTTCCTCTTTTCTTCTTTCTACCATTGCCGACATTTTCTCACATGGAATTGTTGTGTTTTTCTCAACAAAAGTGCTTTGAAATGACTATTCAGTATTTATTTCTATATAAATAAAATAAAAAAAAAATAAAACACTATTTTATTTGTCATGTAAGATAGCATCTTTTGCATCTATTCTTCCTAGGAGCCTTAATACCTTAATCGAACCATTGATTTATCCATCTTCTGTACCTGCTTTATCCAGACAAGGGTTAAGTGGGGTTTAATTATAATACAGCTAAAAGAATAAAAAAAAGCAAAAAAAAAAAAAACAAGAAACACCCTGATGTTACATCTTGTATATCCTCATGTCTGGTGTCATTCATGATTTTTTTATTTACTGTCCCTCAAATGGTTTATTTCCCATAAGGGTTCAGGCAGTTATATTTATGATTGTTGGAGTAAATATTTCTCATCTCATCATTATGTTTTAAATAGTAAGTGTATTCATGTCAGGTCATATATTACACATAGTTACATGTATTTATCCTGCCATGTCTGGCCCTGTATCTTTAAGTTAATTCTATTTTCATATTCTATATCCACTTTCTGTGTCTTGTTGCTCGTGTCTCACCTCAGTTGTTCCCCTTGATTGTTTCCACCTGTCTCCGACTATCTTGTAGTGTGTTTAATATGCAAACACACCACAAATTCCCCAGTCTCCTGTTTTTATAATTTTAGCATCTTGGTCTCAGGCCTGATTACCTGGTTAGTCTCTGTTTAGTTTTATGGTGTCCCTGTCGTTATCTTTGCCTCATCTGTTTGATCGTGTTCCTGTCTGATCGACTGTAGCACCATCTGTTTGGATACCTCTATTTAGATGGTTTTTTTTGTTTTGTTTTATCTATGTGGGTGTTGTTGGCTGATTCCAGAGAAAAATGATTCAACCGACACTCGTATAAGTGTTTATATGATGCCATTCTTTCAGACTCCATTGACCAAGGTGGTGTTGAGGAGAAGTTGAAATCATGCTCAACAAGTTGAGAAATCGTTCTATTCCATTTCCAATATTTTCCATGAAGGATGTAGATCAGTGGTTCGCTAACAATGTAGTCCAATATCTGCACTATCTAAGAACCCCAGGGAAATGTTTCTGCTTGTACATGTTTGTAAATGTAAGCATTTGGCTTTGCTGTAATGTCTTAGTGAAGCGGAGATCAGAACGGAAGTGTGCAAGGGAAACAAGATAAGGCGCACTTGTCAGCCTCACCCACTCCAATTTACGTTCTCCAATAAAAAAACCTGAAAGTTCTATTTGGGCTAAAATGAAGTGTCAGCACCATCCTCTCCGTCTGTGGTCCGTCTGAATTTTCAATTATAGAACTTCATGAAAAGGATTTGCCCTTAATTCCAGTCAGCCTGTTAGCCAGAGAAAATTTGCACGCATACAATCTCAAGGGTGCAGCTCTGACACAACATCTGGAGGAACAGCAAAATTAGTGAAAGGCTAGATTTAGGATTAATAATGCACAAATTATTGATATGAATCTGCACACACAACATCAGTAATTATTCACAAAAGGGTTTATCACTTTGCATTCCTTTGCTACTCTGCACACTCTCCATCACTACTTTGTAAAGTTACTGAGAAGGACGAGGGTGTGTGTGCAAGTGTGTTTTTGTGCGTACTAAGTACTCAGGGAAATGCAGACTTTAAGCAGATTAATAGGATCTAAATATAACTGCTGCTAATCAGGACATCAAAATAAGCCAAAGAAAGGAGATATAAATACACAAACATCCATAAACATTTTAATATGCACCGCACGCACGCACGCACGCACGCACGCACGCACGCACGCACGCACGCACGCACGCACGCACGCACGCACGCACGCACGCACGCACGCACGCACGCACACACACACACACACACACACACACACACACACACACACACACACACACACACACACACACACACACACACACACACACAAACTTTTAATTTCCAAAATTATGCACGACCACAACGTTGCCTTGCATCCATTTAATTCCGTCAACCGTTTCATCTTTCGGGCTCCGAAAACAAGTGTTCGAAATATCCTGGCACTAGAAAACAAGCCAGTCATTCACATGTGGTTATTCGGGGTACGATTGCAAGTTCAAAGCTAAAAGCACACTCCAACGCTTGAGCCGAGCCATACAAATTGTAGGTGTGAATCAAACTAGAAATTCTAATTGGCTTTGGGCTCTTGAAGGGTAATCCGCATCATCGTCAGTGCAGACACTTGCAGACACGCGAGCACGTCACCTGCTTGACAACACATTCGTAGTCACAGTTGCAGATTCAAACATACATCTGTAAATTGCCCGCGGTGCTTGAGAGAAGAGTTAATAATGCGACCTGTTGAGATGAGAGCTCGTCATCTGTCAAAGTCGGCAACTAATGCATCATTAGATTAAGACGCTTGTGTGCGTGTGCGTGTGTGTGTGTGTGTGTGTGTGTGTGTGTGTGTGTGTGTGTGTGTGTGTGTGTGTGTGTGTGTAGGGACAGCCAACGATTGACTGCAGGATGCCTGCGAGGGGGGAGAGGGAGAGAGAGAGAGAGAGAGAGAGAGAGAGAGAGAGAGAGAGAGGGAAGGAGAAAGAATGACATGCAGAAAAAGAAGCAGTGAGACAAAAATGACTGCAGACAGACACACGCTCGTCTCTCGTTTCCTCTTCAATGGAAGCCTCCTGCGTTCAGCTCTGCAGTAAGAGCAGCCGCGGGCACGTGCAGTGTCTGCCACAAACACTCACAACAAGCACAGGCCACAAAACACTGTTTGTTGAGCTGCACATTCCCTTGTATTTTCTCCCTCATGAATTTAGAAAAAGGGTCAAAGCCTTCCAGAGAAGAACAAGTGCATATGATTTTTTTTCTACTTTTCTTGTTCAATTTCTATATTTGTGGAGATTTATTTTAAACAGAATGCTTAGGTTTTGGGGTTTTTTTGTTTTTTTTAATTGAAATATTTGCTTTAAATGCCACTTGAACAAAAAAAAAAATTTGCCAAAATGTAATTTTCCCTGAAGGTTATCCCAACCAGAGATTTGCATGAAAACTCTCAGGCTACTCTGCCAATATTCAGCTGAAAAGTGATGGAAATCATTTTAGTAGAAATATCACACACATACACACACGCACACACACAAAAAAAGCAAAAACACAGTTTTGGACACCAAATGCAACTTGACAAACTTGTTCCAAACCCCATTCTGCTTTGACACCTCTTTCCTAGCTGGTCCAGAAACAGCCAAATAAAAAAAAACAGTCACGTAATGAATTCAAACAAACGTCTAAATAATTGGTGTGGAATCAATTAAAAAAGAATCAATGCATCGGTAACGTGAACATCTTCAGCTTTAACTAGATGCTTTACTGGATGGCTGTCAGTGCTAAAGCACTTTGGCTGCTCACATATCCGATAAATAATTATGTATACCCACACCAGAGCAAATTCATCCTCAGCTTCTACGAGTGGAGCCTGAAGCATCAGTGTCAAACATCCTCCCATAGTTTGTGACAGTTTGCTTGAAAAAAAAAAAAGTGAGGTGTGTTTGTTTAATTAAATCACTGTATAACTTTACATATTAATGTAACATCAAAGACTTTCCATATCCAACCCTGCTGTTTAGAAATTACATTTATATATGACTTTACAGTGGTCACAATTATCCTGCAATGACGAACAGGTGTGGATGAAATATGTGATTTGGGTACGATTATAGATAAATAAGCCTTTCATTGGCCCTCTCATCTCATAGTGAGGCTTTAAGACCGTTTGTGTGTGTGTGTGTGTGTGTGGATTTTCTCTGGTTTCTAAGTCAATCTGTGACTCTAATTTGGTTTAAACAGGAGTGTGTCTTTTGATAAAGCGCAATAGAAGATGGATGAATCTATGCGTTTCTTATTACATTTGGGAAGGTAATCCTTCATTTGCAGGAATTAAGTTGCTGTTGGCCAAAGCAGTATCAGCCTACACTAGGTACGCATTTCGAAAGATCTTGTTTAGAAGATGGCTTTAAATCACCTGAAGCCGCATGATGCCAGTGTTTGTTTACCATTTCTCTCCGAGCGTTGGCATCCAGCATGGAAGCCACAGATGTTTGTCACTTTCTGCCAGCTTGTGAACACAATGTGAATAGCTGAATGGACCATTTTAATTGGGATGATGTTGCCAGAACATTACTTTGGTCCAAGTCATCGTCTCCGTCAGCTGTTAGTGAATGCTGCAGTTGGGACCAACTTGGGAGTGCTAATGGCGAGAAATCACATTGTTATCTCCTTAAAATAAAGAAGCCAATGAATAAATCAATCCACTTTGGACTGCTTAATAGTTACTTGAGTCTCTCCCAAATGATGCTCAAGCATCGTTTGACGTCAACAACAACAAGCATGCAGTAACAGTCGCAAAGAAATATCTTCAACTACAAGATGTCCGGCAGCAGATGGCCTTGCCCTTGCAGAACCAAGATAGCAATGTTGTCAAATCAGCCTGGAATTAGACACTGATAACAAATCAACAGAACTCCAAGATGCCACCAATGTTCCAGCTTGTCATGTTGAACAACAGCACAGTGTTTCTAGAAAATGTGACAAATATGGATTTGCTTTCAGGGTTTAGTTTTTTCTTTTTCTTTTGAGATACATGGATCCGTTTTATAAGCCGCTTCCCTTCACTGCGCAGACATTAAGCAGATTTCCTTATTTCAGGCGTGAGTTTAACATGTAGAAATATAACGTGAAGAAAGAAGAAAAACAGCGTCGGCACCGGGGTGAAATATTTATGTTCACCTCTGTTTCACCTCTGAATTTTAAACAGTATTCAAAGAGTTAACATATGGCATATTTATAAATGCGAGCGAGGTGCACTGCCCGGCAATCACTTTAGCCTGAGGTGACATTTTCATACCCTTCACTGTTCATGTGGCGCTGATGCTCAATGTGCGAGTGAAAAAAGGTGTCTCGTGGTTATCAAGTGGAGAGAGATGAAAAAAATTACAACCCATGGGCAAATAAATATGACTGTAAATCAACTGGTCAGCTTTAGCACTTGGTTGCAATGACCTTATTGAACCTGACGTCTCACAGTGATGAAGATCAGCGGACACTGCGTGCCGCTGCTGATGATCTTCCTTGTGGTTTCAATTATTCATGCACTTGACTGCAGTATCACTAAACCTCAATCTGTCATCATCCTGTCTGCCAATCTTGATTACAAGTCATGTTAGTAAAACAAAGTGGATGATTTTGTGTTCTGGTATGTCAGATTTCACTGTGCTCTGCCAGCGTCAAACCTATCTTCCCATACTTTTGTCATGGCTGTCAGTGCCCCTTGATGTCTCGGATTTCACTTTTCCCTTTTTTTTTTTTAGCCGTTGCCACCACCAGCTGGTAAAGCTCAACACCATCTCTCAACATGCAAATGGAACGTCACTGCTCAAGTCGCAAGATGGAACACCTAACGAGAGCATATAAATAGCACCGCTTTATTGACATTCTATTCTGCGTGTATAGTGAAAACGAGCAGCAGATTCATTCGGAAGTGGGTTTTACTTAAGAGACCAATAAAAAAATGTCTCAGATCTTTAGTTTCTTAAGGCACCTCAATGCACATTACCAATTTAAAAACAGCAATATAGGAGAAAGTGTAGGACAGTTATATATTGTGAGCCATGAGGTGGTGTAGTGACCTTGGAACTGACACTCTTTTATTATACGTATATAATATGAATGGATGAAAAGAAACTGAACAAACTCTTCCGATTCACTCATTTTTATCCGAAAGGGAATGCAGTGCCGCTGTTGATACCATCACTTTCTAAATCATAATGATGAGATTTGTCTTACTTTGAACCCTTCGGAACCCTCAATTAAAAGCTATGAAAAGAAAGAAGAATCAATCTCATTCGGAGGGAACAAGCAAATTTAACATAGATCATCTTCCTAAAAAGCCCTAACCTGGGACATGTCCACATGATGCTGAGGTGCTAACCACTGAGCTTCATCCAGAGAAGATGCACACATAATCAATAAAAAAGCAACAAACAAGGGAGAAAGAAAAACACACAAGGGGATAAAGAAGTTGAAGTAAGTGAAGATATAAGGCCATGTCTAAGCCTGCATAAATTCCCATTTCTCTTTTGAATAATAACATTTTCATTCTGGAGTGAAAAATGGAAGAGGCTTGGGTAAATGGTGAAATTTTTAAATCCGTGGTTCCGTGCTGGCGGACTGGGAATAAATTACACTGTCAGAGTCAAACTATGGAGACACAACTCTGTTTGTCAAAGTGGGGAGTATTGGAAATACCTCCAATCCTGAGCCATTACCCATCACTTATCCAGTTCTGCCGGCAACTCCGGTGCATAATTGGGCTTGCGTTACCTCTGTCACCATTGACCGTCATTTAAATGTAAATGTGAGGGCAGGTAGTGTAACAAAACCGCAGGAGTTTGATAGGTGACACCCTCCGGACATCTTTTTCCACAAGTCAAATTGCATGAGGAGTTTAAACAGTTGGAGACGGAGATCGTTTGCTATTTGAAGCAAACCTCGACAGCATAAGGTGAGAAGAGATATGTTTTTTTTCCAAGAAAGTTTGCGTTGCATCTAGCAACAGACATCATTTATTGAAATGTTCCTCATTTATCTTTTGTAGGTCTTAGACTACTCATTTGATGTGAATTTACTGGTCTCTACACGTATCTATTATGTCAACATTTGACAGGAAACCTGATAAATTGGGGTTATTTTTGCAAAAGATTCAAGCAAATACTGCAATGTCACAGGAGGAAATGTAGCCCACCATATTTGATGTCCATCAAAGTCAACATTTATCAACTTCTGAGTCTTATTTCTTCTCCATCTTCTGTGATAAAACATCATTTATCAGAATTCTAATTGAATTTCAGATAAAAGTATGTGTGTTACTCTATATATTCAAAAGTTGGAAGAGGATGGGAATTAAAACAAATAAAAGAGATGGATAAGTTTTATATATATATGGAATGTATGTAAAAAAAATAAAATAAACCTCACAGATCATTACTTTGATTGAAACTAGCTGAGAAAAATGGGGATGGGAAAGACAGACAGTAGCAAGCCATTCAGCAAATACAGATCCACAACTACAAAAAAGCGATAATCTGGAAGACTCAGGTTGGTGTGGGTGACACAGAGACAGATGGAGATTATCGATTACTCTTCCCACAGCCCAACATTTCAACGATCCGACATGGATCGTTGTTGAAGTAACAATACAATCACGGTGCCGAATGAGTTGTAATTCTGCTCCATTCACTCCCAGCTAATAAGCCTCTGCCAGCTCACCATCCATCAGCCCGCTGGACAGCGTGTGGATGTGTGAATTAGTGTGTGCGAGGGAAGCAAGAAGACCGCTGGATGATATGAGAAGATGCCCATGAACATGTGTTCGCAGTAATCTAAGTTTGATTTATTAGTAGGAAAGCAGGAGTTGACATTATTCCCAGGCAGTAAGTTCATCAGCGAACCGTCAACACAACAGGTCTGCCAGGTGGAAGACAGCAGGACTCATTTATGTGCATAAAGAGCCGTGTGCGTCACACCTGATCTGGCTCTGTGTAAGTGCAACAAGAACAACAGCGATGGAGAGGAAGTCTGCAAAACTCGACCTTCTCCAAAGCAGAGGATTAATCTCTTAAATTACTCTACACAAAATGATGCTGGTTTATCAGCAGAAGCTTGATGAGCTTAGGTTTGTTTTGGGACTGAAACCACACTTATCCAGTTTAAGTCCTATTGAAAGTCTTAATTAGGTTGGGATTACTTACATTGAGTAAATAGATGTGTTTAGAGTCCATGCACATTGACAAAAAACTTTGATGAAATGTTGCAAACTGGCTAAAACACAACTTAACAACTTAAAAACAACAGGTAAACAAGCGCTTGGTGAAAGACAGACAACAATCAAACCACTTTAAGCAGCCCAGAAGGCAGGTTTTCTCTAAAATAACACAGCAAAGCCAAGAAACGTAATTAAAATATCCAGGTCTCCACCATTCAGGAGGTAATGAAGGAGGATAAAATTGGCACATTAAAAAATGTGCAAGGTGAAATGAAGCCAGGTTACCAGCAATATAAATGAATCAATAAACCAATATATTCATCAGTCATGGGCAATGTTTGCAACTGCATGTGTAAAGTATGTACTGCTTAATTGGAATGAAGAAGATGAAGCTCACTGTGCAAAATAAGACATAATTCAATAGAAACACAGATGTTAATTCCTCCAGTCATCAAAGAGCCAGTTTAGAGGGTTGAACATCAATCATAAACTAATGTGACAATACAAAGAGTATGAGGTATACATGTGTACAGTATACTGCAGAGTGGAAATTTAACCTTTGTCCCTACTTATTGTTTCAATATCGAAAACATACTAGATGTGTATTCAATCGGTCAGAGTCATTATTTCTCTGCATGAACAGTATGACTTGAGTTTGCTCTTATGTAGTTTCACAAATGCATTAGCTAAGCTTTCTATAAGGCAACATCCCAGGCCTTTAGGAATCAATTCTCTTAAGCTGATTTTCTAAAAGTTGACCCTTTCAGCTGCTCACAAGACAATATGCACCAGTCCAGCTTCCTCTCACGGACTTTAGAAAAACAAGCTGAAGTGAAAATGGTTTCTTCTAATTAGCAAATGTCTGCCTTTTAATTTTTTCATGTAATTATGTCCCAGTCCACTGTTGAAGCATGTAAGATGAGAGGACATGCAGCAGGGTCAAGCCGCTACATTCTTAATATATTATTGATTACCTTGCTGTATCGTGTGTGGAATGATGAGTAATTATCTCAATTGAGAAGAATCAAAATGCTTGAGCTTATGGCCGAATTAATGTGTGATTACCAAAGTCTGTCGGGTGTCCGAGGCAATTCCTTTTTTTAATGTGGAAGATTTTCAGAATTCCTCTCAAAACCTGGGTATTAACACAGCTGAATTCGTTTGAAAGGAACCAATTGAAATTAGTGCGTTTTCTCAAATCCCATGTGCACAGTTGCAACACTTCTCTTAAGATCTGCACAATGTTGCACTTGTAATTATACAACCGCTGTTTATGACAGGGTGGTACTAATTCTGAATTTGTGACAGTAAACACAGGCGCCAAGTCTCAGGGTTGCAGAGTTTTGTCACACTTTAACATTGTGGGTGAGTAAAACCCCCCGATTAAACATCTCTCTTAAATCCTTGAAGTAACATCCCATGAAATGGATGAAAAGTCCTCTAAATCATGGGATTTTTGTCTTTTAAAACATTTGAACTAACTTGGGGTTGCAGCAGACTGGAGCTGACCTGCCTATGGGCAAAACCAGGGTATACCCAAACACTGTTTTCAATATGTTGCAGTGAAGATTTTTTGAAACTAAAATGCCAAAACAACCTGTGGTCACTTGAAATGTTATGTAAATGGCGCCACAAGTTTTTGTACTTTGGGAGGAACCCCCCCCAAAGAATAAATACAAGCCCAATAAAGATAGCAAGCTGGGGAAAGCTGTGATCCGGCTCTCAAACAACTCTAACTAATGGCGGCGAGGTGGCAGCTGGGCACATTTGACTAAGTCCTATAAATCATCAGTTGTGTGCAGATAATTAATTGCATTTGCCTCCGACTTCTTTTATTTGATTATGTTTCGATGGGATTCCGCAGCAAACATAGCCACATTGTGCTTTTTTATTTGTGTTTGCAGTGTGTTCAGTGTTCATCAATTTTAATTTCTCAACATTTGTGCATCAGCACACAATGGCTTGGAAGTGATCAGGAGGGGTTGGCAACATCAAAGTTAAATTCCACTTTGATCCCGACTGTAAATCTAATTTGCTCCAAATGATGCCCCATGTTTAAAGCCACTAAGCTATGCTAAGCCTTTCTCTAAAATCATCATGGTGGCAGTTCGTATAATAGTCAAACTGTTTTCCTTATTTTTACCAGATGGAGAAAAGGGGATTGCTTTTAAATAAGAGAAAGTGACGCTCACTCGAACTTGTGAAGGTGACAATAATTGGAGTTTGGCTCGGTTTAAATACGTCTTCTCCTTGCATTTGTATGTTATACCACTCTGCACTTAATAGCAAGCAGCAGGATTACCAGCAAGATATGAAGAATATTGCACTGACGGAAAAGTTCAAAAGTCGTAGGAAGATGAGAACGCCCCCGTAGATCATAAAACACTTTTCTGAGATGTGGTTGTAGATGGTGCAGACAGAGTGGGAGGTTTGTAGTAACTCAATCAACATATCTTCACCACTGTTCTGGAATTTACTCATCTTTGAGGTCCATAAAATATACTTGATGCTTTAGTTGAGCATTCAGTTTATTTTGTGACGATGGCTTAATTAACTTTGTCCTACTTTGCAAAAACATGAAATGAAAATATAAATTTACTATACTCTGCCACTCAGTTTGAAATTGTATATTTTTGTGAAACAAGTGATTGTCAACAGCGTCCTTTTATTTCATTGAAGCCTGCTATTGTTGATTTTAGCAAAGTGCATAGCTGTTTTCTTATATAACATAATTTAATAAAACAATATCTAATTTATGAATGAATTCATGCTTAGTGTTGAGACCCATTTACGAGACAGCATTTTCAAGCGAAAACGGAAACCTTTAATTTCGTAGTGGGTGTCCGTATAACAATAACAATAGCGGCCTCCAGAGAGTCACGACCCCCAGTACTGTACATATTCTCCTGGGATTTGATAGATTTAATGTTGAGTCACTCAAATATCCAGCTTGGTCATCCGTCTGTACAAATGTCCGAGTACTCGCCAATGTTAATGTTTGTAGTGTATTATTCCGTAAATGTGTGTGTGGTTTCATTACAAAAAGAAACAACAGCACAAAGTAGTGGTCCAACATGCGAACTCCATTGTTTTCAGGGTTTCACTTGTTCCCGTAAAAATGGATATCATTTTCAAAACATTACAGTGAAAACACAAAACTTCTCTAAAATGCAAAAACGATGAGTTTTCACTTGAAACATTGTCATTTAAACTGTCAGCCGTAGTAGATGATTAAAAATACATGTTTCATGTATGAGAATTTGTTAATTCACCTACATTTTATTCTTTCAAATAATCCCCAATGTGAAAGAGAAATATTTTTGAGGGTTGAAAGTCTCAAAGCACCTTGAGGTTTTAGGCTGAAGCTTCTTCAAACATTGGTTCTTGCCATTTATTTTAACAGTAACCTCAAAGCCTTTCTGCTGACACAGATGAAAAATTGAGGGGGGGAAAGGGGGGGGGGGGGGCATGGGGGGGATGAAGCTACTGGAGCATAACGGCGAGGAGGCTTTGAACATGCTTTTAAGTTGAGCAGGCCGCTGCCTACTCACGGAAAACGCACATCAAGACTGCACATGGCCACAGGAAACACACACCGACCTCCCATATACGTATGTGCATGAACACACACACGTCAAGTCATCGGAATGGACACGTAAACAAATATACGAAATCCCAGTTAGAACTCACAGTCGCCAGCGCCTGACACAAGCTGCGCAAACACACAGATAAACACATACCTATGTGTACCGACTGGTGCAGTTATATGGCTGAAATTAGTTTTGGGGCTTAGCAGCAACTGCCTGAGGTTTTTGGAGTTGTTTTTTTTTCTTTCTCCCCCTGATCTCTGTATGACTTCGAAGAGGCCAAATAGGGACAATGAACGGAGGGTGCGCACATCCATAGACTCACTCACACATGCACACACACACTAATTTTTTGTCTCTCACTCACACACACATCTGTCCATCCAGCACCCTCGCCTCTTCTGCCGGAAGGGAATATGAGGAGCTCCCACCTCTGTCAAGAAACCCACTGGAGCTGAAACTGACACGATGCATCTAACTGAAGCACAGATCAACATACAACAGAGGCACTAAGAGCACATTTCCTGTTGGCCTGCACCCGGCAGCACGAGAGCATGCGGGCCGCACTTGTAACTTTACGTCACTCGGATGACAATGATTGAACAAGACAAACTTGTGTTTGGAGCTATAGGAGCCGAAAATCCACTACGTAACATAGAGCTTGTCAGCAAAAGTGCGTTACAATAATTCTTTCAATTCCCGTCCAATCACCGAGACGCGGCTGCAAATACTGAATTAGGTTTAGCGGTTGAGAAAGCATCACAGGCAACCCCAGAGTTTTCCCCGGGAATGACTGGGTAATTTCTGCAGGGTGTTTTATTAGAGAGGCTGGGGGAAATTGCTAAAAATGGCCATTTCAGCTGGATGGCATGAAATTCACAGAGGTGCTCGGGTAATAATTACTATTTCTAGATGTCCTCTGGCAATACTAATGCCTTCCACAGAGGGCTGTTAAATCCTAATAGATATTGTCAATTCCACCCAGGTGAGAGATTGGCAACATAAGGCTAACATCAACCAGATAATAAGAGGACCTGGAGACGTGAAAAGATGCTAATGACCCCTTCCAGAGAATGTATTACATAAGAGTAAAATCACAAGTAATTTTTCACAAAGGAAAGAAACACACAGACTATATTCTAAGGCCTATTTGAGCATGTATAAAGGATTTAAAACCGAATATAATGCAACATTTTTTCAGAAGGACGGAATTATTCTTGTGAAGTAATTTTCACATGTTTCATTTCTAAGTTCAATGACAATAACCTCTGATGATTGATTTTATTTTTCACTTGGATTCGATGAGATTTTTTTTTCTTCTCGTGTGTGTACAGGCAACCAAGGTTTGAAGACCGAGGCAACAAAGACGACTTCACCTTGAGATGAAACCAAGGCTGCAGTAATTAGTTACAAATGAATGGGTTGATGTTTGTGCTGCGTGTTTGTGTCTGTCTGCCTGGTGATGAATAGTATCAGTCTTAACTTTAGAAGGGGAATGTAATCAAGGATAAGGAACAAAGAGCTAATTCAACCCGAGGGATGAACGTTGTCACTTGAGCGAGTTGGAAAATGCATCTGTTTGCCTTTATCAGGAACTCTTGTGTGTTTTGGTGAGATTGTGTGTGGAAATATATGTAACGGAAGGTCAAATTGTAAATGTTTTTATGATATTTTAAAGAAATCAGACTTGAATAGCTTGAGATCAGGGGTGTCAAATGCATTTTAGTTCAGGAGCTACAGACAATTGGATCTCAAGTGGGACAAACCAGTAGATAATAGTATTATAATATATAAATTAATGCAACTCTAAATCCATGTCTTTGTTGTGCAACAAAGTATTAATATATCATTAAGAAGTTGAACTTTAATGAACTATCCTTTATAACAAACCTGAAATATGAATAAAACTACTGCAATTCTAACAATATTATAGCTTTAGCTCACCAAGTCCTGCACAGCTTACAGATCACAGTGGATTTAAAATTATACTAATTGCATCTTCAAAGGCATAAAACAATTGGACACATGTAGCTGGAGCTCAAAGATATAGTAGGTTAGTTAATATTATCATAATCTAGAAATGATCTTTATGAAATCACCTTTAAAGATGATTTTCTTTCTATAATACAGAAAATGACTGACTTCTTAGTTTGTCAACATGCTTTTATCTGCCTAATAAGTTTTTTTCAAGTACTACTGAACAAATAATTCAAACATATTGTAGGTTTGTAGACACTGAAAGCTCCATTGTGGTCTCAGGCTTTAGCTTTGTTAATCATTATTAAGCATTTAGGTTAAAATGATCATGCTCTGAATAATCAAATCTGAGAACAACCAAAATGTGAATATAGAGGTCAAGTTAAACTATGTAAAACAATGTAATACAGTGTTAAAGCAAGGCCCTGCTGTATGTTGATGTAAAGCAATATGTTTAACATCGTAATTTCTGAATTTGCACAGCATAATTCAATTATATTATTGGGGTTAATGAAGTATATTACTCTTACTCAAGTTAGTTTTTGGATGCCTATTCTTCACTTCATTATGTTAAAGTGACAATAGTCAAGTAAATAGTTTTAGATATTCCACTGACCTTTGAGTATAATAGGCACCAGAGTACGTTTCAATTAATGTGTTATTCCACAATCCAGAATAAAATGACATAAGCCAGTAGCAAGACTCGTATAATAACGAGGACCGCCTCCATTGTGGAGGGCCGGAGTGGACTGAAAACGAACTAAAGAGGCAAAGCTGAGCAAAAAGGCGGAAGATTAGCGCAGAGCCAGAGAACTAATTAAATGAATCTGGAGATAAACGTTTAATTATTTTCCCTCAGCCCTTTCGTCCTGCTCATTTCCTTCCCTTCTTCATTACTGCCTTCCAGAGCTTCTGCCGAGCAGCCGGTGTCAGGAGGGAGGTGACTACTCCCAACCGCTGGATTCAGTCTGCACACATTTCTCTGACAATCCTTTACCAACACAGTTCCCATACCCCCTCACCGACACACAATATTAAACCGCAGCCTACTCTCCCATCCTGCACGCACATATATCCCCTCTCACTGTCTGCAGTGTGTCTGAATGTAGATGTGGAGGGTTTTAATCCCAGTTGGATTCCACTGGAAGGAAAGGAAGGGTACTGGAAGGAGAAAGGACCGTGACTTGATTTAAAAGATGCCTCGTGCCTCCGGTAAGTATGCTGCCACCACTTGTTTTATAGTGCTGAAATCCATATGCTCAAGACACAGCTTGATATAGGAGGCTGTAGACCCAGCGCCATATGCTGCCATTTCTAGACCGAGGGTCAACAGTGGGGTGGTGAAGAGGAAAACACCCTTTAGTGAGAAGACTGAAGTTGGTGCACCTGTTTCATGGAGCCTCGAATGAGCAATAAATGAAGGCCTGACAGGTTGAGAAATCGCTCTGTTGCTGACTTAAGTCCCCACGTACACAACATTTTCAAGTGAAACTGGAAAAGTTTGCTCACGTTCTGAGTGTCTGTGCTCAGAGCCACTAAAAACACAACTTTTTGAAAATGCTCCAACTCCATCTCTGGAAATAAATACTTCCAACAATGGCGGCCTCCAGAGTGTCATGACTCCCAGTCCATATTCTCCTGGGCCTTTGGTAGTTTTATATAGTAGTTGAGAGACAACTGGAATGAAAGGCCAAATTTGTTGTCTGGCCATACAAATGTGCATGTACTCCCATTGTTAATGTTTAAAGTGTATTTCTGTGCGTGTGTGCGTGTGTGTGTGTGTGTGTTTTCAGCGCTTCTACCAATTCCGTGTAAACAGAGATCATTTTAAAAAGTTGCTGTGCAAACAGCCTTTGCCTGCGAAAGTCTTTTTTTTTTTTTTTTTTAGTCTCCTAATTTTGTCAATCAGAGTCAAAAATACACCATTTGCTTGTTTCCTCGAAGCTTATTGATGCCGACCTCACATTACAGTACCACCACTAAACAGGCATCATTCTCCTCTTCTTCCCACTAGGGAACTCTCTTTTCATTTTTAGTAATTTGGTGGTTTGGTTAGTAAACGTTTATAAGAGCGCTACAGAAGTAGGAAGTCACAGATGTTTACAGTGAAGAACTTTGTGCATTAATAATACAAATATGTAGATAAAAGCTACCAGACCTGAACGAAACACAAATTATATCATATCAAATGTTGTTGGGTTTTTTTTCATGCTCGTGGTTTGCATAACCAAAACTAAATATTTTGTCTTATTCTACACATCAAGGTTTGCAAAAATGTAGTTGTGTTCTAATCATATCAACATCTTAAAACCAATCATGAGAATTGACCATTGCACATATATATATATTTTTTTTTTTTGTACCTTTCATGAACCAGCTTTATTGATTTGATGTGTGCTGAGGCAAAAAGAAAAAAGAATGTTGAGTTCTGCATCCAGTTCCTGAACAGTTAGTAATGATGAGTAAACATGTTTGGCCCGAGCTCACTGAACTGTGTCTGTTACTAGTTCTGCATGACTGGAAAGCCATGGCTCGGGGTGACAACACACACGCTGCATATGCTGCAGTAGTCATGGTGAATATGTTTCTGGTTTGTAGGCAAGGTTGAATGAACTGCATCCGCATGAATCTTTCGAAAAGAATCCTGTGAAATAAGTTTTTCTTTTTTTTTACAATGAGCATGTAGAGAAGTAGCTTCGTGCGTCAGCTCCAAGATCTCCGGCGAATCAATTCTCCACCCACATGCGAACTTTCCATCTGCTTCAGCAACAACATTTACAACGAAATCCCACGTAGTTCCTGATGCCTGCTACATGATAAATTAACTGCCATGAAGCAACTATTTGTCTTGAAGATGTGTAACCAAAGCTCGGAGCTTTTGTCCAAAATGTAAAACAGATAAGCTGGCACACACACATTTTCATTTTCACACTGTTTAACACTTTTCATTTCAATATTTCATCCAAAATGCCTGAGATAATAAATTGGAAGGTTGCAGGTTTGACTTCCTATCTGTCCGCATGTTGATGTGTCCTTGAGAAAGACACTGAACCCTAAATTGTATTTTGTTCTCATCCATTATTCTCAATGGATGGACTAGGCACCTTACAGCACAGCCACCTCCATTGGCATGTCAGTGTGTGGGTGTGTGGGTGAATGTGATGAATAATGTAAAGCAATGAAATATATTTACAGAAGAAACTTGTAATTCCCACTCAAGATTGATAATAACAGCTGGGGATCTGGCATTAATCGAGTGAAGTAAAACACCAGAGAACACAAATAGAAAGAACCCCTTTCTGAAGCTTTCTTGTTTGTATTTTCACTGAATAGTGAATTTTACTTAAGAAATAAGAAGCCTCTGCATGTTTCCACAAACTTCGTGCTCAATGTCAGAAGGTATCATCCAAAGGGATAGCTGTAAGAATCAACTTCTTTCCTGCATTTGACACAGACAAAAGGAACATTTACGAGCTTACTGTGTAGGAGTACGTTCACTTTTAACGTCACACCTGTCAAAGAGAATGAAGTACGAGTCAATGTGCTTTTTACAACACACATACAGTGCTGTGCAAAAATTTTTTAGTCTTCAGCTCTTTGAGAAAGCTTGTAGAATGAACTGCAGATGAAAACCCTTTTGACTGTGTAGTTCCAGTCTCCACCCTGCAGTGGTTTCAAGAGCCAGTCAATTTCTTTGTTCCAAATATATTTCTTAATGATATTAGTTGCATGTTTAGGGTTGATGTCGTCTGTCACAGAATCAATCTGAAGCCTGTTGGATTTCCTCCGAGTTGTATTAGTCGATGGAAAAAAAAAGTTTTAAACAACACTGCAACATGAAGAAATGTAATTTTACATAAAGTCAACAATAAAATCTAAAGTGTAGGTTGGAGGAGCCGACTCAAAGGCTCAGTAGTGAAAAATAGCAAAACCTCAGAAAAAAATGTCAATGTACAGTGTGCAAACTTACTCAACTCAATCAAGGCTCACACTGCACACATTAATGTGCTGCCATCTGGCATCTAACAGTGTTTCAACTGCTAATGCAAACAATAAAGGAGACGGGGAACGGCACCGCCTCGCTCCACATCCCAGATGGGATGCCTCTGAAGTACAACCATTGACCAACGCACTTGCCACTGGGGAACTATAAAGTACCTTCACCCACTTAATAAATTTAGGGCCGAATCAAAATCTCTCAGGAAGAAAATCTAATTTTCACACGGTCAATGGCTTCCGTTGCTTCAACAGTGAGGTCAGTTTCTTTCTTGTACAAGGAGGCTGGTGAAAAAACTAGAATACTAACATCGATGACAAAAGCAAGGCAGAAGCAAAGTGATGCATTCCTTTATTTCAGTAACCTCAAATGCAAGAATATTACCAGTTTTCTCTTTAGCAGCTTCTTCCAAACAAAAAAAAAAAAAAACACAACATTTTGCTGACTGCCTTGTGGCTGAAAAATTAGTTGTGCAGAATTTCCGACTCGACTCCTCCTGGGAGTGTCACGACACAGCAGCTGTGCAGCAGCAAACATAAGTAGGACATATTCCGTTTCAAAAGCTGTACTGGGGGAGTAAATATTTAACTTTCTCCTTTTGGTAAAAGTGAAGCAGAAGAGAAAACTGGAAGAAAAATAAACCAGCAAAACATGACGAGGCAGAATAAAACGGGTCCCGTAAAGTGACAGCCGCCCTCTTTCACGGCGCCAATTGAGAAACTTTGCCGATTAATATGCGCGCGTACACTCACACTTTGCAACATTGCTTTTCCCTTTCAGACGCACGCAGTCAGGAATAATCATTGAATGATTACACACCAATTAATATGGATGTTTAGGTATCAGTATGCAGAGAGGCTTGTAAGCTGCAGTCATTACACTGCAATCACAAAATAATCACCAAGAGATTCCCAGTGGCTCTGGGTGTGTACAAGTGTCTCCAAAGACACCCACCTGTGTCAGTACATCCTGACACATCTGTGTGAGGGCGAATATCTGCGTGTGTGTGTTGTCCAGCAGGAAGTGACGTGCATCTATATTAGTATCCCCGTTATTATTCTGTTCCTGCCTCTCGTTCTCCTTCTGGTACGGTGCCTCTTCCCTCTAATTCCTCACGCTCTCCAGTTTGATTCTAAACACAAACACACACCCACACACTATGAACTCTCCCTGATCCGTCGCATTTTTCCGCTCCCCTCCTCGAGCCCCTTTCTTCATCAGCTTTTTGTCTGCACTGCCGTCCCTTCATCTTCAGAGTAAACGGCAGACTGACTGCTGTCACAGCATGTAGCCATCCTGTACACACCCATCTGTGAGAAACAGAGAGTAACCCTTTATGCTGACCCCCTATGATACAATGCCACACACACACACTGAACACGTGCACACACGCACGCACGCCTTAACCCTTTTTCCAGTGGCATGCACATGCCTTCTGATCTGACGCCACAGAAAGCATCTATGTGTTGACTGCTGCGGCGCTCAGCCCGAGGCGAGCCGGTTCTGAACAAGCATACAGAGACAGAGATGGACGGACAGACGGAGATCTGTCATCGCTGCAGCAACGCATAAACAAAAGCAGGGGAAGAAAAACAAGAGGAACACTGGGAGTGAGGGATCAGCAGAGAGTGAATAAAAATAGGGAAGATCTCCGCTGATATATTTTTTTTTTTTTTTTTTTTTGCCACTTGTCTTCAGTGCTGTCAGTCTGTAAATATTTGTCAACATCTGACGAGATGTGTTTTCAGAAAATGAGATAAACAGGAAAGCCATCAGTATTTTGATCCGTCAACATCACTTAGCGGATTTCATAAGCTGATTTGAGACTGTGTTCAGGGAGCTTGATGCTCTCAGGACCACAGGGACTGTGCTTTTAAGCCTCACATCAAAACAGACATGTGATTCCCCCCACCACCACCCCCCGTGACTCACCAGTCCAATGAAGTACTGAGATTATAAAATGTACTTGATTGTTTGCTGGAGGAACAAGTCTATTCACCCAGTTTAGAGTAAATTTCATAATGATTACAAGAGCCAAAAAAACAGCAGTAGTAAGGAGAAAAAGAAAAAAAAAACACACAAAAATAAAGCCCCAAAGACACTGGCTAACAGCTCATTATTGAAAGATTTATTGTTTTAGTTTTTGTAAAATTGGCTTGCAAATACGACAGTGGTCATCATAACTTGGTCATTGTGACTCACGAGCAGCAAACCTGGACTGTCAGGTTCGCATTGACTTGTGATCTAAAGAGCCATATTAACATAAATTAGCTGAAGAAATAATAATAATAATAATAATAATAGTAATAGTAATGTAAGATACACCTCCAGGAGTTCTTCTATTCATGTAATGTGGCGCAGCCAGATCTCTAAACCCCCCATGATGAGCAGTTCAGGTTAGTATGGTCCGATTTGTATAGTGCCAGTTTCAAAAACATTCCATGCACAATCAAAACTGTAGAATGTAGAACAACATGTACTAACAGCCAGACAATGTCGCTTTCAGGCAAGACCGTGAATACTTCAGCAAAACAATAATGCTTGAGCACATAGTGAATCCATCACAACGGCACAGGTGTGCAGTACAAGAGCCCGAGAGCCAAACAGGAGGCCCGTCTGCAGTCCTTCTTCTTCCACCAAAACAAAAACATTTGGAGCAAAATACAAGAAACATTCAAGCCAAACAAAAGAAAAAGAGCTACATCAGACGAGAATAGATCACCGAATAAAGCAGGATGACAAGACCTGTGGCATAATCACACAATAGTAAACTGAGATATGTCGCCGTCATCATAACTGAAATTAGCTGATATTTCATTTAAAGTATCTTGAACAGCCAGTATGTTACCCAGCTGTTGAATCTTCTTTTATGTAAATTGTACAGAACTTTTTGAAACCAGGTTTGTGACTTAATGTAAGGTAAAAATCAGGAAAAGCACAAAAAATGACAAACAAGTTGGTGTCAGATGGACTAAACGGGACGTCTTCAGACTGTAATACAGAGAATTGGATCCAGCTATACTAATTTGTATGCAATGGCTTCACCAGTAATACAGATAAAATTGTTCTACAATTTGAGTATGATTCAATTATTGGCTTCAAGTATAGCATAAAGTGACTCCACTCATTAATAAAGTCATCCAGAGCCATACATTACTGTTACAACTGCAGCAGATGCTGTTCTGAGACACATTCCCCACCTAAATATGCAGAGTTTGTCTTTCCCTACCTTGACTAAATAAACATCCCACCTGCTTGCGCCTCTCCTCCCACCTGCGTACTCTGATTTCAGTGCGGTATTTCGAGCTGAAAGGGGACAAGAAATCACCAAACTAGGCTCCAGGCTCTGGATGTTGCAGAGAAAGGCTCTTCATGTTGGTTAATCCTCTCATTTGTCATCCATCTGTTTGCCTCGAAGAGATACCGCAAAGAGTCGACTTTTAATTAGACGTTCAGAACATGATCTGCCAATTCCAAAGGACATTACATATAGTCACAGACATATATAAATAAGGGTGGCATTTCTATGAAAGCCTGCATCACTGCAAAGGGAAACTGCTAGAAAATAAGATGAGGCGATGGCAACACTTGTCCATCACACACGCCTGCTGCAATAACGCTGTCTCAGTTCACCTGCCATGGTCTGCAATCTACAGCCTGCAATTTACTCAAAGACTGAATTTCCTCTGGAGTCTCCCGAGAGATTTAAACAACAGGCTTCACTCTATTCTTGCTATAGCTCTCTTGAAATTGCAGGCCAAAGCCACTGATCGCGTAGCGTATACTAAAGTGCACTTTGAACATCACATCATAGTTTTTATAACCCAACAGTAGATAAAAACGTGTCAAACTTGCCTTCTAACAGTTTCTTCTTCTGGTAGTAGCTCTCAGCTCTACTCAGTCAAGTCAATTTAAGTTATGAGTTGCACTGAAGTGAAAGCCCAGCAAATGTCGGGTGGAAAAATGACAAACTATAAACAGAAAAAGGGCGATGAACTCAGCTACTAGGCACAAACCTCCTCTCCATGTTGATTTCTCACTTTTTATTTGCAGACGACAAAATCTCCAATTTGTGCAGAATTGATATTTTTCAGTGAGAACTCCACGAGTCACAAAAATAAAGGAGCAAATGGCGAAAAAGGAAAATCTACACCTACCAGTTTCTCTGGATATCTGGACGAAGGCCTCCACGCCACTCTCGCCGTAGTTGCCCTCCGAGGCCAGGGTCGACACATAGTTCCACCCCATTGCTGAGACGATGTCCATCATGGCCTGGGCCTGGTAGGAGTCTGGTGGTACCACCCGGGAGAAGAAGTCGTAGCGAGTGTTGTCACTCAGCTCGGGGGCTGTGGACGCATAGCTGATCTGTGGGATCTGGAGAGGAAAAAAAAGAATACATTACGCAAAGGACAAAATGAAAGATAAAGAGATTGTTCTTAAAGGTGACATCATTGTGAGATTGTATAGTGGTTATTGCTCATCCCCATTTTGCATTTCTATGAGGTGTTAATATATGCATCATTTGTGCTGTTCTCCAGACAATCAGTCTTCCCACAATCCAAAAAAACCAAACGTTTATCTGATGTTCATTTTACTGACTTTAAATTTCTCGTGTGTAAATGTGAGTGTGCGTGGTTGTACATCTCTCTATATACTGATGATGAGCTGCAGAACAGCACACAGTCGTCTGGGACCGTCTCCAAACCCATGATATGTGACTTTAAGTGGGATAAAGTACAACAGATGAATGGACCATAACATTTTGACTGCCTAATATTATGGAGGATTCCCTTGGTTTCTCACAACGAAACCCTTGACTCAGCATGGCATGGACTCCTCTATACTTCCGATGGTGCGCTGTAGGGTCTGGTATCAATACTTTAAATCCGATGACTTGATATGTGGTAACCGTGTGGGACCACTCGCTTCAATGAGACTTGGCTGCTTGTTGACAGTTTTTTTTGTTTTTTTCCCCCTCTTTGGACCATTTTGGATAGATGCTGACCACTGCAGACCGCGAACTCCCCACAAGAGCTGCAGTTTTGGAGAAGCTCGGATAAACTTGTCAGGCCTTCACATAATGCTTGCCCATACTGCCTGCTTCTAATACTGTGAAAGTGAGACTAAAATGTTTTTTTTTGTTTGTTTTTAAATATTCCTCCCACTAACAGGTGCCACGATAAATAGATGGAGAGTATTATTCATTTCACCTCGTAATGCAGTTACAGCTGATTGGTGTAATTTTAATATTCTAGTCACTGCTTCATAAAGTATTTTTTAATAATCAGTTTACAATTTTAATTTCCAATAATTATTTGCTTACTTTTCCGACATTTCATTTTGCAAGGAAATATTAAAAACACCCACTCTCGCCTTACAGGATCACTTTGCAAAACGTTGGTCTGAAATGCGACTTTAAATCGCTGACTTGAATGCCAGTCGGGAAGTTTTCGAACGTGTGACAGAAAACCAAACAAAATGATGCAGCATGAGCGTGGCAGAAAAACGGCAGTGAATAATTGGAAATATGAGGGCGGGATGGCACACACAGAGGTAACAAAAAGGCGAGATCGTGATGCAAGGTGTTGTCATTTTCTTTCAAATTGGTGTCATGGTTGACAGATTAAGGGTAGAAGGAAGATTTGACACAGCAAGACAGGCACAGAAAAGACAGAGGAGGACCGGGGAAAGAAAAAAAAAAGCACAACAATCAGATTGGAGGAGGGTGAGACAGAGTAGCTGACAGCGTGACAGAACACAAGCAGCGACACACACACGTGTTGCTCTTGATAGGTAGTGTAACCGGCCAAAGGTGCTCGATGCCTGACAGGCAGATTGATTTCTCCCCTGACAGAGGGGGACAGTGAGGGAAAGACCCCAGACTTTCCAGCAATCACAAACACACACACAAAGACGCTGGACAGGCGCCTTATTGGCATTCATTGAGGAGCGACGTGACTGCCAATCTTGACCGGGCGCATTAGGTGCGTCAGCTGCCTTTAACAACGAAGCACACGCAATCGCTGAACACTGCAAAAACTTGTCAGTGTGGCATGGACAGATACGAGACAGGCGCGTGTGACCGCAATGCTTCTCGGTGCCATCACTCACCATCCTCACTCGCTCAGGATGTCATCGGAAGCCGCTTTGCACTCCGCGTCTATGCTCGTCTCTGCTATTTAAAAAAGGTCAGGGATCTATTTTGCAGGATTTGGGAGATCACTCTTCTTTCATGAAGCTGAATCGCCGCTGCAGGCATTGGTAAATAGCACCTTGAGTTTCAAGACTTTCCTCCGTTGCTTCAGGAAAACTTAAAACCACACACAAGAAAGGATTATTTGACTGGGACTGCAGCGCAACAAAATCGATTCACCTTAAAGTGGAGAGTAAAGGTAGAGCACTAGCTGTGAGTCTGTACTGCTTCCGTGACTTCAATTCAAAACTTTCCATTTTGAGGAGTTGAGTGTCTAATTGGGGGACTAAAGATTTCTGTCATTGTGTTTTCCTCTGTTGTTTTCGGAAGTCTCAGTGAACTTTGCAAGAGTTCATGTTTTGGACATTTGGGTACTGTTATTGGCCCGTTCCACCAGGGAAATACAATCGGAAACTTTCATAAACTTCAGGGTGTATATGTATTATTCATAGAGGACTGAGATAAACAAATGAAAAAAGGGGGAAAAAAATCAAAGCTGGGCCAGCAGAGAGAAGCAACTGGCCAAACAACTTGTGCACTTGCATGTGCCTCTGTGCTGCATGCACGTGCACGTGCACGTGCGTGTATGCATGCATGTGTGTGTACTTTCACTCTCCAACTTGTCCTTTTACTCTCTATGTACATCTAAATGGGTGAATATCCATTTCAAAGAGAAACAAATGCATGGCTGAGGGAATATGAGATGTTTGTCTGTTTACAACAGCAATGCGAGAGAAAGCCTGTGACCTGGGCAAACCTGATACTTTGATCTTTTGTTATTTCCCTCTCCAGCTGGGAAACCAACAAACACAGTCAATTTCTCGCCATATTTCCCCGAGTCATTACAGAGCAAGAGCAAAAGCAGACAGAGAAACATAAAGCAGCGAGAAGAGGGAGAGCTGCACATTAAGCGACATCCAATATTGCCTGCTGCAGGCATAGACCCAATACCGTCTTCCACAACCACACCTGTTTGTACTAAAATGAACATTTCCATAGACATTTAGATGCTCTTGCTTTCATATAACCCTGGAACTTGCAGGCATGTTGGAAGTGTTCATACAGGCACTGGAGCCTACTTAGACCATGCACATGTGACATTTAAGTACTGTAAATCATTCATACACCGTGGGATGCCAATGACTCCATCCTTTTTCAAAGCAAGTGGAGTTGGGAGTTCGAGGCGGGAAATTAACAGCTTGGTTCCTGCACATCGCTGGGGAAGAAGATTATGCCTCCAATCCCCTTAATTCCATTGGCTCTAATGAATATGTGCGAGTGTATGAGAGAGGCAGAGACTGAAATACAAGTGCTTTAGATAAAATGCAAAAGGATGGTTGAGGCTAATTTGGAGTTGCAATTAACAGTTTCTTACTTTTAGGCCTTTATCAGTGAACTGATATGTTATTTAAGCCTCTTTATACACAATTGTCAGTCAATGTGCAGCTTACACAGGCCAAACTTTTATTAAACACTCATTCAGAAGCCACAACCTCCACGAGATGACAGCACCAATTGGTCAGCCCATCACTTCAGTCTCGACCGGGGTCCGCAAACCACAGCTCTCAGGCTCGACACAGCTCCCTACAGAGTGATTTCCTGCAGCTTTTATAAAATCACATATAAATATATAAATGTGGGGTTTTTTTCTGAATTTGTTTCACAGCAGAAAATCTTTCACAAGGATTCTTATCCTGCACTTGAAGGTAACAAATAATACCATATTTCATCAGCTAAAATATATCAGCATGACATCCGACAATACCTCCTGCACAATACTATTTTCTGAAGGTGATTTTTATTGGGTTTCTGACCTCAGCCCTGGGTAAGCATTCCATAAATCCAATAAATCAGAAAAAGAAAACTCTCGTAGATAAAGACAGTTCAATGTAAAGTGAGCAGACATATTTGCTTTCATTTCATTTTGCTTATGAAGGATGAATCTGCTGCAGCATCAGACACACTTCATAGACATTACTTGTCCAGAAGTTTGTGAATGACAATTCAATGTTTATGTTGTATTTCCCCAAATGTGCTTAAAATGCATTTTTTAGGTTTTGTTAAGTTTTTCCCACAACATCCCAGAAAAAAAAGACAAACTTTTTTATTATATATTGAAGTCACTTAGCATTAGCACCACATTGTATAGCAGCTGCGCAGGTGTGTGTGTAGTTTCATTGCATAAGCGACACCCCACGAGTGGCCATACATGAAAACGACATCATTTTCAGTGTTCCTGCCAGTTCCATGTACACGCACATCATTTTAAAAACTGAGTAAACACAAAACTTGTGTGAAACACTGATAAGAGTTTTAACATCTTTATCTGTAGACACACAGTTACTTCTTCTCTATATTAAAGAAAACACCAAAATATGTTATGATTATCAGTCATCTCAAGTGGCCCAAACCTTGATACCTGCGTTTGCCGGTTTTCAGCGACAGAACCTCTGCATGTGAAGGACACGAAAACATTGAGTGAGCAGCTGAGCCCACAGATTGAAGGACAGACTCAATTGTAATGAGTTTGCCGGTTCGGCTCTCGACCACATTTGACTAGAATTCTTGGAGGCTTCATTCAGGCAGACATTTTCTTACCAACCGAGCTTGTGTAGATGCATGGAGCAGATTTTATTTTGTAAAACACAGGAGACCAAAATCTCCACATTTTAAAATACTAATAATAATAACCAAGAACTATGCCTGAATACACAAAAACAAGAAATAAGAAGAAAAACAGCAAGGTCATTTGTACTGTGTCGAAATGACGACATTGCAAGCAAACACGAGACAATAAACCATAAAAATGAATTTACCAAACATGAAGCTTTTAACTCAATAAAAAGTAAGAAATAAAGTCTGGAGCCGGTTGTTGTATTTTATGTTTTGTTCAAATGGGGTTCGTTTACATTAAGATGGACAATCCAATGAGAAAACATGACCTTGTTTTCCTGTTTTTAAAATGGCAATGCCACACCGAAGCATGTACACACACACATGCACATGCACACGCACACACGCACACACGCACACACACACACACACACACACACACACACACACACACACACACACACACACACACACACACACACACACACACACACACACACGCACACACACACGCACACACAAGCACACACACACACACAATTTTGATGTCTCGCAGGACACTCAATCTTTAATCCTTTATTCCCAAGGTTCTCCGGATTACCAAAAGTCTCCTATGCATAAAAAGTTAAAGACTTTTAGCGCCGCAGTGTTCACCTCTCTTGCAGTGACTATTCTTAGCCGAGCCAAAAGGTCTCTGAACCAGCACTTAGTCCCTGCACTCCTCCTTCGAAACCTCATTAGAGGCCCTGAAGTCTTTCCTGGAACAAACACAATCTATTTCATGTGTTGCTGCCATTGGAAGGCAATTTTGGCCGGTCCAACAAAGATGCAAAATGCATAAATCTGATCACAATAAAAAACATGGAATTGATCAGGCTGACACATTAAAAAAAGAGATTAATTGAAGTGTGTTCTCCTTTAAGCAACGACTGTTGAAAAAGCAGAAGCTAATACATTTTCTCTCTATGACAACAATCAATGCAAGCTGATGATGTCTCTTTTTTTCTTTTTCGTCTTCTGGGAAATGCATTATTTGACTGAAACATTGCTTTAAGAATACCTTTAAAAGTCATTCGTGTTTTCCAACAAATGTCTTTTGAATGAACTGCAGGGCGGTGAAGCCATTATAAACCAATATAAGCCAATATTCTCAAACTCCTACTACTATGGGCAGTCTGCCCCATCTATCCCTTAATGGCTTTGGCGATAGAGGGGAACAGTTTCATCCCTCACTATAGATCAGGCTGAATCCCACTGGGGAGCTGAGCAGATAACTAACAGCCGGATTTGGACCTTAACAGACCTAATGATCCAAGCCAGTGGCTTTTTGTGTGTGTGTGTTTCCAGCTGGGGACTAAAGTTAAGGCAATTCAGGTTGCAGAGTTGGGCAAACACTGACAGACCAACCAATAGGAGCACAAAAACAAATTATGCTGCAAATAGTTGGAAATTTATTTAGTAAGATTTATATGCGCTGAGAAATTTTGGCGTCAGCAAATTTTTTTTGCTCTGCTTGGCAGCTGGCAGAATCTATGAACGGCTGAAAATAACAATGGAATGAAAGTTTTATCATTTAAGTTTCCAGTGTAAATATTCTCATCAAAATAAATTCTCATGGTGTTGTTGTCATGTAGAGACCTGACAGAAGTGCAATTCTGACCTAAACTGGCCCTTGTGTGCATTTGGGCGTGTGTGTCTGGTGGTAATGGAGCTGTCGGGGGCCAGAGTCTGAGCATTAGGTTGATAGATGGCAGCGGTCTGAAGCTAATTAACCCCAGTGCATTGCACACATACACAGCTTTTCTGTCTCTGCCACACACACGCATCCACACACATACACATACATGTACGCGCACACAGGCTTGAGTCGGTTGCACGACGCGTGTTCACACAGTTACAATAGCAGGGTCATCGTGATTAAGGTGTTCCGGGGCTGGCCAGGCCCGATGGTGGTGATTAAACGAATGAACTAACATGCACTATTGTTTTATCAGGTTTATTCAATCCTGCTTTAAATGTATCCACCAGTTTAGGTGTAATATTTTCTGTAGAGGCACATTTAAAAAAAATAAAATAAAACATACAAAATTAAGCTGACATGTGTAGCTCTGTCATGATCCACTGGATTAACTGAAATATTTCTGATAAACCAGAGTGTAGAACTCAGAGAAGGACGGTACGCGTACAGTAAATTGATCTGGCTGTCCTGGGCCATGGTTTCCAGTCAGTCTGGAGAGTTGTTTACTTGCTCAAAATTTAACTGGGCTCTCCAACAGCCAGCCGCGGTCTCTGTTTAATGAGGAAAGACCGGCACAGTGGGACTTCACCAAGCTAATTTACCAGGATGAAGACTGCTGGGTCTGAGACTTGGGCATCTCTCGCTCTGTCTAACCCTGTTGTTGCTGTCAGAGGCCATCTGCCTCGCTTTTTCTCCTCACCAGTTGTCTGTTTGCCTCCGAGTCTGCTTTTCCATCGTTCATGTTCCAGTTTCCGGAGCGTTTTGCTCCATTTATTTGAGCTGCATGAAAGTCGCACCAGTTGTTCTTGGAGCCTAATATCCAAATGATTTGATATATGCAAACGTATGTCTGGAGAAGAGCAGATCGTTTTAAACAAGAAAGATGTGTAACCAGACATCTCAAGGGGGGGAAAATGCAGCTTTCAGACTCTTTTGACTGTTTGTTGTTGCTGCTTTTTGAGAAAAGTGCTTGTGATTTGAAGGCCACTTTTTTCCAGGCAAATGAACACTACAGATTGTAACCAAAAATATGGTTTTATGTTTCCCAATGTACCTGTTAGAAAATGAGAAAGACAGTTTGACCCCCAACTGCTAACCAGGGTAATGAGGTCACTGCATCATGAGGCATTTCTGAGGATAGGGATTTTTGATGATCCCTTTTGATTTTGGCGTTTTTTTGACATCAAGTAGATTGAAACCGACCGTGTTACGTTCAAAATATTTTTTTTTTTACAATTTGATGATGTAGACTTCCACCAGTCACTCTCAAAATGCAATGGAAGCATCCTTGTATGATGACAAATCATCCCTGAAAATGTCATACATTTTAGATCAATAGTTTTTCCGAAACGTTGGTCACATACATAGATAAATACATACACGTATACACACAGACATATATGCATACATACATAGATACAAACCAATAAATGAATGCGGACAAAAACATAGCCTTCGCCTCACTTTTCGCTGGCGAAGGTCTGCACATCTGCAAAAAATCACTATACCAGTGCAATGCGACACAAAAGCTTGCATTTACTGCAAAACAACACAACATGAACGAGACAATAGCAGAGAGACACAAAGACAACAAAAAGCACAATCTCATTCCATCTCATACCATTGTTCGTCTCTCTCACCGTTAATTGTTGTTAAATAATTCCGCTCACGGCCTGGATTTTCACCCCGAGCTCGCTCTCCACATCACAGAAAATTCACTAAAATGTAGCAGCCTATAACTTGTTTGTTCACAAACAAATAAAAAAAGGTAGGCAACATGAAAGAAATACAATAGGGAAAATTGTTTTGTTTAGTTTTTTTTTTTAAAGGAGGCATCTACAAGGGAGTGTGCAAAGAGAGGGGGGCTAAAACGAGCATGAGAGAAAGACAAGAGAAAAGACAGCATGAGGTGGAAGAGGGGGGCAATGAGCAAGAGGCAGGGCTGGAGATATGATGAGAGAGAGACATTTAATCGCAGCAAATACAGTGAAGACGAGATCTGAAAAACAGTGAGCGGGAAAGATGAGAGAAAAGATGAGAGACAAAGTTATATGAGAGAGAGAGAGAGAGAGAGAGAGAGAGAGAGAGAGAGAGAGAGACAGAGACAGAGACAGAGAGAGACAGAGAGAGACAGAGAGAGAGAGAGAGAGAGAGAGAGAGAGAGAGAGAGAGAGAGAGAGAGAGAGAGAGAGAGAGGTGGTGAATGAAAGCATTGACATAATTGATGAGAAACAAACAGGCAGGAGGAAAAGAGATATTCCTAGAAGAATGCGCATCAACAACAACAAGGACCGGAGCACAGGGAATAGAATGAGGGGAAAATGTTTTAAGAGGTCAGGAAAAGAAAGAAGGGGGTGAAATGACATTTATAGCAAAAGAGAAACAAAGGCAATCAGATGATGTTTATGCAGCATGCAAATGAAGAGAAGTAACATTGAGAATGACATTGATTCTGAATAGATAAAAAAAAATAGGAAAAAGTTAAAGTATTACAAAGGATAACGTAGAATGAGCAGAGTTTCTTAATATCTGCTTGAGCAGTTCAAATGAATGAACAAAAACGGACTGATGTGACCAATTCTTGCCTGTGGCGTCGAGAAAACAGACATATCTGCCTAAAATTCACAAAAGAAACCTGAGAGAGACGAGAAGATCTGAATGACTGGCTCTCCTGGTGAACACTTGGTGCATGTGAGGTTTAAGAGGTGGTGAATTAATGGCCCAGTGAGCCCATCCTTCCCAGGAGCTTTCTGGTGGCAGGGCCCCAGTGGAGAAGGTGTTCACCTAATGGTGAAAATCCATCAGCCCTGAAGCCAAAGACCTCAACAAGATCAGCCCACCCCCGGTGGTCCACTTTGATAGTGTGACATCATTAGAGCTGCCCTTTGTTTCAAAAGTTACAATTCAATTGTAATGAGTTTAGGCTGCAGAAAAGAAATGTGCATTCAGAAGCAGTTGATGGGAGGAATACATTAAAAGCTAATCAGGCGAGTCAGAAAACCTTTTAAAATTGGATTTTAAAATGGCCATAGCTGCAACAATTACAATAAAGTTCCACAATGACTTATTTTTACAAGATTCTCAGGTTTTACATGTAAAACTGTATTGATTTGACCTGTTTTCTACCTCATGCCGTTCAATGTCAAAAATGTTCTACATAGACGTATAGGTATTGAAAACCCAATAATTAGCCTAATGTGGCCTTTGTCTGAAACAATCACCAATCCTCTGCAATCAAGATGCACGAGGGTGTCCTCTAATTGAGATGAGTTGACTTGCGGTAATCACCTTGGAGACTGGATGAAGACTTGGATTAACAATGGAGGCGCTGATTGATAATGGGTCCAGATCAGGTCAGATTGACCGATTCATCTCGTCGACGCGAGACTCAGTTTATTCTACTGAAGGTCAGAGTTGATCTACTAATATTTGGAAGACTGAAGCATGATGCATTATTGCATTCAATACAAAGCATTTAGGCTAACTGGAAGCGAGTCGGCATAAACACACATACACACAATCAAAGCAATATTTAATTAGATGCCAGATAAACGGGGGGGGGGGGGGGGGGGGGCACCTCCATGTGAAATACAGGGAAAGTTACCTTTTGGTGATGGTCTTAGATAGTATAGCATTAACTCATTAAGCAAGGATCCAAATGGAGAAGACAGTCATTTACACTGCGGGAAATGTCCTGCTACATCTGCTACGCCGTCGCTGATTATGTCAGACTATTTGGCGGTCCAGCATCACACATACCTACCTTACTGAATCACACATTCTGTTCACAGTGTCACCAACCGGGAATGTGTACATGAGCAAATACCGAAACACTGAACTCCATCTCCCTCCCCGCAGTAGCTACATGCTCAAGGTGACAATGAATTAAGCACGGTGACATGGAGAGCTCCGCTCGAGAGGCAGGGGCTGTAATATCGAAGCCGTCACCTCGGTTAATTTGAATTTCAAGAGGAACCCTATTAAAAAATGTACTTAGGTCAAAAAGATTCACAGTCATAACAGTGAATCTGGTCCTTCTGCTGGGAGAAGGTCAGTGGTGTTGGCTGGAGGGCAGGGGATGAATGATGATTGAGGTGTGGTTTAGGGACCAGCACACACACACACACACACACACACACACACACACACACACACACACACACACACACACACACACACACACACACACACACACACACACACACACACACACACACACACACACACACACACACACACACACACACACACACACACACACACACACACACACACACGATGGAGAAACCCAGTGCAGTGTGAACACAGTAGGTATGAGGCACTGCACTGGTGAAGCATGAAAGCATCTGCATCGCAAGTTGTTCCAGCTGCATATCACATATGATCAAGTGTGCTGAAGGAAGATGCCAACAACCAGAGGCAAACCTGGAGCCAAAGCAGTAAATGTTTCAGAGAAAGCAGCTTCAATCACTCTGTGCAGCTTTACACCCTGAAAACCCTTTAAACTGCAAGGGACCATATTTGGTCATTCCTTCATTTTTCTTTGAAATGAACTATGAAGACTTAATGACAATAGATGCTCGATGCCAGATAGATGTAGCCACATGAACATTGCGCCCTCTAATGTTGCCATGCCTCGTAGGCGTGTTCGGGTCCGAGAGGGAAAAGTAGACATCAACTCCAATGTAACACATTTACATTCATTTTTGTGCTAAATGTGCACGGTCACAAGTGTGGAGATATTGAGTCATATTGTGGGTGTTTGAGTCTGGACATAAGTGAACTCACCGTAACTTTTCTCTCTCTCTCTCTGTGGGTGCGCGCACACACACTTTTTACACACATATATCTCCTGCCAATTTTAGTGAGGGAAGGCTGGCCAGAGGGCAAGAGGCCACGGACCGGAGGCTGCAGCCTTTAATATATCTCCGTCAATACATCATCGCTTGTGCGCTCTCCCACCGACGCCTGCACACAACTCACTGCACTGTCATCAGTTATCTGGAACCAGGAAAAACTTTGTCGTACGCAAAAAAAACACCCATCCGTCCTCACCTGACTTTGAGTATCCAGAGGATACACATCAAATACTCACAAGTGTTCACAGCGGTGATCCACTGTGGAAAAACAAAACTTCATCCTGGACATTTTGACAGAGACGTATACCCCACTGGGAAAAACTTCTATCCATCGTGACAATTAAAGCAACAACAAAAACAAACAAAAAATGAAATAACATCATAAAACTAGTTATAAGCCATCCAACTTTCCACAAAGACATATGTAGTAAGTTTAGTCTGGTAAAATGGCATCAATGAAGGACAAATACCTTAAGCGTGAGAATTTAATTATGACAGTTAAGTGAGAAAAAAAGTCTTTATTTTGCTCATTATCTACCAAACTCCAGGCAGTGAACTCAGCATGGGGTGCTCATTGCTCTGCTTGATGTCTGTTTATAATTAAATCTCAACATTTTAGGAAACGTCAGCGAGAGGGAAATGACTATTGTGAGTCCGGACGGATTGGATTTGGACCTTCCAACATGCAGGACTGGCTCAAACTAGAGGAAAAACAGAGCGACAGAAATGCCCGCTGTGTCTCTTCCCTCCACCGTCTTGTTCACCATTTTTATCTTGAGCGTCCTCCAACACACACGTCAGGGCTGAAGTACCCATAAGGTCTCCTCGACTCGGCTCGGCATCACCTCGCTCTTTCGCTTTTCTCTTTAAAAATGCCCCAGTCTACCTTTTCTTACATATTTCCCCCTGTTTACGCATTCCATTTGAATAATGTATTCCTCCAACAGCTGCATCACTTCGGCAACCTACATCTCATGCGCGGTGACACACGCGCGCGCACACACACACACACTCGCACCGTATACACATACACACAGGGGGAAGGCAACACACTACTTGATCCAATCAAGCCACCTGCAGCTTCTCTCTGTTTTGTCTCTCCCTGCAGTCACACAAAAGTGCTCCCCAACAGTGCTCCATTGTGTGCTTCGTGTGTGTATGTGTGTGTGTGTGTGTGTGTGCATGACACCTGCCAGCCTTCGTTCCTGGCGTTCCCATATGCATTCCTCAGCCCCACTGTGCGACTGGAGCTCCAAATGTGACAAAAATTCCTCAAAAACACACGCAAAGTAAAAAACGTACACACATTTTTTTTGTCTTGTTCTCTTTAAATTCACAAACAGAGTCCGAGAACAGTCACACACACACACACACACACACACACACACACACACACACACACACACACACACACACACACACACACACACACACACACACACACACACACACACACACACCTGCCAGAACTATGAATCAGAGCAACTCAAGAGGTAAGGTATTCCCCAGCATTAAACCCATTAGGCACATATTCCCATTGATGCGTTTGTAAATGAGCCTCGTACATCATGCAATGTGCCGGCAGACCTGCGATTCAAATCTGTTTAATGAAAAACAAATTAGCACCAAATTACAGGCAAAGTTTAAAAAAAAAAAGAATAAGAAAACATCAGCGCAAGCATATTTTGGATAAAAACTCTAAGTTTTTGGGTAACCAATTGATGCAAGGTTTGTTTTTTGTTTTGTTTCTTGAGTCTACACAAGGATACAAAACAAACTCCCCTGGGGCGAAACAGAACTCAGAGTGTGCCAACACATTGCTCATGCATGCAAAGTAATTGTCGTGACTGAAAGGAGTGCGTGTGTGTCGTGTAGAATTTTGTCTCTTTGGAACTCCTCAACTGCCACAGTGTGCCTGCATGGTTGAGTTTCGATTTATTTCTCTGTACGAGCTTGTAGCCCATCACAAGAGAATCATCATCAGCTCAGCGGGCGACCACTTCATCTCTGTTTTGCATATTACACCATGTATCAGCTTCAATTGCCATTTGCATGTGAGTGCACATTGTTTGAAATCAATTAACACCTGTGCTGATAACACAATAGCGGCAATGGTTTTTTTGTACATTCGAAGTGTTCTCTCTCTCACCCTCACACTCATGCATTAACACTATAAACAATGTTATGTCGTGATCAGTTAAAGATCCAGTGTGGAGGATTTAGAAGCATCTACCATCATGAATTAAATATAATTATTCATTTGGAGTCAATGTCTTATCATCTGAAATAACATAAGAAGCTTCCTTTTTAATTCATCATTGATTTCATGGACACTGTTGGCTCTTTCACACACTGAGAAATGAGTATTAGCATTGAGTGGGTTGTAATTTGCAATGTTGAAACGCTATAACACAAAATTATTCAGGAAAAAATAAACTTGGATAAGTTGAATTGAATTGTTTTTCCCTTCAACATGACATCAGTTGTTTTTTTTTTAAATGTACAATTAAAAAGATGAATTATCAAAACTATGATGTGCACATTCGTATCGGCTTGTGTTTCTATAAAGCATTGACCCTGAAATGAAAGATCTCACTAAGTTGAATCAATAACTATAAACTTTTTTTTTCGCTGATGGTGTGTTGTTTTCCTTAAACATAAACATTAATCACTCAGTGAAACATGTAAACTGATCAAAGATCAATATCCTACTTCAACAAGTTAGATTGAATACAAGACCAATAAGGGCTTGAGTTAATTAGACAATGCAGTGCGTGTGTGCGTGCGTGCTGACTTTGCAGTGAGACCTGGTATTTCCATTACAATGTGGTAAAATCAGTGATTCTGGACTGCAGATCAAAAACAAAGCCATCAAGCTGAACAAATATTACAAGTGAAAGTTTTCAAAACTAAAAAAAAATAAAGTCATAACAAGCTTTTCTTTACCACAGACTGCTTTATTGAAGTTACAACCCACCATGGTCTCATATTGAAGTTTAAGAGGAAGAAAGTTTGATACAATAATTTGGACTGTTTTTGCAGTTTACTGGTTTAAAATAAAAAAGCAGTAATACTGCAAAATAATTGCAGCTTTAAAGGGAAAGCCTGCATAAATGTAATAACTGCATGAAAATTGTTGCTGCTATGCGGCAGCCATAAGGTTTATCCAGGTTACCTCCTTTAAAAAATTAAATTGCAACCACAATGAAAATGCAGTTCTTATGATAGTTTTCCAAAATGAGAACTTCCCTCTATAGTTGATCCTGCATCGGTACTGGAAGTTTTTCAAAAGACGGTAAACATGTTTTGAGGAGGATTATCATCTTAGCCAGCAATGATCACTATTTTATTCCTCATTTTTAATGTAAGTGTGACAACAATAAAACATGTGCATTATTTATCGCCACCTATCATCTAGTACATTATTATCATGATACAAAACTGCAGCAAAAGGCTCATGCAGGGGTCTGCAACCTTCATGACTAAAAGCCATTTTTGTCACTTTCCACCAAGTCACTTTTAATTGGAGCCGTTTAACCTTTAAAACGGGGCGAACACAGTTTATAAAATGTCCTATATACAGTAGTTTTGAAAGGCGTATAATAACTTAAGTCGCATTTATGAAGCTTCGATTATAATCCGGGAGGGTGAACATTTCATTCCATTTGACATGTTTTTGTACCTCCTTTTATCAATTTCACTTTTTTGCTGCCTTTTTTTGGTCACAAATTTGGAAATAGTCGTTTTGGCCCTTTTTCTTTCCGGGCTTTTTTATAGCAGTTTTATCATTTTCCCCCCATTTCTTATGGTTTTAGCTACTTTTCCACTCAGTTTATTGGTACTTTTTTTTTTTTTTTTAATCCCTTTCGAGTCAAGAGTTGAGTCATTTCGAAAAAAGTTCCATGGAGCCACTCCCACAGAGCTGAAGGGTCACATGTGGTTCCAGAGCCGCAGGTTGCAAAACCCCGGGGCCAGTGTCTCCCTCTATTTCTTGTATTTTGCTTGATGTGGTGAAATGAACTGCCTGATTGTTTACTGCGCTGCTGGTTTAAACCAAGTCTAATTTTGAGAATCTAACGGCTTGCTGCCACAGCAGTCCCGGCGCCTTCACAGGAGGAGGAAAAAGCACAAATGCATTCTGACATTTCAATGTTTGTTTCCAGATTCAAACAACGGTGCAGCAGATGGTGAGACTTTGCTCTCATCTAGTTTTTGTGCATCTCTAAACGGCCACTAATGCCCTCCACCAGGTTGACACAGTCAAATAGGAAGTGACCAATTCAAATAGTAACTGTGCTGTGGATATAGGAAGTGACGGAATTTAAATGACAGTGAATTGGCGGGAAAACACTGGAGGGTGAGTGCTGCAAATTAGCAAAAAAACAAAACAAAAACACACATCCCGGTGCCAGCAGAGATTAGGAAGGAAAATTGGATCTTAAGTCATTTAAGTTATTCTGTGTACATTTCTGACGCTTTACAGTGGGTTTTAATCAAATCAAAGATTAAGCCCAGGAGCAGGTGCTTGGCACTCCAAAAAGTTAAAACAAATTATAATGGAGGAGGAAGTGATTATGCCAGTGTAAGTAAGCACCAAATTTGCTCTCGGATAATTTAATTAATCAGGAACGTAGTCAGCAGTCATTCAGCCGGGTGCGACGCCAGTCCAATCACAGAAAGCAACTGCACTTAAACTCAGTGTGATCGTGTTTGCAAGGGAACAGGTGTGCGAGCTGAAAATACAGCTGCAGCAGCAGGAGAAATTAGCTCACCTGCTTACCATTTTTAAAAAAAAGAAACAAGGTGAAGAAAAGTGGTTATTATACTTCTCTGCTTCAGAAGTTTTAAGAGGAAATCTCCCAGTGCGGACCATTCTCCGGCTCCACTGGGGAGGGTGCAGGCATAAAGTGTTGGAGGAGCAGCTCGTTATCTGTACCATAGGGTCTCCAGGGAAGCGGTATCATTTTATTTTTAGTGGGGGGGTAGAGAACGCAGTCATGCTCGCACATGCACTCGCCCACTGAGAGGAAGCAATTCCATTTCCCAACACCCCCCGTGTCGTCCAATCCCCCGCCCATAACAAACTTTTACACACACACATCGCCTCGCAACTTGTGCGCAAACATTTGCGTCTCGCTTTTATGCACAAACAACTAAAAAGTGTCTTTTGATCATTTCGTAGATCGACTTCAATCTTCTTTTTTTTTTTAATTGAGACTTTTGCATAATGTGGAAGAACAAAATAATAAATCAGACGCCGAATAATAAAAGATCACTGCCTCATTGGTGGGCTGTTTAAAGTTGTGACTTTAACAAACTTGTCGTCTGACTCATCACTTACCATTAGCATGCGCGTGATGCGCTGCTGGACTCTGACTCTGAATATCAATTCTCGATGCTTTCCCTTTGTGCTCTCACAAGCTCCGTGTGTGCGTTTTGAGGATCTATTTAAATATGTGCAGGCATGCATGCAAGTCTGACGATGTAATTAACTTGTGTGGGCCTGTATGAATATTTAATCGCACTGTGAATGTGTGTGTGCGCACATGAGTTTACATGACAGTATAAGAATGTGGCGAGCAGTTCACCATTACACTGTTAATGCGTCCAACCGAGTATCAGGTTGCAGTGTGCTCATAGCCCTGGTGCAGTATTGGCTACTAGAAAGAAAGAGCTACTGTTGAAATCACATACTTGAGAGCCTATTAATACAAGAGAAAAGGGGGGAGGGAGGGAAGGTGGGGGAGAGAAAGTGTGGGAGTGATAATATAATCGGTGGGTGGGAGAAAACTGGGGCGAGAACGCGAGGGAAAGCAAGGCAGTGATGAAGAAAATCTAAAGCAGGACGAATGGATGGGAGGGAATTACAGAGAAATCAATACGAAATATCGACACCAGCATGCAAATGATGTTGAGAAAGTGATAATTGGAGAGAGTGGAGGGAAAAAAGGAGGATATATGGGTGTTCGATATCGAAACTTGTGATAAGACAAAGACGTTTGGAGACGTTATGTGACGGATATGAAAAGTTGGCAAACGTGTTTTCTGTTCCCTTGATGGACGAAGAAAGGAAATCGATAAATATTTTGGCAAGCATTCTCTTAAGTGAGCCGAATTATTTTTGAATAACAAGAACGTTGATAGTGGGAAAAATACAGATTTAAAAGCTGTACGCTGGCTCATTAGTTAGAGATCGACAGGCAGAAAACACTCACAACCGCAGGCTTCATTAGACTCATTAGACTTTCACATGAACGAATAACTTGCAGCGATTTCAATGAGAAATTTTGATTTTTTTTAAAAAGCAATAAATGCATTTAAAGATGGAGGTATTTTTGCACCAACTCTTTCTTGCCCTCCGTTCAATCCACAAAACATTCGTCATCAGTAAAGTACTTTCAGTCAGCCATCAACTAGTTTATTGTGCTCAGCTTAGAAATCCTGCTTTTGTCCATCCGCTTTGCTTTTGTTATGCTTTCTGCCCGTCTGTCTGCGGGGATTTTAAAGAGCCCAATGCTATATGATGTATTTATTCCCTCCACTTGTCCTCTGTCTTGCCTCTTTTCAACTTCTCCTCTGACCTTCCTCTTCTTCCACTCACGTCTGTCTTTTTCATATTTTCCAAAAAGCTTGCCTTTCAGAAAGGGGTGACAAGGTAAAATTATCTTTTTGCGTTGCTCTTTATTTGCAGATTTGGTTCTTTCAACACGTCCTCGTCTTCTGACGGCGTTTGTTAAATGTCAGGTGTTCAGTTAAGGTCAACTCATTTGTGCTGCTGTCAAAAAGTGTTTAATTAATAATCAGTGACATTTTCTTTTGCTATACATGAATACCACGTTTTCCGACAAATAAGTATTTCATAGTTGCGATTTGGCAAACGGCAAATGTCCAAAATAACAGGAAGATCAGCGAAGATTATTTTGTTCCTGCAGCAATATTTTTTCTTATTCTTTGAGTTCAATGTGTAAACATGAAAAATAAATAAATAAATAAAATAACAAATCTAATTTTGGACATCAGAAAAAGTTGGTCTCAAACTCGGCTTACAAATACAGATTCACCATTCACCACTCACACAATAACTTGCAGTGATTGGTGGCCTTAATAAAATACCAGATATCCGCAGAAAAGTGAATGAAAACAAGGAATGGAGACAGTTGGTTCAACCCTCACTGCAGACATACAGTATGTAGGTGGTAATGCTGCAGATTCAATCACTGCACTTTACAGAATAAGTACAGTCAAGTTCATTCCAATAAAAAACTCAATAATAAGTGTGAACTGAAGATTCTGAACCCACAGAGATATTTATTTTTCATTTTGAAAGCTGGGTCGAAAGCTGCAGGTCGTTTAAGGTAGAGCAGGCGACATCACAAGTCACTACCATGAAAACAATTAATGCTGAAAGTAGCTAAAGCCACAATGACATGACGTTTGAGTGTCAGCGGAATATTTCCATTGTGTTGTGGGCCACCGAAAACAAAACTGCTACTGCACATGCATTGATTAAGTAAAAGCTGTGGAGATGAAGCTGGGATGGAGTTCATACAGAAAGCAGGATATTAAGTTATTCTAGTAATATCTCCCTTTTGAGTTCAGTTTTAAGGCTGTTCTTCAATTTAAGTTCTGCGAACTTGTTCGCCAGCTCCAGCCATGAATAACCTCATTTGGATGAAGGAGACACAGAGAATGGATGGATAGCTGCCTTTGTTTTCCTTTCTTTTTGTTTTGTTTTTTGTCTGGCAACTTGTTTGAAAAGTAAAAACCTTTTATAAATTATATTCAGAGTAGCAGCACTATCCCAGTTAAATGTGCAAAAGCCCAAAAACACAAGGCCAATGAGTATTTGACACAGACTACTGTAAGCTGCCTTTAAAAAAAAAGAAGAAGAAAAAACAACATAAAAGCTCTTTAACACAATGTGAAAGTGAAACTGACACATCCACTCTCTGCTCTCATTCGTCTCTCAGCAATCAAAGGTGCCCGAATCCTCCGCCGCTGCCTCTGTGTCGTTCCCCGACCTAATCTCACTTCTCCCTTTTTATCTCTATTCCCTCACTCCCCAGCCATCTCTCCCCCACTTCGATTCCGCTCTTCACTTATTTGCACCTCTGTGTTGACACCCCCCCCCCACACCCACTTCACATGTCCTGCACTGTCTCTGCCCGCAGCTGCTTTGCCGTCTGTATCTGTATCCATTCAGACAGCGGAGCGAGGATCGTGATGGTCGACGTTAAACGCAGGCAAACAAAACTGTCATTCTCCTCGACAGAGCAGCTGGGTTGCTGTCGTGTTGAAAATGCCGGTCAGTCATTATAATTTGAGGTTGTCAACCTCACTGGTGCCACCCCAAACTGCAGTAGCTTCCCTCTCAGAATCTCGATACCTTAGTTTTCTAAGCTCGATACCCAACAGGAACCTGGAAAATAAACAAACAAACCAAAAAAAAAAAAAAAACGATCTGCTTTGTTTGCAGCTTCAAGTTAATTGTGAGGAACTGCAACTCTCTCGTCCACCTTCTCCATTGTTTCCCGAATCATTCTCACCAATTCTCACCCTCCCTTCACATCTCAGATGCTCTTTCACACATCCTCTGCTCTGCGCTGGCGTTAATTCTCCAGTTGCGATCAAGGCCGCAGTGGGATACGTCGTGCTCTCCTCATCTCCTTTTCTATCCATTGCACCATTAAGTGGAAAAAAAAAAAAAAGTCTTTGTGTTGCTCAACCCCGTGTGTCTTCCTACCTTGAGAGTTAGCTCCAGACCATCCTCCCCTCTTTCAGTCAATCACACTCGTGCCCTCACACTTGTCTGGATGAGCGGTGTGGCTTGAAGTGACAAGCAGTCGGACATGGAGGTAATTGCCTGACAAGACTGGGCTGTGATAGCCAACGTGTTTCACAGAGGTAACGATGTTCTTGTGCACAACCGACACTAATGGCAGAGCGAAGTTCTTTTTTTCAGCCGATTGTGATTCTCACCCATTATCACTATTTAACATGACCCTTGTAATTTGAATTATTTTGTGTTTATATTGTCTGTATCCATGTCTAGCAAGTCAGACCTGTGTTGTGGTCATACGCTCCTCTCTCATGTAGATTAGCCCCGCTCTCTATTGTGCGAGCAGTATTTATTTATTTTTCTCGATGAATAAATCAATTAGAACAGGGCAATTTGTTGATTTTTCCAAGAAAGGGCAAGAAAAAGACAACAACCACATTACCCACGCCCCATTTATTCAAGTTCGGTCCAAATCATGTGCCAGGATTTTTGTGGAGTATGTATAGAACTTAACTCTGTCCCGGTATATTTATTAGTATTATATAAACACAGTCTTTTTTGTTGTTGTTGTTCCATTTTTTATTGTTAATTTGCTTAGATTTTTGGGTTATTGTTTTCCATCTTTGTAGTTTTATTGACTTTGTTTTTTTTCACCTGTATTTTTCACCTCACGGTTCCTCGTGTCCTTGTGTTTCATGCTCTTCTGGTTCGAGTTTGAATTTTGGATTCACGTGCACCTTCTCTCCTCTAATCTCCGGCGGCTTGTTGTGTATGAGATCCCTCATCCTGATTGCCATCAGCTGCACCTTGTGGTTTCCGCATAACCTCTGGGTACAGATATGAAGTCCCGTTGGATTCTAATAACATCCAAATTTACTACAAGAGCTCCCTGAACAATGTGTAATAACATTCTTTTGGCATGACATGCTCAGCTCTGGGGCTGAATTTGCTCGGGCAGTTAGCCCTTGGGGAATCTGGCAGTTGTGTAAAATGTGCACCACTCGCACATCATTCTCTTCAAGGTGAAGTAATTTATTCAAACTCGTTTGAAGATCTGTTTTAAATGTAATATCAAGCTCAAAGGCATCCACAACCTGTCTTTTGAAGGCCTTAGACGCTTTGTTTTAGAAAATTATGCATTATAACATAATTTATCTTAATAGCAGTTGGCAAATTCCACCTGTCATCTCTAACAAGGCTCTCATCATGTGCATCTTGAATCAACTTTAATGTAATTAGTACTTTTCTGCAGATGGTTTCACAATTTGTATCATATGTCAATGTCAACTTTGTATCTACAGTGTTTGTGGAAATGTGAAGATACGCCTGTTAATATATACACAGGTTCATGGGGAATCAAATGTTTGCTGGATTGACTATTATATGCTATTGTCATTTCTAATATGTATGATATTCTCAACCCTGATTGTCACACATGCTCCGATCGATACTTTTAAATTAACAATCGATCAATTTATTGTATGTATTCTCATATTGATTGAAGTGACAACATTCTGCGGCGCTCTCCACATCCCCCTGTCGTTTTAGGAACTATAAACTAGCATAATTGTTTAGATTTATTTGTAATCACGATATTAAATTCTTCTGACTATTGAAATCTATGTTGTCTAGCCTATAAACCAGCTGTGATGGTCTGTAAAAAAAAAAAAAGTGATTCCCATTAAACAAAAGATTTCAGATAGAATAATACAAAAAATGGAAGTAAGGCTGAGGTAAAGGTTTCTCTGACATATTGTATTGTTTCCCTGTGTAAAGGCAAAGAAAGATGCGTTTTCACTTGTAACGTTGTCGTGTAAACAAGGCCTATGATGAATGGTCAAGTCTGACCCCTGATTTGTAAGAATTTAACAAAGTCATGTCTAAAAACACCACCTTGCAGTCCATGTCAAATGCAGTCCGTCTCCAGAAGGTTCACACCATGAACTCTTCCCACATTTGACACTCTTAATGATGAGAGTAATGAGAAGCAATGGAGTTGCTGTCAGAAACTTACGGATACCTTCCTAAAGTAGACGGCTAATGGGGGCTAACCAACCTGAAAACACACACAAGCACATGAACACGTAAAACCACTTGCATGATGGATGAATTTCCTCAACCCAGAAAAGCATGTCTGGCAATTACATCGGTAGTCGTCAATACCCAGCATGCACCAAGCTTATAGCAAAGTGATGTGACGACGTTTAGTCTGGAATTGATTTACTAAGAGCTTTGCTTTTATAAGTCAGTGTCATAAAAAGAACCAAGAAAATCTCATTTACTGTAAGCTGTCAAAAATGATCGTATGTCCTGTGAACACACGTACAGTATCACTGAAATATGAAGACCAGAATTGGCAGAAGATACCATGGAGTTCATATATCTAATACAGTTTTCATTATGTTTGATTTTATTTCACACTCGAGAAGGGAAACACAACCGTTCTCTGAAAAGAAATGTCATAGGGGAAAAAATCCCCATCCTCCTCAAGTAACATATAACCCTCCGCTGCTTTGTCGTTTCTCCTTTTCCCTCATCTTGCCGGAGGTCCAGTGACTTTATTCTTTCCTCTGATTTCCAGCTGTCTGTCTCAGTCCATCTGTCAGTCTCTTTCTGAAAGGGACAGTAATACGATTCCCACCAAAGGACACAGCACTTTTTAACTGACAATAGGTTTACTCTGTTTTCGTGAGAAGGACAGTCAGACAATCATCCCAGGAGGCAAAATTCTTTCTACCTACCTCTCTTTCTGCCCAGGAGTCATGAGACCTATTAAAACGAAATGATTTCAGTGTGACAGTTGCGTGTTCGGGGAGAATCCTAATGCTATTTGTCATCTTGACAGATAAAAGATAATTACTGTCCTGCAACACAGTTAGACACATAATTGAATCATCATCAACGGCACAATCAGGGGCAATAATTTGGGGAAAGCAGCTGCTTAACTGAACCCATAAGCCGCCGAATGACATCCTTAGGAAATTGAAACCAACCAACTCGCTGCTGATTATAAAATGGCAATAAACGGCCAATCAGGGGCCGGAGAAGTCCGACAGGGAGGCAGCCATGTAAATAGATCACCATGCAAGTAGCTATTAAACTTTAAGGACTGTCGTCTCTGTTCTCCCTTGGTCACTTTTACAAATGATTTATCGCAGGAGCGACAAAACGGTCAATTTGAAAAAGCTCCATGCCGCATCTCTCCATTGGAATTAAGTTATTTAAAAAAGAATTGAAAAGAATTACAAGCCATCTGTATTAGATACGTTACCCACCCTCCCCCCCCAGTACTGAAAGGTTGAAAAGCACATCATGTGAGCATCTATCGTGACAGGCAGATATCATCTGTGTCGGTTGGACAAAAAGACAGTTGGAGAACAGCAGCTGGTGCTGCTGCTATTGGCTCACATCTGCTGACAGCAGCCAACGTGAGGATCCAAGATAACACCAGGGTGCTTTGCAGAGTATTGACCTCCTTCCCTTTCTTCCAACAAGCACAACCGTTTGGGATTCTCATTTGTGGTTTTCACTTTCTACTGGCTTTCTGGTTGGTAACGACCATCATTTATTCTGCACGTCTTCTTCTGTTCAAGCTAGTTAGGGAGCGAAGTCGTTGCCATTAAGTTTTTGAATGTTGTTATCATGGCTTGTTTCTTTAGTCGGCCGATTATACGTCTCCTTTGGGACTTTGGGAAGATAGTCAGGCAGGGGCATGAATGAGGTAACTGCAAAGCTTATGGATAAATAATAATAGGTTCACCCTCTCAGCACTTTTAAAACCTGGCATTTTAAAAAGAAGGGACTTTGTTTCTCTAATTGGGAACATGTACACAGTAAAAAAATAAAAATAAAAAAATAAAAAATATATATATATAGTGTTGTTTATATACATACACCATGTAATTTGCGTTGAAATTCATAATAACCCCTGACTGTTACCAGCTAGCAAGCAGGGGTGTTTACACATTGTGCTGCTCAAGAAGAAAAGGACCACTTAGCCAGTTACTGGCTGGGGGAAAGACCAGACTCAGTGTTTGATTATAATTTGATCTGTGTGAAATGTACAAGAGAAACACAGCTTCTTTGTATATTGTAACCATTTGTATCCCTTTTGGTCAGTGTATTTTTTTCCCCATTGAATATACTGTATCATACATTTGCTTGCAGCTCATTTGAAAGTAAAAAAAACCCAAAAAAAAACAAAAGCATGTAAAAGCTGCAATATTCAGATAGTTATGAAAACAAATCCTCCTTCACATTTCTGCAACACATTCAACGCCCCAACTCCACTGCTCTGGCCATAATAACCAGAGTTTTTTGGCAAAAATATATACGCACTAGATATCCTGCAATCACACCTCAATCTGACCTCCGTATGGACTCTAAAGTCTGATACTAATACCATGTAAATATAATCCAGCAAAAGGAGATAGGACGTATATGTACACCGAATACGAAATGAATTTCAATGTCAGATCTGAATGGAGTCGTAGAGACACAGAGATGACAGCTACTGACACACGGTGGTTATTGACACACAGCGTGAGGACAGTTTTGCCTGTCAGTGTTTGTCAGTATACCGACTAACCTGCAGGCTTATCCCGCCCCCCCCTCGACCTATCTGCATAGTAGCCTGTTTATATGCCTCTCAGCCTGGACGGGAGGCATCTGGTATTATCCTGTGACACAGTGATTTCTCCCCCGGACTGTTATTGAAAAACATCCAAATTGCTGAAAAGAGAAGCACAATCGTGACCCTCCAACACTGACATTGAGAACAAAGAATCCATAAATAAAAGAACATTTACAAAAAAAAAATAGAGATGTGCCGAACGACAAGCCACTTTGTTTCATTCAAATTTGTTTTCTCTTTTCTCTGATGTTCGTCTCATCCACTTTCCTCTCCTATGATTCTATCTCTCTGCAATGTGCTTTATCTCGCGTTCTCGTCTTCCCAACGACTTTCCAGTCTTTCATAATCCATGTGTGAAAACTTAATAATTGTTACTTTTGCATTGTTGAGCAAAGATTAGTAATAAGAATAATGAAATGGGACAGACTGAACCAATTCTATCTCCGTTCTTTTGTAATCGGCTCCTCTCACTGAATGCATGAGAAGATCAGAGGGAAGGCAGCATCTGTGTTTGTGTGCAACTGAAGCCTTTGAAGCTTTCAGATGCATATATATTTATATATACCCACACTATTTACTGTATCTGGGAGCAAATTCAGGATCACTTCTGAAATCCTTTACATCAGGATAAAACGCGAAGCAATGTGATGCAATACATTAGGTTATGCGACAATGGGAATCATGACAGTAAACAACGACTCAAAATACTGCCACATGTTGTCACGTTGCATTTCAACACATCAGGTTGTGTCACGTTACATCATGTCAGGATATGATACAATACGCCGCGCTTCATAATCCCGATGAGTTTTCACATGAACTTGTGCAGCATCCTGCTTTCCAGGCAATGCATATACTTTTGGATAACATGACTTACTAACAAAAAAAATCCTAATAGAACAGTTGATGACCGAGTGCTGATGTGAGTAAATGTTAAGCTTTCCCAGAGTTTTTCTCATGCCAGGTGTCTGGTTAGTATTTCCCTTCAAAAACGGATGACAATTTTAATATAATGATCAAAAATAATTCATTAAAAACATTAAATATTAAACATTAAGATAAAAAATATAGTGAATTGAATATGAATAATGTAGCACTGCTTTAGCAGCCATTATCGTGTTTTACATTGTTAATCACATTCAGACACCGATGGCAATGGCTCCCATGCAAGGCATCCATTGTAAGCAATTTCTTGTGCAGTGCCTTGCTCAAGGGACACTTTGACATATGGATGCAAGGAGATGGGGGATCAAATCTGCAACTTCCTGGATGAGCCACAGCTGCCCGATCACTAAAATGATATGACGATGAATGGTGGAAGTATCAGCACAATGAGTTCCTACACATACCGAACATACATGTACTCTATATGTACATCTACATATTCAGACCAGCCCAATAATAGAAAGCCTGAAAGCAGAACAGTGAGATCAAGAGATGGGTCCAATATTGTACTTTGACTGGCAGCCCATATTTCCCTCATCATGCTAGTTTTTTTTTCTTTTTTTCAATCTTGCAGCCACACAAATATTTGCTTTCTTTTGCGCTTGTGATTTCTTATGAAAGTCACAGTATGATTATTCCAGTTTGATTATATATTTCTGTCTCTTGCGATTCTTTGATCAGTTTCTCCGTTTCATCCATCGTGGTCCTAGTATCTCTTTCCCTTTTTTTGTCTCTCACCCTCTCCATTTCCATCATTTTCCATAAAGCAGCTCTCTGTATTTATGAGAAAAGCCAATATCTTCCATGATACCTCACTTTTTATTGAAAGTACTAAAGGATAAAAGAGCAATGGCGAAAGTACAAACCAGCAATTTCGAGAGATAGTATGATACAAGCCCTACAGGACGGATGGAGTTTTATTTAGAGTATTCCAGAAGAGTTGAGAATAGTGTGACCGGATACAGGCATTTTCAGGGAGCTGTTAAAAGTGAATGTCATAAAAATGAGGTGCGAAAGAAAGATGCATGATTTATTCCCTCACCACACCATGGAGTATATATATATGGGCACTGGAGCAGGGAGCATCACCCCGACTTCACCACGATGGATCAACTGTGAGATCCCTCTTTCTCCCTCTGATGTGGCTCACGCTCAAGGACACGCCCATGCAGCCGTCGACAAACTCTCCCCTGCACGCGCTTTCCCCTCGCGCTCACACATTCCCGTTCCTTGGCAGGGGAATCAACTATTACAGTGTCTGTCGGTCATTACGCCTTATTCCCCCAGTGATGGATGTAACACTTTGTGGCACCGCAAAATGTGTTTTGGAAATGTGTTTGGAATTGCTTTGTGGCACTGCTGAATGCTTTTGGAATGAGATCATAACAGGCTAAGAGCCACTGTAATACCATTGTGGAGCAAGTGGCAGGGCGCCACTTCAATGTAAGTGACTGTTGTGTGTTTGTTTGTGGGCCTCGTTAAGGTACATATATACACACACATATACATATATATACATATATACATATATACACACACACATACATATATACACACACACACACGCATATATATATGTTTGGGGGTTTTATTTTACACTTGACAGTTACATATGTGTGTGTAATAAAGTAGACTGATGATTGTATATGTGTGTTTGTGCTTGACGAAGAAGGTGCCCGTATAGCTGCATTTATGTGGAGTTAGTGTCTGCCAGAGTTGACAGCTGTAATCTTGCACTTAGTGGGAGTGCTATACGTGTTGCCACATGCACAGTAAAATGTCACACTGTCAACAGTCAAGGCTGGCAAGTTAACAAACGGCTAGTTTTAAATACGGTTAGTGAAGCAGTGATTTAAGACCTGGTTTAAATTACATAAGTGACAACATTGTTTTTTTTGCATTTTTATTTTAGAAAACGTTTGCATTTGGATGCTTGTTTATACAGCAGGAATGCTGAAAGCGGTGCGGTTTTCCTGTTTGGTCACAAGTGGGTGCTGTTTGTACAGTATACTGTAAATATCGAAGCTTCTTTAAACTGTCTTCATAATTTTCCCCCACTCAGTATCCGTTTAGAAAAAATTTAATGTATCTCTGCATGTGATCCACATAGAGGTGTAGTTAATGTTCACTTTTTCAGAGAAATGCTGTTAAATTCAAGAGTGAACAACCTGCCAGGCATTTATTGTCATGAATGAAGGCTTCTCACACACAGGCAGAACGATTTACTATGACATGCGCAGTAGCAGCATTTTAAAAATGTTGCATTTTCTTCCGTCTACATGGAGACGGACCCGGAGTGTTTTCGAAAAGTTGCATTTTCCTCTCATTTACACAGAGTTACATTGGTAATTTTCAGAAAAGTTGCATTTTCCCCCTATTTCCCCGTGGACGGAATCGGAGCTTTTGCAAGTTCCACCTTGAGAGCCGTTTTCAAAAAGTTGCATTTTCAGTGGCTCGAGCATCATGTGTGTCGTGTGTCATCTAAACAACCACCCAAAGCGCAATGAAAGCTTTCCATTTTCACTTGAAAATGTTGTGCAAATGGGGCCTTGAACTCATCGCTGTTTTTGATTTACATCTGTTAAATTGTGGAATCATCCGTCTCTTTTTGAACATTAGTGGTCATGGTGAAAAATTGTAATAAGCTAATGCTAACAACGCAATCTGAGCAAATTCCTTGGCAAAAATAAATTAATACACTCAGCTGTTTGATAACAGTAAAGGTCAAAAATATTAGTAAAGAAAAGGAATAGTAAAGGAAAACACACAAAATAGAGGTAAATCTGCAGCCCTTCACTATAGCAGCCCTACACCCTCCAGGCCAATCCAGGAATAATCAATGGATCTTAGCCTCATTGATCCGGAACATGGAGGCCAGTCTTGCATAGATCAGGCAGGTGTGATCCCCTGCCTCGTAGTCCGACTACTCTCCACTGGAAACTTTATATCTGGGAAATCTGCTCATCTCGTGCCGTCTTTCTCAAAGCTTCTCCAGATAAAAGAATTACATAGACATAAGAAGGAAGGAAGAAAAAAAAAGCTGTCACTTTGATGGATGTCAGCTCACAGCGATTTAAGTTAGTCAGTCACACACTGAACTGAACATGTAGACATTTACATAATGCGGGAATAATTCAGGACTGCTGAAAAGCGTTAGTTTATTCCTCGTAGTTGGTGAATCCATACTGGGAGCGCAAGCAAACAAACCAGGGATGTTTGAAATTAATATTGATTTACAATTATTAATTCAGGATTCCCATTTACTTTTGACTTGAAGAGAAAGAAAATTCATGCAACAAGCATGTTTATGCTGAAAGAACTGGAAGGAAGGATAAGTGGGTATAAGTATCTCTAATGTTGGTGCACGCTACCCGGTACATTCAATGTACAGTTAAGGAGACACGTGAGGCATGACCTTAAAATTAATTCATCACAGGGAACTTAAAGTATGGCCTAAGGGGCTGTTGGAAGCTCTGAATTGATCAGGATACACAGCTCATCCTCCCACAAACTGAAAATTTGACTTTGAAATATGTTCCCTGCATTTACAAACCTATTTTCTGAGCTGAGGGGGTTTTGTCAAAATTCTTTGTATTTTCATGTGTTGCACCTTCACAATGACAGTGGGGTTTTTTGTTTTTTTTTTTTTTTACTTTACGTTAGCAAAAATGTCAGTATTTAGTTTTTTTTACACAAACACACACCCACACCCACACCACATATCCACAGGGTCACACACAAACACGACATCTGGAAGGAGATGCCCTTGGGTGAGCAGGATTTCAGCCGGACTACCGCCTTCAACATGTCAAGGAGACAAATGTGTCTGTGGGCGTGTGTTTGTATTTCCCCAAAGATAATATCTTCCGGCAAAAGACCACAAATGTTCACTTGAAGGCAAAAGAAATCTGTTTCAGTAAAGCGTTTTCAAGGATCTGTGTGTGTGTATGTGTGTGCGTGCGGGCGTGCGCACGCACCATGGGCAACTTGTAGCTCTCTCTACTATCACACAACAGTGCAATTCTACTTCTTTATATCATTTAATAGGTAATTATCTGACATTAAATTGAAAACTGCATAACAGAGTTTTTGCTATATATCTCCCTGCATATTGCAGTGGACAACTCCATTTTCGTATTATATTTCTACTTAATTCTAAGCTGTCCAGCAGTAAAAACCAAGCTGCCCACGTACTTGGAAGACTGTGAATGTATAGAACAGATTTATCATCAACCCCTCATCCATACAGCCATACGTATGCATTGCGTTCTCTGCAAATGCAGCTTTTATGATTATGAACTCTGTCCCATTGTTAATTAAATGGTTCAAAAAGTATGCACATATTATATTATCCTTTGACGTTCTTAGTGAAATACATTTTAGAACATGTTGCTTTTGCAGGATAATAACCGATTAGATGATTAATTTCATGCTACGTGATTAATGGAGGGCATTCGTTTCATGAATATGATAATGTAAAGCAAGATTTTCATTATTGCTAAATGAGATCCTTCTGGATGAACAAGCCCTCGTTCAATAGTCATTATGACTAACTTAATCATGCGACTTCAAAAACTGTCCATCCGAGTTTTAATGGAGATGAACTCCCAAATGTCTTTGTTCCATTTGTGGAAAAAACTAAATCAAATAAACAGATCAAATTGGTGACATTCCAAATACATTGCAGTAAATATCTTCCCATTAAAGATGTTGCACTCCAAAACATGTCGAGTGTGGCGCCGATGCTATCCAGCTCCAAACATTCAAGTTCCAGTTTATACAGTCAAAAAACACACCACTGTCTACAGGAATGTAAAATATGTATATTTATGCTTACAAGGTTACAGTGTGTGTGTGTGTGTGTGTGTGTGTGTGTGTGTGTGTGTGTGTGTGTGTGTGTGTGTGTGTGTGTGTGTGTGTGTGTGTGTGTGTGTGTGTGTGTGTGTGTGTGTGTGTGTGGATACTGTACATGTGGCATGTGTTGCAGTGGATCTAATGTAACTCTGTGCAGAAGACAATGTGCGCAGTGGCGATAAATAAAGATGAGTCACCTGCATGTCTGACCTTTCACCACATTCACACACACGTTCAGCACTCACAGACATACAAAGGATGTTCAGCACGCACATATCAGCCCCTGTGCCTTTTCTGCTCAGAGTGAGTCGACTAGAAAGAGAAGGTCAGGAAAGCATACCGTAATGTACATTCGATGTACACTTTTACCTGAGACTGATATAGTTGTGTGTGTGTGTGTGTGTGTGTGTGTGTGTGTGTGTGTGTGTGTGTGTGTGTGTGTGTGTGTGTGTGTGTGTGTGTGTGTGTGTGTGTGTGTGTGTGTGTGTGTGTGTGTGTGTGTGTGTGTGTGTGTGTGTGTGTGTGTGTGTGTGTGTGTACACATTTAGGTGTGTGCAAACCCTCTGTGCCACCAACATTCATCAGAGTGTTCTTCCTCCTGAATCAATGTTGCCGGGCAGCTTTTCTCCAGCAGGCACATCGCGAAGCCCTCTGATGTCTCTTCAAGTCTGCTTCTTAATGTGAATATTCATGAGAAAACACCAGCAAACTGAAGATGATTATTATGATATTGCGCCTACTCAGCAAGCCTGGCTTCCATTCCCAACTGTCATATACAACTTGGAAATCTTTTGAGTCTCCGACTTGGAGTCAGGAAGCTGCGAACCATCAATATTTATAAACAGACCTAGGAAACAATTTATTATAATAACATATGGTGCATTCTACAGATCTATGGTATTTAAAAAAATATCTTGTGTCTTACAACAAAATACAACTATCAAGGCCTGGGTTTAAGTTCAAAAACACCTTCTTGGGAATAGAATAGAATAGAACAGAATAGAATATTGATCCCCGATGGAAATTCTTTACAATGTTGTTCCAAATAGAATATAACATAATAGAATTAAAAGTGAAAATATCAAATAAGACATAATAAAAATTAAATAATTAATATTAAAAATAATTATGCCCAAGGCTTAAAAGTGACTAAAGTGAGCATGGATAGAATTTAATAACTTTTTAACTGCTGACAGTACAATTTTCAGTTGGAGTTTCCGGCTCCATTTCTATATAAACTGTATTTTTGTGGATTGCAGGGGGGAAAAGATCAAAGTTGAGATAATTATTCATGAAGAGACATACTTGGAAATTGTAGCTTTCTATCAGTGCTAGAAACTTTGATCCCTGTAAAATTAAATACTAACAAAAGGCATCAAAAGTCTTTCAAATGTAGTTTAAAAAAAAACCCAAAAATGATCTCAGTGATTGTTAAAGTTTGGAGTCTATTTTTATTTGATGTGTCCCAAATATATAATAGAGCTGACATCAGGAATCAAAACTATGTTAATCAAAAACTTTGGGCAGTGCAACCAACAGGAACAAAATAAATCATTTTTGAGTGTGAAGCAAAGCCAATTTTCACTTTTTTTTTCCTTTTTTTTTTTTAAATGTACTTGGCAGCGTGGTTATTCCAAGCACCTTGGAGAATGTGCCACTGCAGATTTGAGCTGTCTCGCTTACTTCTGTCTCCCAGTTGTCCCAGATCGACTTGGTGAGGTAGGAATCAGGCCATCTGTTGCGTGACTCATTGTTCTTCCCCTCACTGAAGATGGATCTCTCAGCCTGGATGGATTTTTGGGGCCACTGTCATGAATTAAACATTTTCCTGGTGTTGTGTTGTTGTGGATCATATTCATTCACATATTTGCACTAAGTTTAAGGTATGCAACCCTGAACCTGCAATAATCAATGTTTGTTTCTGACCAAAACATCAATTGTGATGATTTAATACTATTTGTTGTATCAGTGATTACATTTAATATATTCCAACAATATCAGGGTTTCTATTAATTATATTGTCTTTTTAAAAAGATAAACTTAATATTGAAAAGGAAAGTTATAAGAATGGGATGTTTTGTAAGTTTAAATCTGTCATTTGGTTTTATTGGCTTCACAGTTTATCAAGTGGCATAAATGATTAACAACGGATTACTGATGTTTAAATAATGTTAGTGCAAATCAGTCCATATTGGACCCACAAATTAGATCATAGTTTTTTTTATGTTTGTATTTAAAAAAAACAATCCAAATATATGATGCACTTTTTTTATATAAAGGAACACTTATAATTTGTAAAAAGCTATGTTGTGTTTTCACAAAATTTGTTTTTATTGTTGCAGATAAAAAAATAACTCTGGCTGTGTTGTATTTGGTGCTATATAAATAAAGTTGATTTGAATGGCTCGCCATGCCCTGAGTCCTCTGGTTTTCCCACATGGGCTAATAATTAAATCTTTATGGTTTGAGTGTTTGTGATTGTCTGTGTTTATACTGTTAGTGCAGTGACAAACATTTATTCAACTTGCTTCTTATGACTTTTACTTTCACACTTTAATACAAGATATCTCCTGCATTGTGACTCTTCTAACCTCTTCTGTTGTTGATCTTTTTCCCACGGCTTTGACTCCATGCGGCTATGTTTTGTTTTTGTTTTTTTTGCAAATGTAATTATATTTGCTGTAACGCTCCAATTTATTTCATAACTTCCTCTATCCATGATGTCTCATTTCATATTGTGGTTGTAGCGCTCCATCCAATCATTTCTTGCTGACCTCTAACAAACTAATTAAAGAACAATACTGGTAATGCACACAAAACTATGTGCGTGAATACTCCTGTTTTCACAACTGATGTGTGTGAGGATAGAATTTGCATACTTTATACAGAATCTTAGTAAATCGTGCTTATAGTAAACTGTATTCGGCACCAGTACGATGGAGGATAGATGAGTGGATTTAGGGACAATGGGGTTCGTCCCATTTCATTAGTTTTTTTCCTTGTCAAATTTGAGTTTTGGGGGAATGTCAATCATTCGGCATGGATTAAAAACAACTTAATGACAAGTTTTATCAAAGAAGAAAATGTCTCTGAGGAATATATTCACCCGGCAATAGCAAAGAACAACTTAATGAGCAAACAGATTGCCTCCACCTCACATTTGAGGCGCAGCCACATCCTTTCTACGAGGTAAGACAGAATGCCACGCGCAGCAGATGGTAAGAATGCCAAAGGGAGAAAACAAAACCACATCCAAGGTTAAACAAAGGCCAAGATGAACTCTCTTCTCATTCAGCTGCTTCCGCAGTGATGTCAGCCGGGTACAGTTTGCCCATGTGTTGATTTTTAGAATTCACACCAGAGATGCACCCATTAACATGTAAAACTACTGATTTACACACAGATAACATCCGTTGAAAGAGACATACTGTACAAATAGTAGAAGCAAGTCTACACTTTGAGTCTCTGCATCTCGTCTGGTTTATTTTTAGAAAAAAGAAAAAAATGGAGCTCGCCGGGGTTTTTATCCACTCCCTAAAGTAGTGAATATTTTGTTAAAGCAAAAGTCCTTCACAAAGGAAGGAGGAACAGGGGCTTGAGGGAACGCTGAATGAAGCACATCTGAGAGACAGATGGTGAGAATGCAAAAACGAAACAGGAGGAAGCAGGATCAAATGGGAATGGATGCCCAAAGTTGTTTACTAATCCCTTGTGAGAAAAGAGAAAAAAAAAACATATAAAAAATAAATTCTGAAAAATGCATATTAAAAGAGTTGAATTTTAAAAAGGTGTCAGGATCTGACTTGCCAACTTACCCTCATGAGACTCAGTGGAAACATTTATATTTCAAGATTTTGGCTGACTCACTTTTCAAAGGAGACAAGAACAACTCGTTTCACACCAAGTTCTAAACTGACTGAGTGAAGAAGGCCATTGTGGTGCTGTGGTTTGTCTTTTTTTGGCGGGGCGGGGGGGGGGATGGGTTCTCTCATGAATCTGAAATATTTGCCTTTGTAATTCATTGGTGGTTGAATTCAGAAGTGAGTACTGTGGAAAGAGAAGAAAAGAGTAAAAACCAAATGGTTAAAACCAATGAATCCTTAGACATTGGGATATATCCTCTTCATCACGATCAGTCCGTGTCGCACTTTCAGAGTTCATCCTTATCGACACTCATCCGTGTTGAACACCCTGCGAGCCTCGCGAGTTGGAAGACAGCGTGACCCGGCCATCTGACCAGAACAGCTAGACCCGTGAGAGAGCCGCTGAGGATGCGACACTTTCCCATCCGACTCCCTGAAAGCAAGAACCGATTGCCCATCGCTGAGCGATCTCGGTAACTTCACTCAGGGGTGCACATTTATACTCCATTTATAATATACAACATTTCACTGCTGCCGACACTGTGTTTTAACATTGCTACGGAGTGACAATAAAGGACTTCTTCTTCTATTTATACTTGTCTAAAAGAGGGATTCCTCCTCTGTTCAGTGTTTCCAAGCATCTTTCCATCCACTGCCCCTACTAGATTTCATATTGACCGATATTTCCTGTTCGTGAGTCAACGTTCGGGGAGTTTTCCGGAGCGTGAGTCAAATGTGTTTTAGTGTCTAAAATGTCTAGTTTGTGGTGAACGATAGTAGTTGTACGTTTCTGAAATCACTCTGAGCAGCCAGAAGATGACTGAGACATTGAGATGAAGTTGAGTAAAGGCGCAAACTGAGAGACACATGAAGAGACAGCGATGGGGGGATTGAGTGACAAAGATCTTTGCCTGCAGCCTTACAGCTGCAATCCTCCTCCTCTCGGCTTTCTATGGCTCTATCAGCTTCATGCCAAAGAGCAGATAATCACAAAGGGTGAGATCACAGAAGAAGTGTAGAAACACTTCGGGACAGACAGAATATACACTAGTGTGTATACACACACACACACACTGAGGGTAGAAAAACACGACATTTCCTCTTCTTTCAACAGCAGGTTGTGTGGATCTGAGTGTAACATGGCCAGATAAAATCAAGATACTCTGTTTTCACAACCTCAAAAGATTATTAAACTCCTAAAAACAGGACATTAATTAATAAATGAAGAGATGTGCAAATATTCATTTCAACACGGTTATATTAGGTTATATTTCATGGGCTGGTCAAGTTGGCATGAGTGTGTTTTGTCAGGAAATATGAGCCTTTAAAGTTTTTTTTTCTGTGTTTAATATTTACAATTTTCCCTGAATATTTGAGTGGGAGTGAAATTTCAGGTAAAATAACACTGTGGTTTCTAAATTATCCGCAAAAGTATCTTTAGGTGATCAACGTTAGAGTCACAGCAGATCCAAGCTCAACTTGGTGGTAACAAACGTGTACTTTATGTGTCACAATCCAACAATATAAAGCAGCAAAATCCAAATGAAATTGCAAATTTTCTACAAGATGTTACACAAGAGGATTGAAGGTCATGTTTAATACAGCCAGTAAATAACGCCTTTACTGGCTAAACTTAAACTAATAAATCTTTAAAGCCCCGCTTAATATTTATCAGTTTAAATGTCTGTTGGCCTGGTTGAAAAAAAAAAAAATCAATGGAAACATTTCAACACTAAGACCACAAGAAGAGGAGGAAGCATGATAATCTTTTGTCTGATGACTGGTGAAAAGACATAAAGTAGCAACTGTTACCATGAAAACCTCTTTCAAAATAAATTGATATATTATTTCCAAGTTGTTTCCGTCAAAACAATTTGTAATAATAATAATAATAATAATAATGTCAAATCTTCACCAGGCAACAGAAAATGAGAAAACTGAAAATTTCATCAAAATGTCACAACAGTTATTTCCCTTGTGTGGCTGTTGAAAGGAATCCAGGAGTCTGAGTTCGACTGACCCGCTGACATGGAGGCTGGAGTGACAAGAAACAGAGTCTTTGACTGTCACACATACACAAACTACCAGACATTTCAAAGGGTGGGCACACACCACCATAAACCCCCCAACAAACACACACACACACACAAATGTCTCCAGGCACATCAGAGGTTGCTGCGTCATCAGAGCTGACTGTCAAACGCGGAGAAAAAGAAATCTGCATAGAGCAGAGAAAGTGAGATACAAAGGGAGAAGGGGGGCTTACGAAGACAGCGATGGAGTAGTAAAAAAAAATTATATATATAATTTTAAAAAGTGAGAGACGACTTGCTCAGCACTGTCAAGCGGCCCCCTGATAATATGCTTATTTCGGTGTTGCAGCCTAAAGCAAATACGAGACAAAGAGGACGACAAGACTGCAAAAGAAAGATAAAAACAAAAGCAGCTGTGTAAGACTACGAGCAAACATCGAGAGATGGAGTTGAGTAAAGTGAGGAGCACAGTGTGGTGGACTGGTTTCTGTCCTGTTTTTTTTTTCTTCTTTTCCTGGCATACTGTGGCTTGACACCGCAAGATGCAAAATCCTTCCCGGAATTTCAATGACTGAAACTCTCAGTGTCTCTCCCACACAAATCCGCTTACCCCCGTCGCTGAGAACAAACTGCCAACCTCACCGCTCTCCTTCTCATACAGAAGTCCTCAAACTTTTCTGTTGTGCCGACATCGATCTACTGCGACGCCCGTCCAAACTTCTCTCCGCCACTCAAACTACGTCAGACTCTTTTTCACTCGCAAACCATACTCTCAACCCTCCTGCTCCATTGGCCTCCGTTCTCCCACCCATCTGCCCCCTTCCCTCCCGTTACTTGCCTCGTTGCTCTCTCGCAACCCCTTCCTCAACCTCCCTCAACCTCTCTCCTCCCTGTCAGAGACCATTAGTTCAACCTGGTTGGTGATTTCCCCCGAAGAAGCCCCTCTAACCTCGTTCTGCTGCTGAGGGGGCGGGGGGGGGGGGGGGGGGGGGTGAAACACCTTTTAAGGAGCAAAACATCCTTGGACACAATGCACAGCAGTCCATCACGCAGGACGTCTGAGGCTCACAGAGAGCCTCTGCTGCCCGTCCGTGGCCTTTTCCTGCTTCCCACTTTGCCCTCTCCGATTTAATATCGCGAAACATTTTGACTTTAAATAAACTCACATCACCTCCCTTTTCATTTAAAAAGGTCGACACAGTAATAAAGCTTTTAAATACAATAGCTTCGCTGTTATATGTAAGACCTCTTCATAATAATTTTTCTCTTTGTTGCACGCTTATTTCAGCTTGAATTGAATGAAAAGTACAATATTCGTTAATTCAGTGACTCACTACCATGAAATGTGTTTTTCTATTTGAGCTAATGAGAGTTTGCGAGACCTTCATGTAAAGCAGAGGAGATAGTTCATATCCTGCAGCTTCTTGTTTACATGATTTATTGCTTGTAAATGTGACAAATGATCTAACTACTTCAGTGCAAATGGCTCCGACACGCATTTTAACAAAGTTCAGAACAAGTACAGAACAGGCGAGGTGACGGCCTCTCACTTCTCGCTGGCGCTGGTTTTTTTGCCGTTGTCGGTGAAAATTGAAAACAACAGGTTGCATCAGTCGTGTAAAGCAGTCATGCTTCACTTCCACAGCCCCAAAACACAAATTTATCACACTCAAAGCTCTCAGCAAGAGAAGTTTCAGTGCGATTTCTTTTTCATATCCATGGAGGAGAAAATAGTTTCACTAATTCTTTCTTCCGTTTCCTGCGACTACAACACCAAGTTAGACATTCTTTTAAAATGAATGCATAGCAGTTTGCCCTCGATTAGGGAACATTTGTGGATTCCCGGTGCTGGCAATACAATAAATGACCGATGGTCAAGAAGGGAAAACGATTTTGTGTTTCGTGCGAGTGAGAAAGACCCATTAGGTAATCCCACAGAGGAACCTACGTTAAAACAGGAAAAGCATGTTCCTACTAGACAAGATGCGGGAACATATGGCGTTATGTTGTGTACGTGTGTGTTTGTGGTCATTAGTGTGCGGAGGTAGTCCTGCGGGGGCTGTGCTGGGTCGTGGCTGAAACTCCACCAGCAGCATAATGACATGACCTATTGATCTGGAGAGGATAGCGGGATGTTACTGACCTCTGGAGAGATTGCACAGAAAGGAGGACACGAGTGTGTCTTTGAGGTTTTGCGAGTTTAAAAAGTTTACACACGCACACGCACACACACACACACACTTGGTGCTAAAAGTTGGTCACAAGTTCATTAAACTTGTTTTGTCCTCCCCAGCCCAATATCTCACTCAAGATTCATTTACTTAGCAATTCCTGAAGCTTTCGGCCTTATAAGTTCGCCAAATGAAATGTCCATTTCTCTGGCCCATTAACTTCTAATCATGAGAAAACTCATCAAGTGCAAGTTTTGGACAAATGGCTATCTCAATGGAACCACCATTGTACCACTGATCCAGGCGCCATCAGAATAAAGGCAGGAATCTAAAGTAGAAAATAACAAAATGCTGCCAAAATCTCTACTTCCTGTCAATGACTTCCAATTCATAATACAGTGAAATTGATCTCTGACATTTTGGATTTAATGGCAACAATTATTTGTCAAAAGTCATGTTTTAAACACCTCGTCTGATTTATTGCATCATTAACTCCAAAGGACATTTATATGAAGTTTTTGCAGACGTTCCTGACATGTCAAAAAAAAAAGAAGAAAAATCAAACTCTCATAAATTCCTTCCAAAATCCAAGTCGCTGCACAGGTAAGGTTATTCAGGGTCAGTATCGTGATGTCGTGTTAAGCAATCTTGCCTTAATACAAGACAATGTCAGTTCAATTCTAGGCTTAGGATGTCTGTGAAAAGCTTACATGAACTACCTCTTCTGTTTCCTTCAAACTGTTGGGCTTGTTTCATAAATTCAAAGACATGTTGGGCTAATTCATGATTCGAAATGTGTGATTGTGTGTATGTGTTGGCGGAAAGACGGGTCAACATGGAGATGAATGAATGAATGCTTTTGGACACATCTTGTTTACAAGATTCAGAGAGAGAGAAATTGGAGACCACGGCTGTGTCTTGTTCAAAGACATACAAATTTAATACAGGCAGATAGAAGGCTTGTTGGATGACCTCTGAGCCGGAGGATGGCAAAGAAGGAGAGAGAGGAGTGTAAACAGCCAGCGGACTCTGATCAATAAGTGTGTTGTCTCGGCTAATTGAAGCTGACACTCATAATTGGGAGCACCAACAGTAACACGTCTGCTGATACCGTTATTGATAAAGAGGCCGGCGGCAACATCATACACTCCCTTATGATAAGAGAATAGATAATAGAATATCCAGAGGTGGTCTCAATAGATGAGGGCAGTCGAGGTCGAACGTATTGATTTCTCACATTATGGTAAATCCATATCAATCCCAAATTAAGAGATGTGGACAAAGACAATCAATGTTTTACAGGATTTTTCCATTTCAAACACGCCCAAGCTCAATGTTGTGTTTAGATATTTTGAACATTAATCGAGAAAGCATTTTTATGTGTCTATATAAGGTTATTGATTACTGAAAGATATTTGGCCTGAGGCACCTTGGGGGGGCATAGTAAAAAAGGATGCAGTAAAAGAGAGACAGAAAAAAAAAACAGATAAAAGAGATGCATATGGTCTTGAGGAGGTGAAAGGAGGGATAAAGGGACAGAGACAGAAGATAAACAGATGTGTCTGCGGAGAGTTGGGCGAAGCCTGTGGCTGGTACACAGTGTTATGATCGAGTACAAAATAACACCTCCTGTCCCCTGCATGCTTGTGTGTGTGTGTATTAGCCTCTTTCATCATCCATCCTTTTCTTTGGGTTTGTGTTTCTTCACTTTCTTTTCTCCCCTCCCTTCCTCGCTCCATCCTCATCCACTTCTTTGCCCCGAGTGCACAGCTTTTTTTTCCCTTTGCCTCCTCACAACAACACTTACATCTTATTACATCCCTTTAAAAAAAGAAGAAAAAAAAAAGCCTCTCCCTTATCAGGTGAACGCTAAAAAGCCAACAGTAGATTATTGATCAAAATTGCAAAGTTCATCCGGGGAGATATTCAGGACGGGAGTGAAAAATGACGAAGAGAAAGGAAAAGGAGTAGGTATTAAGAGTGCAATTGAGCCACATATAACTTGAGCCTTAAATTACCTTCGCTGCCGGAGGGCTCGAGGCATCTCCCGGACATCACCTTGCACGACTGCAGTTTGATCTTGACATGCAAGTGGTGTAATCTCCTCGCTAAATGAATGGAGTCTGCTGCGTAGCGTTATAACCACTCGGTGATCCGAGCTCTGAAGGGAAGCCGTCTCACTGTGCCCCCCCACACCCCCACCCACCTCCCGGGCCTTGTTATCTTAGGATTACCTGACTTTATTGTAGTATTTTATCTGGAGTCTTAATCTGTGGTGGGATAAGCGCAAAGAAATGCGGTCAAAGCATTTCATCAAAATATTGCTAATATCCACTTACCAGGGAGTGTAAAACACAAAGCGGGGTAGTATTGCACCTATAAAAGGACGTATTAAAAGACATGGGCCTGTTGTAAAGTGCATTTATGTTTACCATAAACATAAACACAAATAAAATGTATCCAAGTGTCTACAGCAGTGGTCACCAATCCAAGACGGGGAAGAAAGCGTATGCTATTATTATTTGTGGAGCTCTTGTTGTGGAAGTGTGTGTGGGGAACCTGTGTGTTCAGTTTTTTGTTGGTTTATCTAAAAATGGGATGGTCAATTATAAATATGGTGTATCCTTAATGAAAGGGAGCCGCATTATGGCCAACGTGTAATCTGAAACATATTTATTTATTTGAAAAAAATGGTAAGTTTATGTCTGTAAATTGGGTTTAATAAATCAGCACATCTTTCTCATTGAAGTAAACCGGTAGGAGAGTGATTACAGACGTTTAAATCACCTTCCGCCAGTCAGCATTGATCTTTGGACGGGATCTGTCTGATCTAGAAGGAACAAGAAACGGTGCGATCAGAGTGATCAAAGCCTGGGTCAACATTCAGGAAGGAGGCATGACAAAGGTCTAATAAGCCACATTGAGACATACTGGGGGTGGGGGGGGGGTGGGGGGGGGAACCTGACGCTGCCTGGCTTGTTTTTGCGAGTGGTGTAATGCATGAGCTCATATGATGCGTCAACTGTCCTTATTCGTCAAACGGGTTTCTCTGGCCTGGCAGTTCCAGTATGTTTACTGTCGGTGAATATTGCAGTGCTGCAGCAGCTCAGCAATAGCAGTCCGTCAGCGGGAATGAAAGAGGAATTTCATATGGGTGCGGCCGCGGCTTTGGGAGATACGACTTCATTTGGCTATCTTAGACTGCTGAAGCTTCGAATTAAAATCTTTTGAAATGCATTCCTGCACAGAACAAAGCATGAGCGGAGGGGGCCTACTGCTATCCAACATTTGTGCGTCTCAAATAGACAGAAATCTGCACCTATCGTTTGATGTCTTTTCCTGGCAGCTAAAATTCAGTCAGCCTTTTCTTTTTTTATTTGTGGTTGTCAAATACAATCAATGCAACTTCACCACCACCTCTCTCTGTAGCATTGTAAGAGAAAAAACTATCTGAGCACTGCGGTATTTCATTGCATTGTATTTGCATGGACTCTAAGTACATTATGCGATGGCGAGTTTTGCCTAAAGTACTACAGCAGCATTTCTTTTTATTTGTGACACTCCAATAGAGCCAATGTAAAGCATTTCTTCCTCTCTTTAGCTTATCCCTTTGTACCGCCTCCATCCTCTTTTTCAAAATGCCTCCCCCTTTTTCTTAAACATTTCGATCCTCTTGACCTCGCCAATTTCCCATTCCAAGCTCCTTCATTTTTTTATTACATTTTTTCAGCTTTTGATGTCAAGACCACTCTATTTATTCCACTTTCTACCTCTGTCTTCCTCCTCCCGGTACCCTTTTCTCTCCCTTTCAGTATCTCTCTCCTCCACCAGCATTTCTATCCTTCCATCACTCATCTCTCCGAGTGCACAGCCACTGATGCCTGCTGCCACGCAGAGGAAAAAACACATTTTCTGTCATATTGCCGTGTCAGTGAAATTTAGGAGCCGTGTGTGTGTGTGTGTGTGTGTGTGTGTGTGTGTGTGTGTGTGTGTGTGTGTGTGTGTGTGTGTGTGTGTGTGTGTGTGTGTGTGTGTGTGTGTGTGTGTGTGTGTGTGTGTGTGTGTGTGTGTGTGCCTGTGTCTCTGCTTCAAGGGTACTTTCATCATCAAATTCTATTTCCTTTGCAGACAAACACTTCTGCCGGCAGGCTGACAGACAAGAGGGAAGGAGAGAGTGTATGAGTGTGTGTTTGCGTGCATGCATGCGTTGTGTGTGTGTGTGTTGGATACTCAGGGTAGGCATTAGGATGCATTGGCTCCTGTTTTGCTTTTTATTTTTGTTTGTTTCTCTCCTCCCGCACCTGAAGAGAGGGATATTGAAGTTAATATTTGTATTGGATTTTTCTCTTATTTAAAATCGCAGGGAAGAGGTTGTACGTGAGTGGCACATGGTGGGTTTGTAGACACACACACACACACACACACACACATTCCCAAGCGCACACACACACAAATGTACAACTCCAGGCAGAGGCTCAAACGTATAGTATACTTATTGGAAAGGCAATTACAGCCCAGTGGGTATATGGGACAAATTCTCACCAGCACAGGCTTAAATCGTGACGACACGACAACCCCACTGCAGTATGACAAAGCCACAATGCTTCCCCACGCACGTGCACACACACAATCCATTCATACAGAGAGAAAATCTGTTCTTCGAGAGATCTCCACAGTGTGTTTGGCATGTAAAGCTTACGGATTTTGACACGAAATGTGTTTGTGTGCGAGTGTCCCACAAAAAAACAGGGACAACCCTGCGGTGGCTGACCAATGAGCAACTAGCCATTGAGCTGGCAAAAGCTGGATATCCCCTTGGCTCACCGCCCTCAGCATGTGACACAGGAAGCACAGCGCTGATACAGGGGAACACCATGGAGATTACACAGTTGGCATTCGCTGGTACACAGACCAACACAGGAAACACAAATCTGTTTAAGCTGCAAAAATTAATGGAAAACATAACGGGTGCCCAGAGTCTGAATGAGATCAGCATGCTATTCACATAAAGTTACATGCAGTTTAATCAAATAAATGAACTCTTAACCCGAACACAAACTGTATGAAAAGGCATCATTTATGTGCTCATGAATTCAGCCTTCAATCCATGAATGAACTTTTTATATTTCATCAGCAGCAAAGTTGCCAAACAAGAGATGGTTTGGTGACTAATAAAGCACAGGTAGCAAGCATATAGATCATAGAGGGAAAATGACTTGCAGAGTCTGAGGAGCTTGCTAAAAGCAGTGGGGATAGGCTGGATTTATTTTACTGAATACTGCTGCCATCCTTATTTTTCACAGTTACAGAGGGGAAAGAAAGTATAGTCTGAAGCAATCGACTGACGAGTTGCTTCAGCTGTGCAACACTCTGATGACTGCTGACAGATCATGAAAAGCCAACAAAGAAAGACTCAGCTCAAACTAAACAGTAAGCATTTGGGAAGGAAGATACACATATAGAGTGTCAAAAAGTTAGTTTTCTTTAGCCTAAAACTGCCTTTTGACAACAAACTGCGGCCCCGTTTACAACACCTTTTCAAGGGAAAATAAAAAACCTTTGTTGCATTTTAGGTGTCTATTTACAACAACAGTGCCACTGAAAAAACAGCATTGACATTTTCCAGAGACTTGGTCTTATAGTTGAGTCACCCACAACAGCTACCCAACTTCGTCGTCCGTCCATATCGATGTTCATGTAACCTCTGTTCTTTATGTGTTTGTATTGTTCTCTACGCTTGGGTGTGCGGTTTCATTACAAAAAAATAGTGGTCCAACATGAAAACTACATCATTTTCACTGTTTCTGCCAGTCCCATGCAAACCGACATTGTTTTTAAAACGTTGCGGTTTGAATGCGAAACTTTTCTGAAAAGAAAATGCAAAAATCTAACATTTATAAATTTCGAACAAAATTTGAATTTCCAGCAGAGCTTTAAACCTCCACTTAATCACATGAAATGAAAAATTGTTGCTGAAAAATGAAGAAGGAAAAAAAATTAGAGGGCAGGTGGTCAAAAATAAAGTACTGCAGGAAGCATAAGAAGAGACAAAGATGGAGGGAAAGACAATGCAGATGTTTTTGTCACAAACCTTAAATAATTTGTTACTGCTCAAGCTTCCTCTGTCAATTTTAACCATTTTCTTTTGGATCCAGTATTTCAAATTTCTCCAACGTTCTTTAAAGCCGCAGAAAGTTCCAATTAGAGCACCTGCACACAGTCCACCTTCATTCATCTAGCTGCTTAGTTCACAGACTGAGTGAACCAATTATTTTTTAGCATAAGATTTGGCCCTCTGAAACCTTTACCTTGTTATCCAATCCGACTGTGTGCACTACTCTCGACTATGAACTGCTGAGCACAGAGCCATTCAGGAAAAAAGCAAAATGAGGTCAGACTCTTAACAAAAACATCAGGAAGTAACTGTATGGGATCAAGATGTGCCATGTAACACTTTGTGTGATATAAATCTGCTGAAGGAGACTAAAGCTGATCTGTTTGAGCTAATTGTGGTGAATTTATATATGCGGACCAAATTAAGAATACAAAGGAATTGATTTGATTAGTATTGTTTCAGAAATACAGATTTAGTTAGTCGAGTTGGCTGTGCAAAAGTAAGAAAAAAATCTAAATATATTTCGGACATTGGAGGTTATTGCTTCCTGCTCTTCAGTGTACAGTTGGAGAAACACACAGAGCAGCAGAAGGTCAGGAGGCTCTCTGTGGGTGACCGATAGAAACGAATCAGCGGGGGATGATGGAGCCGGCTGTGGTGTAGTGGTTAACAGTCTTGCCTCATCGCCACAGTGTTGTGAGTTTGAGTCTGAGTAGGATCATTAGGACTTAGACTCTTCTCCTCGTGCTTTGGTATTCCCTTGTACCCTAGTCTCCTTCTGCAGTCCAAAAACATGTTGTTCTTTCCCCATAAATGTGATTTTTTTTTCTCGCTTTGCGTCGGTAAGGAAGTCTGATCTGAGATATTTGTCATCCTGTTAAGGCCAGGTGAAATGTGAAAGGCAGGATATTTGAAGCTCCACACCGAATCCTCCCGTCTTTGTATCCGGACAGAATATTCCCTATGTTTCAGTATTCTGAAGTCTTATTTCTTGATTGTTATTTGCATGCCCATCTCAATAGTGATGTTCCCTCTTCATAGGTGAATAGTGAGTAAAAGAGGGGGTAAAGTAGACACCCTTGTGGTATGTCAGGAGATGTGTGGATGGTTTACAAGGTCTCAGCTAGGAAGGAAGGGGCTGAAGAAACAAGGCTCTCAAAATAAGAGACAATTGAATTAAATTGTGACTTCTTAAAGACTCCTGGCAGCCTATGGAAAGGGGTAAACAAAATACTTAAGATGCATTGTATTAGCACACCAGCAGTGCACATATTCATTTGTGGAAATTCATACGAAGAGGGGCGGGGGGGGGGGGGGCGCTTCATGATCTTCCACAGAGAAATCATAGACAAATGGTTGGCACTATTAGCCTGGCTGAGAGACGCTTCAGATTAGCCAGTTTGGGGTATGTAAGCTTGTAACAAACATCCCTCATTGTATATTTGATAAAATAAAACCACTTAAAATACATAAAAAAGCTAATAAAGCTGTTCACAAAGATGCCATGGGAAGGGAATTGCAAAAGACTGGCTCTGACATACAGTATTGGCACAGTTGACACAAGCTGGCGTGCAGTTGGCAGCATACTGCCTGGGCCATATAAACACATCTAATTGCATACTGGATAGAGCAAACATAATATAGAGAATATGGAGATTCTTCCATAGAGAGGGATGCACAGGCAAGAATAGCAAGCAAGTGGAGCTTTAAAAAAAAAAAAAGTTGGCAAACAATCTGTAATGTATCTGCAAGCATCCGAGCTCTTCTAATTGAATATTTTATGAAGAAAACCAATCTCAAGTAAAAATAAATGATTTCTTCTGCAGGCAACTAGGGAGATATTACACAACTTGTAGGCATGAGAGTGGGAAACAGATAGCAGTGTCATCTACGGGAACATAATAAACATGTTTAATTAAAGCCAACAGCATGACGTGGGGGGGGAATGATGTATCAACAGTTACAGTGTTCCAGGAATGAGAGGCTGAAATGAATGACATCTGTCATTCATTGCATCAGCAGCCAGTCAACTGTCACTATGTTTTTATTTGAGCAACGTAATAGGATAGAGGGAGAAAATCTTGTTATAGTGGTATATTACTAGAGGAGGAAAGCAGCGGGGTAGTTGCCAGAGAATGTGGCTGCAAGTAACTTTTATTAACTCTTTGGTTTGATTTTTAAAAATAAACAAAAAAAACCTCCAATCTTCACACAAGAAATCAAAGCGCGAGTACATTCTGGAAAAAGATGCATTTGATTATATTCATATAGCATTAAAAAGCTGGAGAAGGGGAAAAATAGTGTATAGTTGACACAGATTTTGGCACTAAAATGGTAGTGGGTCTGTTTGCGGACACAGTGATATCTCAAAACAGCATTCATATTTGATGGAATGTGATAAAATATGAATGCTAGAAAGTGAGAGTACATCCTCGAAAGCTGCAAAACCAAATAACTGTCTCACCTTTATTTAACCTGACAGTTTTTCGCTTTAGAAAAGTAGGGATGTTTGGGAAATTGAGGTCTCACCCTGTTGGCTACCAAGCCACCTCCACTGGGCATTTTAATGCTTTGCTCAATGGCACTGAAACGGGAGCGTGTTTACTGATGTTCAAAAGCTCCTCATGCACTTCCCTCTGCCAAGAGACTGTACTGTGAAAGCACAAAGAAAAAAAGGTGCCCAGTTGGAAAGTTATTCCACAATTGGCAGGACGCTACAATATGAACATCAATATTGCCTCTGCTTCAGACTGCTGCTTTGGCGCCGTCGCCTGGATTCTCACCTGGACACAAACCAAACCAACCGGTTCTTCTTACCTTCAATCAATTTGGTGCGACGCGCAAGAGCTCGTACACATCAAAGCCCGGAGTGAAATGAAACCTTTCCCTTTGAAGAGTGTTTAACAAGCCGTCTGAAGAGAGAAATGGATCTTCACAGAGATACCTGCATCGGACGCCGAGCGCGTCACGGACGCCGAGCGTGTGTTCTGGTGCAATACGGCAAAGAGAGTGGGTGGCGTTACATGGATAACTGAACATCTGCAATACCGTATGAAACTGCTTCCACTTTTATTTTTTTTGGGGGGGGACACGTTGAATAAATTCCCCAGTCAATAGAAAAGAAAAGTCAGATGAGGCGAGTTAGGGTGAAGCAATACAATGAATTTTCATACATCTGAAAATGTGCTTCATATCGACGGGCAGGGAGAAGAAACTCTGAAAGTGTTATCGGGTGTACGCTTAAAAACAAACATGTTACCTTCTTTGTCTCGACCTGCGCTGTGTTTGTGTGTGTGAAAAATAAAAATGAAGAAAACAATGGGCCACGGATATTGTTGACTAAAGTTCAGTGGTTGTGTTCATAAAGCTATGATGACAGCGGTTTGGTAAAGTTAGTTTTCATCCATCAGAGCTCCCCAATGCAGACTTTAGGATGTTTGATACTCAAGTCACCTCAGGTTCGTCATTGGTCTTCTTCCTGGAGCCACTTGAGGGCAAATTCTGCCCCACCAGTGGGATCAAAGTAATGACAAATGTTGACGTTCAGCTTGGAGAAATCTAAAAAGCCTTTTTTCCTTTCGCCCTGGGACAATGACCCCCAACTTCACAAAGTCTTATCTGCAAAAGGTTAAAATTCAACCTTCCAAGGACAGCAGGGCCCAAGACACCCTGAACTATAACACACAGGCTGAGCCAAGTCAAGAGGCACGAGCACAACACTCGCACCAAAGACACACAGGCACCCTCCTGCTTACTCTGCCCCTCGGTGTGAATTTGCATGATCCAACTGATAAAAGCGAGCGAGCGCAACTTTGAAGACGCGCAAGCACAGGAAATAGTCCCACTGCTCAGCGTAATCTGGAGACACACTTTAGCTTGTGTCCTCAAAAACATCTCACTCCCAGTTCTGTCCCGAGTTGAACTAAAAAGAACATATTCTGTCCAATAAAAATACATCCCTGCATGCTATAATGTTCTTGATACCATTCAAATTAGCTTTTTTTTTTGCTAATGATCAAGGGTTTTTTGCTTTTTCTAATACGAGCTCCCTCTCAAGATTCGCCAGGCAGGGAGCTGCTTTTCAGCTCGCTGGGAGGAACTGATGCGACCCACCAATGATGCAGATAATAGATTCTTTATCATGCTTTACTTTCTCCACATCCTGAGCGCCCTGTGCACCTGCAGAACCCCTTCAATTCCCTCCCTCCCAATCACAGAAAGAGAGCGTGTAATACGTCTTGTACCCTTCTCACAGCGCATCAATATCCGTCCACTTCGGTGCAAAACGTATTCACATGCATTCCCTGTGTTATGTATCGCATTGATTGGGGTTCTGTGAGGAAGGAGGGATCATGTATCAGCACACAAAGGAAAGGCAGAGGGAGGAAAGGCAACCGGGGCCATTGAAAGCGAGCGCCACGTTTATGTGGCCTTGGTATGCAAGTCAGCTTTGTGTGCGCATGCATGTGTATGCAACAGAAAACTCCACAGAGGCCACAACATGGATTAGTCTTGTGTGCAGCTTCCTGCATACTAAATATATACATGCATGCATAACCTGCTGAACGCTGGGGGACAGGGGTTCTTGACGGTCAATGTTAGATGATATGAATCATTTATATTAATATTAAACCCATATGGATGGTTGTGTTTGCAGTTTGGTAGTAGAATGTGTGTCTAATTTTGAAAATTGCTCACTGGAATAAGGAAACTTAAAGAAAACTCTAAATTGAAAAAAAAACAAAAAAACTTTTGTTCCTTTTAAGTATGCAGAATACAGATCATTTCACACAGATGCATTCACACACCCACACACTGCAGTTATCCTCCCACAGCTGACCCTCAAAGTATGCATCCGTCTCCCAGGGCGGAGAACCGAGAGAAAGAAAAGAATGCTCCTTTTTTTTATTATTGGAAAAACAATCTGTCCTAATCTGCAGAGATTTGCTTCTCATCACCCCCACCGATTCAATCACTAACATCCTTCATTCCCATCAGTATTACAACTACACCACACACACACGCGCGTGCGCGCGTGCGCACACACACACGCACACACACACACACACACACACCAGGGGCTCGGAGTCAGATAAAAGAGCATCTCTGTCTAAGTATCTGTGTGTGTGTGTGTGTGTGTGTGTGTGTGTGTGTGTGTGTGTGTGTGTGTGTGTGTGTGTGTGTGTGTCCTACTGTGAATGTTTTCATGGTGTCACTAAACAGGAAGGAGGAAGTTCCCTCCAGCGAATTTTATATTGTGTCTTCTTGGAAAAACACAGCATGTGGACGGCTTCATACAACACAGAGAGAGATGCGAGGCAAAGGACTGGGTGGAAAATCTGCTACGCGAGAAAATAACACACACTAACAAGCTGCTTATGAGACGCTAAAGTGGAAAAAAGAAGGTATATTCGAAACAAACTGTGGCAAAACTCTCAATGGCAGAAATGTGACGGGTTTCAAAATAGAGCGAAGACCTACTTCTGGTAGGTTCCCATAAGATTAGACATGTGATTCCACAGAGACGCCATCCCAGGACGGAAATCTAAATTTTGCCTCTCCTGAGGATAAGAAAATCGGATTATCTGGCTCATGGTGTAGTTTGATGCAGTCTTGCAGCAAAGAGGGCAGTAGGTTGGCCTACTGGAGTGTCCTTGAGCCAGTTGTCCCCAACTTCAATCACCATAATCTCTTTTTTTTTTTTTTTACTTTAACTTTATACTGACCGATAAAGTCTCCAATTGGAAAAAGTTTTGCATCACATCAATACTGCTGGATATCGCTGACTGGATGTTTTCTTTGCCTTCTAGTGGCTGGTGGTGATATAATCCTTAAACTCCACCTTCGCAAAATACAACCTGGTTTCTCTCTTTTTTAAATTTTAATCAGCTTTTGACATTACAAAGCAAGAGGTAGAAAGTCATGATTGACAGAATGACTGGGCCAGGTGGGAGTTTATTTTATTTTTTTTTTTACTGCAGTTCCCAAAGCCTGCCAGTACTGTATAGATTATCTTTAAACGCAATCAATGATCCGTATATCACAGGACTCTCCTGCACATACGATCCCCTGATTGTTATCCGATGTAAAGAATTGCATTGAGTAACCGTGTGCCTTAAAGCAGTTGTTAGTGGAAAATCTGTTAATGATCAATTATCAATCACATGTTTAGGCTGTTACTATAATAAAATAATCTCAAATTGAATAAAATCTAATATACAATGGGTTGGTTTCCAAGTAACAATAGAAAAGTGAATTTATCTCAAGAATGAGCGGAAGTGTTTTGAGCAAAGCTGAAACAACACAAGTTCCTCTCGTCTATGACTCAAAACAAGGGAGTGAAATACACACACACACACACACACACACACACACACACACACACACACACACACACACACACACACACACACTCGCCCTCTTCAAAATTTGACGAGTCTGTCCCCTTGCCACACACACATTCACATGCAGACACACACCATCGCCCTGTGGCCAGAGAATATAGATTTCCAAGCACTTTCTATCTCAGATAACCATCCAATCAATGAGCTGTCTTCAATTAGCCTAGCCCCAGCACCTGGTAGCTCTGCGACGTGTGTGTATGTGTGTCTGGGTGTGAGCGTGCGTGCGTGTGTGTGCACGTGCGCGAGTGGAAGGGTGATGAGATGTGTGTTTTTGTGACTGTGTATTACCCGATAGATGCTCTCAGGGCAGAACTGCAGTCCCATATCTGATGCAAGCCCAAACTAATTGAGAGGCCTCTCTCTCAGTCTACACACACACACACACACACACACACACACACACACACACACACACACACACACACACACACACACACACACACACACACACACACACACACACACACACACACACACACACACACACACACACACACACACACACACACACACACACACACACACCTTGAAGACAGCTTTTTGAATCCCTTGTGCACCTGCTCACTCTGGACGTGCAGCACATACTAGGCTGATATCAACTCTGCACGGAATATACAGACGAAATATAGAGACACAGACAAACCCACATCCCCACCCCCACACACACACACACACGCACCCACACTTATATTTATGCAGAGTGAACAATATTTTTTTTAAATATATATCTCAGCAGGTCATTTTTATTTAAGGAGCCGTGCAGCTGATAAAGCCGGTGGAGTGGTCCGCCTGTTCCAACTGCGCACCCTGATTCTTCAGGGTGAATACACTCTCAGATAAGGAGCCCTCAGTAATCCAACAGTGCACACATACGACAGAGTTTGTTTTCATGCGTATCTTCTAATTTGCATAATGTAAAGGAGCATGAAGAATGCTGAAATCAACTCGGAGAATCCGGTAAATATAAATACCACAAGGAAGAAGATTTTCTTGTGCAACGACTTAAAGTCAACTGTTGAGATCAATCACATCAAAGCATTAAAACGATCATATGAATTATTAACATGAATTTGTGCTGCACTTTCAGGACGGCAACACAAATTATCTAAAAGAAGCAAACGTAATTAGACTGAGCTCCTGGCCTCATTACAAGCCTTTAATAGTGACCTGGACACCTTTTGGTAATTATTATTGTAAATGACTGACAAGTTAATTACATTAATGGTCATTAGTTGTTTTGTGTGATGTCTTTTTAAATGGTGAGGTGTAAATATTAAATGACGATGGCTACCAGACACTGCGACAGTGTTAAAAAATGAGTTATAAATGCGTTAAAACCGTAACAGAACTGTGGCAGTCTTTAGGAGGATCTCGACATCAGGAAACAATACAAGCAGCGCAAAACTGACGAAATCCCTTCCGCCCATACGTACAAAACAAAAGAGACACATCTGTTGAGAATACCAGCAGATGTCATTTCTGAGGCGAGGCCTCTTCAGTCTGTCAAATGTGAAAAAAACATTATTCATTTTTCAGTGAACAGTCACAGCAGAAGTTCTGATATTGTTCGGTTTTGCACAATGTGGATTTCCCTAAATAAGAACTGGAGACCATTTTTATTCCCCGAAAAATGCGTTGGCTTGCAATTAATTCTGTAGTTTACAAAAGTTTGATCTTTTGTAAATAAATACATGAATGAATACACGTTGTCAGATGTTTTGCTGTCTCGGTGTAATATTGTGCATGCACGTCATGGCCGTGGTCCCATATTCTCCTGGGACCTGGTAGTTTAGCTGAGAGTCACCTGTAATAACAATCCGAATTCATGGAAACTACATTTTGTAATATCTGCCGTTTCCCTGTTGTATACAAAAACCTTTCATCAAATAAAGTTTTTTCTGTGTTCTCTCTTGAAACATTCTCGTGTAAAATGGGGCCACGGTTGATTATTCATTCTTCAAACTTACAGCTAAGGATAGATGAAGAACTAAATTATCAAGCGATGGCCACAAAGCCATTCCGTAAAATGATGAACTGAAACAGATCACTTTGACTAAACAAGGTGAGGAAATTGAAAAGTGTCTCATTTCCAGCATGGATATCAATGAAGAGGTTAATGTGTGCGAGCAGCTTTGATGAACTTCCAAATTGAGTGACCGTTTTCATTAAAAATCCTCTTTCATCCATCTATCATGTTTAATAAACAACCCATCACACCGGGGAAAGTGAGAAAAGTGTTCCAGCATGATTAAACTGCTCATTCACTTAATAGAGAAACACATCTCACACTACCTTCGACCATATTAAAGATTAGATATGGGCTGTGAATGTTGAAGCATTTCCACCACGAACAGTCTTGTTTGTTTGTTTCTTCTTCAAAAGAAACGCCATTTGTTCTTCGTTTTGCCGCTGAAAGATATAAGGCTTATTCTTGAAAGTCGAACTCTTGTCATGTTTCCAGTGACAAACCAATTTGAATTTTATTTTCTTATTTCAGGTTTGTTGAAAACCAATCGAAAAAGAACGGATAGAGATCATTCAGATCGATGTGCATCAAAGATGTACACGGGAACCTGGAGACGGTTTTTACATTTGACGAGTCAGCAAGTTTAAAAGCAAAAGAGGAGGCAGGATTAAATCTCACCACGGGAGATTGGACAAGTATAGCTTACTTTTTGGACAGAGGAAAAAAAAAAGAGCTAAAACAGCAGGAAATACAAATGAATTAATCAACAAATTGGAAGCTGAGGAGACATGAAGTAAATTGCACCGTACAGAGCAGACAGAGAAATGAACTGTATGCCTTAAACTGGGGGGGTGGGGGGGTACTGAAGTCATTGATGGGCGGGAGGAATTCTCATTAAGATCGACGACATTAATCAAAAAAACAGAAATCACACACACACTCAGGGGCAGATTGCATTGAGACAAACCCCCTCCCCTTTATTTTTAGGTTGTGAAAGAAGGTGCAGATATTCTTTTTTTTTTAAATCACACACACACACACACACACACACACACACACACACACACACACACACACACACACACACAGAGGGCCAAGCCAATTAAGAGCAAGCAGATGTGAAGAAAATGAAACGATGGGTGACATTATTTATAACTTCAAAGTGACAATATGATTTCTGCCGGAGAGGAGGGCTGCTCTCTCTCCCCGGCTGCCACCGAGGTGCAGACACTCTCTTCCAGCTTGTACGACAACACACATTTCAATTGCAGTGGCGTTCACACACACACACACACACACATACACAAACACACACACACACACACATAATCAAAGAGACGGAGGACAGTGGTGAGAGGACCGAGATGAAAGTAAAGTAAAAGAAAAGAGAGATCTACTTGTTCAAACAGGAACGAACATGACTGTGTAATAAATTGAAAGTGAAATTTAATAAAAAAAAGAGTTTAGAGGACAACATCAGAAAGGATTAAACTATAACACCAACAGAAATTTACTTTGTGAAAACTAAAGAGAACCAGAGCAGGAAAAATAAAAACTTTGATCTCCACAAACTAGTCAGTGGTCTAAAGCAATCCTTTTTTTTTTTTTTTTTTTTTTCGTGGAACAGCAACTCAATTTCCTGTTGTGGCTGACCAACTCTCCTCATTGCACCGTGTTCACACTGAGTTAGATAAACCTTTTTCAAGTGGTGTGGAGTGTCGGGGGGGGGGGGGGGGGGGGGGTAAAAATAAAAATAAAAACCAGCAAGAAAAAGCACACACAGGAAACTCAGCAGAAGAAGGCATGAGGTCTCGAGTGATAACGCTTTGTGCAGGAAAAAGCTGCATTCAAAGAGCCTCAACAAAATAGTCTTTAATTAGCAGAAAAGAGGAAATAACATCCAAAGAGTTTCAACAGACTTTCACTGATTAAAGTGTTTGTTTTATTGAGCTTACGAGTTAGAAGAACTTTTTCTGAGGATGTTCGATTTTTTTTTTCCCCCGACGAAAATAAGAGCAAATCAAGTTGTGAAAAACTGAAGTCACATCATCACAATGGAGAAACTGAAGGACATTGTATCTCTACCTCTGCCGATGAGGGTATCAATGGAATAAATGAGAAGGGTCACTCAATAAACTATGGAGGCCCAGCCAATAGGTTCAACTTAATTGTGCTCAATGACAAAAAGCCGTCATTAGCAATGTGTGAAATGACTGTTCCGAAGTAAAATGATCGCTGGTGTCACAGATATGATGCAGATACGTTGAACACAAGTGTATAACTCTCATATGCAGGTTTCAAATTGTAGCTAGTATAAAAATACCAAGGAAAACAACGGTCAAATTTTAAGATATGCAACATATACACAAAGAGTTCAGAGTGTTGGAGAACCTTGTGAGGAACTGGAGAAAAGCAGAGAAACTCTAATCGTGGGCGAAACTTCACAGACGACTCCCAGATATCAGCTGCTGGATGAGGTTCATCAATATCACGGTTATATCTGGGCATGAAAAAAATGTATACAACTTAAGTGTGATTTATATGTATTTGACATATAATCTGTTTTATATGTATTTGACATATACTTTTTTTTTATACTATACAAAAACAAATACAAATGTGATTTTCAAAACAAAAAGACAAGCTGTAATGTATGCATGAAAGGCATTTTTTTATACAACATGAGCACCTTATCAGAGGTTACATGGGGAGACTTCAAGCAAAAAGGGTTAGAAACCACTGGTGTCCATGAATTTTCAATTGATTTATAGTTCTTGCTTGATCTCAGCGGGCTGGAAAGGGAGATCTAAGGTGCCATACGTGGCCTGCAGGTCAGACGATGATCAGGTCTGTGCCAATATGTCCAGAAGGTCTGAAACAGTCCCGTGGACCCTCTAAACTACAGTATGATCACATTCTGAGTGACTTGCGTTGGAATTTATCTAGTTCCTAAAACATTCTGTTCCCCACAATCTCTTTCGTTCCTCAAATGAGCAAAAGTGAGATCAGATTATCATAAGCAGATGCTGTTGAATGAGTTGGTACAGACCTCATCGAGCCTGAGATTGAAAATTTGTTCGAAATTCATAACTAAGTCTCTGCCGGAATTAATAGTCTTGAAGCAAGATGTTCGGAGGCGAGAATTTCTCAATTCACATCGTTCATCCGTCATGCGCCCGGTGCGTAAAGGCCTTTTGTCTGTAATCACTCACTTTAAATGTCAGTATGGCACAGCTGCTGTCATTAACCTGCAGTTTTGTATATTTTGTCACACAATGTGGCGATAATAAAAATGACTTTTCAGCCAGCCAATTTAGGCGAAACAGATTATTATGAGAGTGTAAAGTACGCCGCATTAATTAAGTTTGGTGTCTGTTCTCTGACCCAGCCGCCGCGCACAGGAAAACATTAAGCTCAGCTCAACGGGGAGCGGGGAGCGACATAACCAACCTGCCACAGGTGGACACGGAGCCATTAAAATTCTGCGAACAGCGGTAGCAGCATCGCTTTAAGGCGAGTACGGTGCCCATGCAGCAAAAGAATGAGCAGAGAGCTGACGGATTAAGTACACCGCCATGATTGAAAGGGTGCGCTGGATAGGTGTCGCGAGGAGAGAAATACGAGTGCAGTGGGAGACCCGGGCAGGGCTGCCTGAACTAACTCGCTGGCTTCGCTTCATTATCTGCTTTGGTTTGGTAATGACTGCTGGTTAAGGTAGCATTTAAGAACCATTATCAAATTTCACACCGCTGCTGACGTCTGACAACAGAGACGCCGTCTCCCCTTCTTCCCGCTCGTCCTCTCAGTCGCCATTCCCCACAAAACATGACAAACCTTCGCCGTACGAAGATGGATGTAAAGCCATTAATGTGTGCTTTCACAACCGAGATCAGAGTGGGGCTGAGAAAAACGGAGCCGGTGCACAAATGCCAGCAGAGCGAGGAAAATGAGAGGGTCACGCATAAATCACACACCAGATGGACAAACACTTGCACTCTGGTCAGAATGGCAGGAGACCATGTACAGAGAGTCGGTGTGGAAACAGAGCAGACGTCTGTCGGCACACAAGAAAACGATGGAGATATTGAACTTAACTCCGAAGAAAGTTTGTTTTTTAGTTTGTTTTTTTAGAATAAAATGTGTGCTATTGTACATTAAATGCTACAATGAAACATCTGACATTTAAATGTCGATTTTTTTTTCTCTTCAATTGGTTAATGTTAAATTCCTCAGATTTATTTTTCTCCTATTCCCAGATAATCAGGGTCACTGTTCACTGCTAACAATCTACTGATGCAACAACGTAGACACATTGGAAAATCACCCACAATGGAGTTATAGGCTGTTTCATCAACATGTGTGAATTCAAAGAAATTATGCCACATTTATTCTGCTAATTTGTCCGTACTTTCCACCTTGTGACGACACTCTAGTCTTTTATGGTTCAAAACCTTTTTTTCAAGACTTCCTATAAAAAAGCCGTGTTTCCATCATCTGGTGTCGAATTACTTTCCAAAATTCACAGTAAAAACTGAAAAAATGCTCCTGTACACACCAAGGCCTCATTTACTTGACAATGTTTCAAGTGAAAACGCATAATTTTTGCATTTTCATTTCAGAAAAGTTTGGCGTTTACACAGCAATGCTGAAAGTGATGTCGTTTATCATGACGGGCCATGAGTTGGTGGGGGTTTTTATTGTCAGGGAACCACACACAAATGCCAGACGAGAACACGCTATAAACCTTAACGAGTACACAGACGTTTGCATTGGCCGGCGACCAAGTTGGATTGTTATTACAGGGAATCAACTATAAAAATACCAAGACCCAGGAGAATATGGACGTGACACTCTGGAGGACGCCATTGTTGTTACTGTATATCAACTTGTGGACATGTGCAGAACAACTTGCTGTACATGAAAACCTTTTCTCCCGTTTCCATGGAGACCGAGTCTGAGCATTTTCACCTTGGGAGCCGTTTTCAATAAGTTGTGTTTTCAGTGGCGCCCAAATGACATCCAGGTGGAAGAGGTTTCACAAAACATGTTTAAACTAAGGATTAACTGTGATCACTGGGATACAAGCCAACCAGGCGATCCTCTTATTAAAGAGCAATATTATACCTGATCGAAATAGATACACGCTTCTTCACACTTGAACTATTTTCCCCGCTCATGGCTACGAACTCGGCCCCGGTTGGAGTCCGTTAAATATTGAGATTCTATAGCACGCTCCAGTCAAGTGTGCTGACAGACAGGAGTGGCTGGTCTCCGAGCTTTCAAGAAACACGGCCTTCTCTGTCTATCAGTCAGTACAAGCCGTGCGCACACACACACACACACACACACACACACACACACACACACACACACACACACACACACACACACACACACACACACACACACACACACACACACACACACACACACACACACACACACACACACACACACACACACACACACACACACACACACACACACACTCACACACACACACACACACACACACACACACGAACACACAGAGAGAGAGCGGCTGCATATCCGTCCGATAAGCTTACAGATCCCAGCTAATGTGTTGGTATCTGAAGCTCTTCCACTTGCAATAGACATGCAGTGGTACGGTGTGTGAGAAAATGAGAAGCTGTGTGTGTGTGTGTGTGTGTGTGTGTGTGTGTGTGTGTGTGTGTGTGTGTGTGTGTGTGTGTGTGTGTGTGTGTGTGTGTGTGTGTGTGTGTGTGTGTGTGTGTGTGTGTGTGTGTGTGTGTGTGTGTGTACTTGTGATTAATCCAGTGTTACTAGTTGGAGGTGGTGATGCCCTGAGGCTGTACTTTACTCTGATGAGATCTTGACAGCTAAGGTTTATTCCTCTCTCTCAATTTCCCTCCTCGCTCCTTTCCACCTCCAAGATTCTTCATGGTTCCTTCTCTTCTTCCATGTCTCTAATTGCTCTCTCTATCTCTCCATCTCTTATTCATCAGTTCGGAGTGCCTCATCCTCTCTTCTCTCCTTCCCTTTACGAACGCCCTCCTCTCAGAACGAATCTCGCTCCAGCTTTCTTTCGCTCGCTCGCTCTTCCTCCACCTGCTCTTATTACTTACCGTCCACCTCGGGGCCGCACCTTAAAGTCCTCTCATCCTCTTCTATCTCTCTTTAAATCTCCCTCCTTCCTCCCACTCCCTCCATCTCATTTTCTGGCTCCCTCGCTCTCTCTCTCTGCAGGTGATTAGCGGCGTAGAGGTCAAAACATGTGAACCCTGCGAAATGAACAGCTTTACTTCTAACCCAACACAGTAGGCGAGCAAATATAGCGCATGTATAAACACACACACACAAACAACAACCTGACACCAAGGAAAAATTAATGGTCTGCTTTCTTGTGCTATGAACTAGACACAGCCTTTTCTAAAGCACACTGTGCTCATAACTATCCACTATTCCCAGTGCTCCGGCTTCTGTGCATACGCCGAAAACACCTGCACTGAAAAAACAGTCCACACAAACGTAGTAATACGAAGAAAGTGCATTCAGACACAGTCTTTGTCCCGCCGCTGATATCACAATCAAAACACGGCCTTGAAAACTTCCGTGTGAATGTAGAACAGGCTCGAGGCGAACCGGTCGACCACGATGTGCGACAGAGATAATGGAACTCAAACGCTCCAAAAATATATAAATCCATTAAGTCTATTGATGTGACATTCTAAAAGGTCATGTTTAAGGTGTTGATGAATGTACACAGGCCGCGAGCGGAGCACCGTGTGATCGGACTTCAAAGCATCTGCACGATCAAGGCTGGTCCAAATAATCTTTGATCATTTTCAAATTACACCCAGAAGCTGCTCGGGGTAAATGGAGAAAGATCAAGTCACTGGTGCAAAAAAAAACAAAAAACAAGTCCTTAATGTCACAATTGCACAAAAATGTTCTCGATCATATATTTACTTCAGATAAAGTATCCTGAATACTGGAATTAGGGCTGAATCAAGGACTTCAAATAGCAAAGTACCATCTACAAACACTCCGTTACTCATTTTAGACCAGGTTTATTCATCATCTGAATATATCATTGAGCATCTCTTCTATTTAACATTCCTGCAGTATTACAATTCAATTTATTCCACAATTAAATCATGTAACATGGCATGGCTTGCTAGTATTTGTAAAAGAATAATAAAATCAATGAATCATGGTGAGAGTTGGCAAAACCTAAGACACAATCAGTTGTACGATCTGTCAAAACGATCAAGTCATGACTGGGTTTATAATGCTAATAATTCAAAATAAATGTGAAGTAAATCCTACAACAAAAAAAGTTACAACACAATTGCATCAGACATTTGTTAACTTCTAATCTATATTTACCCTTTTTGAGCAAGCTAACCCCTTTTTGGGCTGTACTTTGTTTTGTTGTACTATCAAATTAATACATTTTAGATCTGCAGTCCAAGATATGCTACGAAAGGAGCAGTTAACCTGCTTACACACAAAAAGTTAAAGTCTTCTTGATTGTATATAAGTGGCGAAACATCTAAGCAACAGTAGCTTCATTTTTCTAATGAAGACACACACTCCCACTTACTTTGTTTTCCATGTCTTCAAACCGACACGAGCAGCTGTGACGTGTTGATTCAGAGAGCTCATCATACACTCGAGCCCCCGAGAGAGAGAGAGACAGAGAGACAGAGAGAGAGAGAGACAGAGACAGAGAGAGAGACTACCCACATGTTAGCTGGCAACACCACTGTGACCTTTCATGTGTGCGAGTGTGTTTTGCTGCATGTGCCCGTCCATGTGTGTAATGCATTGCTGCACTGAGACACATAAACACATACAAACACACAGGTGCAGCCTCTGAAGCTGCCACAATGCGGCATTTGGCACGTCAGTTGTGCAGTCGGTACTTTTTTTTATATTTATAATAATTGCTTTGGTTTGTTTTTTTTACTACAGCATCATAACTTACAGGCTTCTGGCAAACCATAAGTGCTGCTCCAGTGCCCCTCCATGGAAATCTTCATCCAAACTAAATGATACCCCTGGACTTACATCCAAGCCAAACAGTCATCCCACATTGCAGTTGAGTTCCAAAACAACTACACTCATCATTTCTCCACGCGCCCTTTAGTTTCTCTCGTCTCTTTCAATATTCTCTATTTCAAATTGATTATCTTTGACAAAAGGAGGAGGCAGAAGAGGGCGTCACCGTCATTCACACGCTCCGAAATGCACCGAACGTTAACAGAGAACTCATCTTTTTGAGAGGGCGCGCATTTACCAAAACATGAAATGGAAGTCAGGAAGACGAGTGAGTTCAGGGAAACGCAGATGGGGTGTGCGAAATAGATGGGAGGAGAAGAAGAAGAAAAGGAGGGGGGGGGGAAAGAAAAAAATCTTGTTCTTTTCCTAAACGAATTTCAAGGCTCATCTGCTCTGGCTGATGTCGGTGTTCACAGCGGAACAGCCGCAGATAAACAAAAAGTCGGCAACGCGAGGACGAGCGGCCGGCCACATTGCTTATCAGGACACAAACAAAGAAAGACAGACGAAAGAGAGAAAATAGTTAGCAGAGGTGAGAGGATGCACCGTGAACAACAGCGCAGTGTTGGAATAATAAAGTTAACACCAGCATTTAAAAAGTATCAGCAGGTATACGAGACAAAGAAAGAAGCTTATAAATGTTACATGTAGGAGGGAATTTAAATCGTCGAGGTCAGTAAGAGAGTCGTGGTAACTGGAATTGACCGAACTACATAAGAGGCCACATATAACCTAAATCGGATTAAAAGTGCACGAAACACAGGTTATCTTTTTAACTTCCTGTTTGAAGCATCTTTTGTTTCTTTGTAAATTCTAAAATTATCCAATTACTGGAGATAATATTATCTCCACGCTCAGACACTTCCAGTGATCCACGTGTTGCAAAGTGGATCAACCCATTGTGAGTCTGATGGGGGGGTTATACTTTATAATCTTTTTATTTGTTATTTTAAATGATATCATTGACTGAAATAATATTTTCAGGGTGGAAAGTGTGTTGGTGGTCGAGACCACAGCTACCACTCCTTAAAGGATCACATGCATTTATTTATGTAAAGCTTGGGTGAGGTTATTTTTCTCCACCACACTTTAAAAGGTGCAAGAGGGATTTTATTTTTTCAAATTCTTTTGTTTTAATGTCTATTTACATTGTGTGCAAGTTTGTTGTGCGTAAGGAAGCATATGATTAATGACAAAGGATTCTGACTCATGGTTCTTCCAAAGATAAAAAGTACTTTTCTTGTTTCCAGTGATATCCGAGACCATAATCGTGTGTTCCTGATGAGTTCTTGTCACTCCATATTAGTGTGAGAAGGCTGGTTCAGGCCCTGCCAGTATTTTTAAGTCTCTAGGAGAGGCAGTTATGACACCTATCAGAAGCAAATACTATAAAAATCTCTTATAATAGCCAATTATCACTTCAGTGCAATTTTCATGATTTTGACCATCTTCAACACCTCTAACAATAACACAGCACTCCGCTAGATCATTGTAAGCAGTCGATCGGAGAACATTGTTAGAAGGGAGTCTGACAGATTTGATGAAAACACACTTTTGAAGGTACCAACATGACGAGACCTCCTACTTTCTACTATTTTTATCCTTTTGATACCAAACCGCTTCTCCTCCCATTCCTTTCGATCACGTCACGGAGGTTCATTTCAGACTCGGATGCTTTTCAAACAGAGACAGAAGCTAAAGTTTATCACTCAATCTACTTACCCCTCTAAAGCTTAACTGCAGCTGCTGGTGGAACAATAAAACACAGAATGAAGAGACTAAGAGCTGATAGGACTCAACTGCCTGGAGGTTGAAGGCTCAATGCGACACCGACGGAGGAGTGAGTGAAGCAGACGTCTGCGCTTAAATCTGTATGTGACAGAAACTGGCAATAATGCAGACAGGCCAGTGTCAAAGTCTGGCTGTGCACATGTGCGGCGAAGCCTGCGAGGTGCACATCCGTCATAAAACCGGTCCCCTGGACTATATAACCATCATCCAATTTATTGCGCACTGACAGAAGTGACGGTGTGTGTGTGTGTGTGTGTGTGCACGCAGCAGGCCTCGTTGCTACTGTTTCCCTCTGTGTATTTGTCTATGTGCGTTGGCCTTGGTGGTGCCAGTCAGGCATGACAGGAGGAGAGAATTAAAAGCCGTAGGCACCGAGAGACCTTCTCACATATGAATGTGGGGAAGGGGAGTGGTGTGGCAGGGTGTGTGTGTGTGTGTGTGTGTGTGTGTGTGTGTGTGTGTGTGTGTGTGTGTGTGTGTGTGTGTGTGTGTGTGTGTGTGTGTGTGTGTGTGTGTGTGTGTGTGTGTGTGTGTGTGTGTGTGTGTGTGTATAGAGTGACCTTCTCTCCAGACTAGAGTCACAGACGGTTGGTTTTGGTACCAGGCCTTTGGCTTTATGGAGGCCTGTGGGTAACACATACGTAGTACTGTCTGGGAGAGGATTTAAGTGCGCCTGTGCTCCCCTAACTTTCATTTTTCTTCTCTTTTTTTTCAAAAATGCTCAAAATGAATATCAAATCCACAGTGCACACCAGCCAACCAAAGATATTTCACCACACAAACGGAACAATATACTCAGATCGCATGTCCGAAAAGAAGTAGGACTTATTAAATCCCACCCCTTCTCCAGAAAAAATATAGAATTTTCTTTAGCTACCACTTATTCAATTCATTTAAACCTGTTAGAACTAATAATAACACTGTCAGTGTCATTGTTTGAGAAACGCTTCACATTTACACGACTAAAAATTATGTCCTATGCCAGGCCTTGAGAGCCACAATAACCATTAAACATTAAAAATGGAAAGGACACAGACAATCATATAGACGGGGATTAATAAAGTATTTGTGACTAGGAGCCATGACACTCTGGAGGCGAAAGCTAGATAAAGTGCCATGGAAACTGGGTTTATAGAAAATGTACTGTAGATCTGCGATTGTGTAGGTCAAGACAATAAAATCAATACATTTAATCCACAAGCCAACAACACATTCAACTTCCTCAATTCAACTTGTTCATGCATTGTAAATACGACCTTGTGTAACTAAGCTGCTTCTTTGTGTCAAGTGGAAAGGTAATCCAGTCGCTGTTGCCGTCGCCTACGCCTCCGCTATAGATCCATTTTCACTTGGAGGGAAAAGGTGGTAATGGTCTCATGATAAATCAATCACGGTGATCATTTCAATCATTTCTACCCAAAAAGTAGAAAAATACAGAAAATGGGACGCAGACATCTATTAAATGCAGAATTACTCATCTGTCCACCAACAAGCACAAGTTTTTGTTTTTTTTATCGACTTGTTCAATGTATTTCAATGTGTATTTTTCCAAAAGGACACGTTGAGACTTTCATGTATATGACATTTCATCTCATCCAAAATAAATCACTACGGAAGGATCCATCTGGCTTTCTGGTAGTTTCTTGTAATCTGTTGTCTGCCAGCTGGATCTTTGTACTGTACATGTGCCGATAGACGACATTCCTTGATTTTAGGTCTCTCTGTGGTCATGAGGCAGCTTCACTTTGTATTCAGCCCCAGTCACAGGCGGCCTCTTCCCCATACCCAAATGGATACATGCTCTGTTAGGCTCGCTCTCTCTCTCTCTCTCTCTCTTGCTCTCTCTCTTTCTCACTTGTGCACATTTTCTCTCTGAGCCTCTGTAGACCCAATTAGGCCGCCATAATTACTGCCAGACAGGATTGAGAGGACGGAATAGAAAACAGCATCCATATTTTAACCCAGACGAGATATTTCACTGCATGAGTGTTCCGACGGGTTCCATCGGGAGGGGTGAGGGACAAAGGGGGAGAAACAGGATGGATGGAAGGGAGGGGAGGAGGGGGGGGGTCGATGTAAAAAGAGGAGAAAGAAGAGACCTGAGGAGGAAATTGGAAATGTGCGTGGGTGCGCTGGGGGTCGGACTGGAGTTGGATGGAGGAGGCGGCAGACACTTAACTCATGTTTATGTTCCCGGAGAAGTTAATTCTGCAACCACGCAATTAAAAATGTATGTTCCAATTGCAAACTCTTTGATCGCACGCATAAAAATGAAGGTAATATTAATAATCCTTCAAAGTTTATGGGGCCGGCGTCATGAGAAGTTATTGCACTCGCAGCAGCGCGAGGAGCTCGTGTCTCCTCACGAGTCTGGAAACGTCGCAGACAGACGAAGGAAACGAGTCGGTGAGAAACATCCGAGCGAGCACGCCACCGGCTCGGACCAAGCAAACCACGGCCTAGTTTAAACTGAATGTGCCACTAATTTAAACCAAGATCAGGATCGAATTGTCAAGGTGCTATTTTCTGTGACAATATGTATCTGCAGGCACAAAGAATAAACAGCCAAAGCACAGACAGCTGGAAAGTCAAATACAACAATTTATTGAACACAAATTCAATGTGAAAGACAGAAAATCGTAAGTGTAAAGTATTTCTTACCATTTCAGAAAGGTCGATAAAGTCCTTAAAGCCACAGTTGGGAAACTAAAAGGTTAACCACAGTTTTGGCCAAAGTCATCTTTAAGTGTCTTTGTGAGCAAGAAACTTTGTGAGCAATTAGGACTTTGACATTCGAGCTCCTTCGGATGAGAAAAAGTCAAAGCCACCCCGTCACCATTAACGTGACAGTATTTCTACTGCTCCTCTGGAATGTCTGACGGTGAACCCTGCCCAGACCCCCGAGCTCTGTGATTTAAGAATAACGTGGCCAATGCAAGGGTCAATATTCTCACTTTTGAAATATATATTTTATGGTGAATCATTGCTACGCTGGAGCAAATAAGTATTTCTGATAGTATTTCCCATGTCCTCGGAGACTGTGCAATGTAAACAGCTGCATGTTTATTTCTGTCGAATTCAGTGAGTGAAGCATTTACGAGCCTGGGCTTTTATATGCAATCTTTTAAAAAAAAAGAAGTGAGGCAGAGATCAATGAAATATGATAGTCAGGGCAACCTGCTGTCCGCTGCAGCACCACTAATTCTTTATTACACACCACGCAGCAAACAAACAGTCAAATCTCACAGAGTCAGACAGAAATCTGCGACGGCAGCAGAAACCTGATCCAGGCTTTGCTTGATACAACTCCCTTTTCCTTTTCTTCATCTCTTTTCACCACAAAGTGAAGACAAACAAAAAGTGCGTCTGTTCAACTTCTTTAAGAGTTACGCTTTAAAACCCAAATGAATGTTTACTTAACCAGGAAGAGCGTGTGTGTGTGTGTGTGTGTGTGTGTGTGTGTGTGTGTGTGTGTGTGTGTGTGTGTGTGTGTGTGTGTGTGTGTGTGTGTGTGTGTGTGTGTGTGTGTGTGTGTGTGTGTGTGTGTGTGTGTGTGTGTGTGTGTGTGTGTACATATGTACCCAGAGAGCAATACCTCGAAGCAGTTTGTTATCAACAATAGCCTGCTAAATTAATCAGGACCCCGCAGGCCTCTTGACCCCCCCCCCCCCCCCCACACACACACACACACACACACACACACACACATCATATGCTTCACAATATTGCAGAGACATCACTCACTGTGTCAAACAACTTCAACAGCACCCCGTAGAGAAATACTCAGACCAGGTGAGAAATATAAAAAAGTGCACATACACACGCACACAAAGACACAAACATGCACACAGAAATAAACGCACCTTGTCACAACTACAAGGCAGAACTGGCACATCTTTGTGAATTTTTTTTTTTTTACTATTTGTGATTTTTCTGTGGAGAATGAAACAAACACAACAACAAACAGTCATTCTGCCTCCAGTTCTGTGTGCATGTGTGTGTATGTGCGTGGGTGACGAGTTGTCCTACAATCATGTGCGTGCGTGCGTGCATGAGCTTCTGTGTGTGTGAATTGCAGCAGTGTGAACCACTTACTTTTTCCCCTCTCCCTCTCATAAACACACACACACACACACACACACACACACACACACACACACACACACACACACACACACACACACACACACACACACACACAGACAGACAGACAGACAGACAGACAGACAGACAGACAGACAGACAGACAGACAGACAGACAGACAGAGACACACACACACACACACACACACACACACACACACACACACACACACACACACACACACACACACACACACACACACACACACACACACACACACACACACACACACACACACACAAAAACGTGCCAACACACTCATGACACGCATCACAAAACATCTGCACACACAAATCTGAGGGAGGGACAGGTCAAGACGTTTCGGTTACCAAAAATCAGGTTGGAAGGTGTATTTGTGTATTCTCCGGCGGAGAAGGAAGAAGGGGACAGAAACACAATCATTACAATTTCAAAAAGTGAAACATGCGAGTCGCAGAGCACTGACAGCATTTTCCTGCAGTCACGATTCCTGAATAATAACCAATTCAAATCTAATCCAATCTGCTTCTCACCTTTCGTTTAGACTTTACTAATGCAGAGAAAAATTACATCCATCGCCATATGAAGATAGAGATACCGAGCTCCGGTCCTCAGTTATACAAGTGCAGAGGAAGTACAATGCGCCTAATTTAAGTGCAAATGCAGCCGCTGCTGTAAACCGCACAATAAAGTTTCTTTCCCCAAACTGTGTAATTGTGAGCAACATGTCAAACCGCTGAAATTGAGCCACCATTATCCGTTTGCTCCAGATCGTCAAAATGACTACACTGTTTACCAATGTGATAGTTTTCTTCAGTGAATGGTGCTAAGTGCTATGCAAATGGTAAAAAAAAAAGAAGCATCCTCTTCTACAGGGACGTTTTTGCACTTTAACCGAACAACAAGGCATTTGCTGTTTCTTTTCTACAGGGATTGAGACGAGGGACATATTATTAACACAATAAACTAGAATAAAAGAGCAAGGGTCTCATCAGCTGACCAGTTATACGGCATATCGCCAAATACCATGGTAAAAGTTGATTGTCACACATGTTCCTAATGTGGTTCACAATTCGAAACCGTGCAGTTCAAAAATGGTTCCCCAAGAGCGGAAATGCGACTCACAGCCACATACATCACCAGAAATTACCCAGTAAATTCATAACGTAACAATTACGGCTGCATTCGCTCTCAATCCGCTCCATTACGTGCCTCGTATGCTTTTGTTTTTTTTAAAAGTGTGCGACGATTTCCCCGCTTATCCTTCCATGCAACACGTTCATTATTCAAACTATACTTAACTGCAGCACCCCCTTGTTTACAACAGCCATGTGGTTTAAAAACCAACTCTTCACTTAGGTGTAATGGGTTTAGCACAATAAATAGACACACACATTTGTGTCCACACACACTGCTTTAATACAGCCCCACTTACAAAGCTGTAAAAAGAAAAACAACAACAACAACAGAAAAAAATTCACCCTTCGTTAGACTAGACCTAAATAGGTTTGTCCATTATAGAGGAAAATGTCCTGGGATGCCTGCCTGAGCAAGCACACTTGTCAAAGTGGTGGTAATGGAGTACAAAGTTGATACACTCTATCCAAGTGCACACACACAGAAAGAAAAGAAAAACAAAAGGAACGTCTCAATATATTTCCATTTTAAAGACTCAGAGCTCGCCACGACAAGATTGTAAAGAAGTGAAGAAAACAAATGAATGGAACCCCTGAGAGAGTCCCGTCAATCAAACAGACGCGGGAAAAATTCATATCGACGCATCGAGAAGGAAGCAAAACACGAGTGAACCACCAGCAAACGCATCTCCTCCTTCTGAACATGAATTCCCGTTTAGCCAGCCAACTAAGCTCCCCCACCGGGACGGCCAAGAGTTCAGTGGATGTGTCTGTCTCTTTTGAAAACAAGCTTCCTTCTTCTTCTCTCCCCCTCCTTCACCCTCTTAGCACTTTTAAATGGAGGTCTTAAGCTGACACCGAGTGATACCTTGAAATCCCTGAACCGAAATGCATTGAAATTATTTGGGGTTATTCCTGTCGCTTCCGGTGCCAAGTTCTGTTTGTGTGTCGATTCGTTCCCCAACATTTCGGCACACTAACGGCATAAATAAATCTGTTCTGTTGACAACATGTTTGTGGCAACAGGACAGCCGTGTGGGGAAGAAAATGCGGCAGGCATCAGAATGTACACAAATAAACCAGGAACCGAGTGGCATTTGGTTGAATCTTTTTTTTAATTTATTTAAAAGAACTGTTTCTCTTCATGTAGTATTTTTTTTATCTTATCTTTTTTTTTCCTAATTCAGAACATTTTAAACTTGTATGAATTATTTAACATATTATTAAAACTCTCCACATTTCTCCAACATTAACGATAAAATGTAATACAAATGGATAGCATGCACTGATTTTGCATTATTTGTGGTTTTCGTTTGAAAACATTTTCTCTTTTTTTTTAATACTAAATGAGAAATGTAACCCATTAAAAGACTTCTTTCACATCTATTAATGGCATATAAAGGTGCGCGTCATCGTCTAATACATTAACACGTAAAAGTTAAGATCTTCATCTGTATTTCACTCTGTAGGACAAAAGAAAACAAAAAGTACATATCAACAGAAATGGGTATGAATATTCAGCAAAATAAAATAGCAGCACTTCTGGTTTCACATCACAGGTTGTGCCGTTGGACAATGAGGGGCAAAAGGTGTTCTGCTTCTCTTTACATCAATTCCCAAACGACGAGCCACAGTGTCGACGTGTCTGCGCAGCGCGTGTCCCCCGGCCCGAGCATCCGAGTGTGCACATATTCATCCAAGTGTGTGTGTGTGTGTGTGTGTGTGTGTGTGTGTGTGTGTGTGTGTGTGTGTGTGTGTGTGTGTGTGTGTGTGTGTGTGTGTGTGTGTGTGTGTGTGTGTGTGTGTGTGTGTGTGTGAAACTCGTTTTTTTCCCTGCATAAACGTTGGCAGGTGTCCAGCTCCACTTGGACGGAGCTCAGTGAAAGAAGGGAAAGACTTGTCTTGTCTTAGCGGTTAAATCCCCCTCTGAGACAGCGAGTGAAACACGCTCCACCAGTTTTATGTATTGTTGCAAAGCTGCTTTTTTTTCTTTCTTCTTTTTTATGGAGTTAAGCGGTGGTAAGTAGCCCCGAAGGCTTTGCGAATCTCCTTTCCAACAGGTATTATGATGCACGGGCTGAGGTTCACTGACAGACCGTCAAAAGAGGAGCGATGTCAACCGTTTGCAAAGGCTTAGGCAATTACAATTAAGCTGAATTATATTTACCGCGTTACAACTTGTTGGACAGCACACGCCGTGTGTTATATGAAAGATCTATTTCTCCATCCACAAAGTAGTATGCTAAGTCAATTATTAGAGCCGAATTATGCAAATGTGGATTCCAATTATGCAAATCTGTAATTGAATTAGTACCATCTCACTTAAGACTCATGGTGAACAAATCATTCCATCTGCTGTGGTGGTATTCTTAGAAAAACACACTCAGACTTGAAAAGTAAAGTTTTTCTGCATCTTTTACTCCGGAGACATGGCATCTTTCATGTCTCAACGTCATCTGTGTACTCTGCCAGTCTCTGCTCTGAGTAAGTCACCGGTTTATTGTTTTTGTGAGACGTAAATATCACACTGCAACAGAGGATGACACAGTCTGTGGTAAACAACTCTCGCTCGCTGTCTCGTCGACTCATGATGAGAGGTTTGCGCTATACATGGATTCCAAAAACTTTTCCCACAAAACTAATACATCAGCCTCCTCACCGACCATGCTTTGAAATTAAAAGGAAATGAATCCAATTTATGTAATAATACAAAATAATTATGAGAATTTATCGAATTACCAAACTGTGCATCTTAATAATCTTGCTTATAGAAGACTGGTACGCTTTATTTGCCTTAGAATGTGAAATCAAGCTATATTCCTTCCAAGTAAGCCAAATATTCTTTCAATTCCTGTTTTCTTTAGACTTGCTACTACAGCACAAACTCAATCTGGTGGTTATTTGCTTGAAAAAAACAAAAACAAAGTTATACAAAAAGGCTACCTTAAAAAGCATGCTTCCAAAATAGCTTACAGCGTCTGTTTTGTTATTTATGACTAAGAAGTTGATGATGTGGCAATCTGTATTTTAGACTTTAAGGCACTAAAGTAAAAGCTTTACAAAAAGCAAAAAGTGTGTGCAAAAAGACAAACTCTCCCAGAGAGAGATTTGCAGAGTCTCGGAGGGGGAGTTGTGGCTGTTGAAAATCTGCAACGCGGTGAAACGACTATTAGACGTATTGCGCAGCGTCACGCTGTGGAAGAGTTTTGAAACAATGTATTGGTCGCACGCTGCCCATTTGGGACTTTTGAACATCACATCCAGAGCCGGATGTAGTTTAATACAGCACAAAACCCTACAGGAGATCCTTATCTCACCGGAGACACGGCAATAGAAAAAAGGAGGAACGATAATGACGCAAGCCCTTCAAGATCACTGGGTCAACAATCCTGTGAAGCACTTTGCACATGACAATAGGTGCTGCCTGAAAGGCAAAACAGCACAGCTGCCATATTTAAAATTTCACAGATTCTATCAGTTCTGTCAAAAGGGTTTCACTTCACTTGCTTTTGATCATGTACACGCAATAAACATGTTCTGAGAAGCCATTTAAAAAAGGAGCATTTATTTCACAATTATATAGATAATTAAGCAATAAATAGCTCTAAAGACACCTGGGCGGGTGCAAAAGGTTGAGAAAGCTGATGTTTAGCAGGGAGTCCTCACTGAATGATGCTCTTTGAAGGTCAATGCTGACTAAAGGGGAGGCTGAAGCACGAGGGGGATGTGAAACGAACAAACACACCAGGAAACACTCCTATTTAACTCTGGGTGGGGTGGGGTGGTGGGGGTGGTGGGGGTGGTGGTGGTGGGCAGTACCTTCATGGTTTGAGGAGTGAGCTTGTGATCAAAATGTCACCAGAGAGCAGGCGACACCATGAAGCTTTGCCACAACACAGAGCCACATAATGTCAAAGAACAAAATGGTCAGAAAGAGATGCAAAGAGTGAGGAAAAGTCAGTATAATTATCTACAGACAAATATTGTTCATGAATTGTACACAATTCTTTACAAGCAAGTTGCCAATAATCCTGCTTACTTCCGGGAGATGAAACTAGTTTATTCAACGCATGGGTTACGTTGGGCAGATGAAGTCAATAAACTGAAAATAATCGATAATATTTCTGTGCAATCTATCCATTTATCTTTATTCAGGTTAGCGTCGCATTGGATGAAGCCTGACTCAGCCAGCACAAAATCAACCACACACAAATCTTGAAATAAAACTTAGGCCCATTTAACAGAACAATTCAAGTAATTTCATGTTTATGCAAAAAATGATCTTTGTTTACATAGAAATAACAGAAATACCCCCAAATTATTATACTAAAGTCCAACATATGTCCAATATAGTCACCGTTTGAGTTTGAAAAGGTTCCGCAGGTAGTGTTTGTGCCGTCTCATCTCAGATATGTTCGTATTTCACCTCCAGTGCATTTACTTCCCCTTGATATCATAACTCATATCGGTGAATGCACTAGAGGGCGAAGCGAGTCCTCATCCAATATGGCGGAATCCAATATATCTACGATCCGTCCTCGCTGTCTTGTGGGGGGGGCAAAGCTGTGACCGTTCAGCCGATCATGCCAGTTGTTCCGAGGCAAACCTCGTTCGCATGATCTGCTCAACGGACAACTGGTTGGAAGCGTGCCACATGGGAACAGATGCCTTCGGGCTTGATAGAAAAAGAAAAAGAAACCTGCTCAGCAAACTGCGACAGGCTAATTACCAACACAGGTCTAAGAAATGATGAAATTATCATATTTGGCCAAATTATAGTAGAAATAGAAATGTGATCATTCTTACACAAGACAAATCTAGGATATTATGGGTGGTTTTCATACTGCAGGAGGATGCAGCTTGTTTTGTTCAGTTTCTTTGATTTGAGCCATTAAAATACTTTGTTGTAGCTTTTCAAATGTTTCATTATCGCGTTTATATTGAGCATCTTATATTGAGCATCTTAGTTGATGCACTTAGTGCAAAATTGTCTTTGAAAGCTTGCGAGGTTGCTCTTTTATATCATTAAAGTAATTTAAAGAAAACTAGGATCTGTCATTTTGTTCTTAAGATTTATTGCCTGTGTATTTTTTTTTTTATACTACTGCTCCTTTGTTTCTGAGTTAATATTGTTTTATTGGTTTAAGCTGGAAAAATCAAAATGCTGTTATAAGATAACTTTGGTTTGGCCAGAAGGCGTCATCATGTTGCTTTACCTTCCCTTTAAAAGGTCACGTAAACAACACAGAAAGAACATGCAACCCAACATGTACACAGGCCCAAAATCTTTTACAGATTTCCAGTCCATCACAAAGAAAAAAAACAACAATCACACACACTCGCATTCACATTTATGGGCAATTTTGAGTCACCATTTGACCTGAAATGAAAACCATCACACATACTGACAACATGGAATCTCCACAGTGAAAACCCAGCCTGGGCTCATGCTCAAGATATTCCCTCTACAAGGTGGGATAACAGTCTTTTTGGAATTCCATGAAAACTGGTTTGATCATTTTTCAGATATTTCAGATCAAGTGGTTGTCAGACAGACCTGCGGACACACACACACACACACACATACTATTGGTTTTAATGCCCATTACATTTAAACAAAGTGCTCATCAGGTTCCTGCACACAATCCTGCCTCTCTGATCTTTTTATTCTTTATGTTTGCATTGTATCGTCTCAGACGTTCCCCATCTCTTTCGGAGAGTGTGATTTTCACTTTGTAAAATGCTTGTTGGAAACAGTCACTGAGGAGAGAGCGACATAAATAATGCCATACTCATATGGATTTCAGACAGTTTTCAAATATAAACCGTGTTGATTGGGTTAAAATATATATCAACTGTGAATGAAAATTTGGCTGCATAACGCAACCCCCCTCCCCGACGATCCGCAGTGTGCAATTTATAGTACAAATTGTAATTAATCACATCAGGTAATCTGAAGCAGCCCAATGTTTTGTTTCCACATGTTCCCCTCTATAATTTTTTACTTCAATTCACAGTGACTGTTTTGATGTGCTCCACATCAATAATTGATAGTGTGGACTGCTGCCTGCCTTTTGCTTCCCTGCTTTGAATATTAAAGTCTTTAGCTCATTTAATTCAAATTAGAAAGCCAAACCAAAACATCAGAAGCAGGTGTTTGTTATTGGCGCTAATGTTTCCCTGAACACTGCCAGGCTCATGCGATGTGGAATGGCAAGATGTGAGTGACTTCATCGGCAGGAAATAGATTTCTGTGCCTTGAAATGTTATATAATTGTCACGATGCGCCACACTTTACCAAATAAATGGTTAATTATCCACCAGCTCGACATTCAGCAATCAGACCCATAAAACTGACCTCGCTGCGAGTGGCTGAAAGGCATTTTGAAAAGCCAACGCAAAGCACGACTCAAACAGAGAGGAAGTCGTTTTTGTCTCCATGTGTTCCTCTCCCTGACAGACGAGAGGAAGCACATCAAAGCTTTTCTAAATGTCATCCTAATTATCGCTGGTGTTGAGCTGAAATATCAAAAATATACCAAAATACCAAGGCCTCCAGGTTTTTCTCATCATGCAACCCCTCAAATACGTTGTTTTGCTCTCAAGCCATATGAGAACTGGAGAGGAGTCAACAGCAGGTCAGGTTGTGGTTTGTGTCCTTGTTTACCCGTCCTTGTGGGGTCCGACTCCTGAAATCTGCACTGCAGTTGTCGGGACAAACCAAAACTGTGAGGACCAGACTGGACAACGCTTCGCGGGCTTTTATAAGTTAAGATGTCATTTCAGTGCTGATGTTCGGAATGACTAATGTCAGGGTGAGTGTGTTTGTATTTGTGTTTACTGTGAGTCACATCTGACTACTTGTTGCATCCCATGCATTAGTACCATGCTTAAAATCCTTTCCATCTTCTATCCATTGTGTCTATCTTATATGGATGCCACTGCAAACAAAACAAGCAGGTTTTTTTCTGCCTGTTTTTATAACCGGAATTTAACTGAATATCAAAAAAAATGTGATTTAAGTTTCAGCATTGTGTTACTTTTAAACTATGCCTATAGAAAAAACTGTTGCAATATTAGCCCGCTGGATCAGAACCTGAGGTGGGCTGCTTTTTCACATGTGTAATGTTTATCTGACACCCCTGTTCAAGGTTTTTACTCCAACTAATCCACTGTATATAAATTCACCATCAATCAACACAATATTTCACTTTTCAGACTGTGGAGCAGAATGTAGCTTGAGTTCTAGAAACGGTTTACACAAAGTTTTAAAGTTAAAGTAGAAATCTATCGTTGCATGTTGGGAGTCCGTTTACAAAATGGGGGTAAAACGCAACTTTTATGAAATGTTGTTACTGTGCATGTGCAAGAATGTCTGTGTACTCGCCATTGTTAATGTTGCATGTGTGTGGTTTTATTACCAAAACAACCAACAGCACCCACTAGTGGCCCTATAGGAAAACTTCAGCATTTCTGCCATTCCTGTGGAAATGGACACTGTGTTAAAACGTTGACATGTACACACGATGTCACTGAGATGCAATCGCAGATATGTACAAACACAGAGCATGTTCTACTTCGTAAAAAGACAGGATGAGGAGAGACAAGGAGATGACGCAGAAGAAAGGAGAAAGCGAAACAAAATGCCAGGAAACAAATAGCCAAGCTGGAGTCCGGCGCCACTATCTTATGTTGAAGACGTCAGCCACCCTCCGACGTCCATTATCAAGACGGTTGAGTGTCCACTTTCGGGAGGCGAAGGAGAGGAAAGAATCCACGATGCTGATCAATAGTTTTAAGTCTCGGCCACACCTCACTCTCACTTTCTCCATTTATGCTAAAGCATCTCAGCTCCCTCCCTCTCGCTTTCTCCTTCACTTTTTCCCTTTTTGTACTACTGTATTACTTTCAGGCAGAGCAGCATTTAAAAACACACACACACACACGGTCATTTGGGGAGTGGGAGAGAAAGGGAGAGGCAGCCAAATGAAAAGAGTTAAAAGAATGAGGGAGGGAAAAGAGAGGGAGAGATTGCGACATAGGGATTGAAAGAGGTGATGAAACAGAGAGGAAAGGGAACCCTAGAGAGAGAGAGAGAGAGAGATGAAGGACCAGGGGTTTTGGAGGTGAAGTTAGATCCAGAGGTAGAGAAGGATAAAATGAGAGCTTGATGGAGTGAGGTGGGAGGTCACACTCTCCTCTACTCTGTCAGAGCTGTGATTATTTTAAAATACATCTCCACACAGTTCTATCTCTCTTCTGCTAGGTTCACTCTCGGTCTCCTTTTTTTTTTCTCTCCTGGCATAGTTTTTTTTTTTGTCCTCAATGATCTCTCATCCCCCCGTCATCTTTTATCCTCATCTTTCTTTCTGTTTTATACTCTCCCTCTCGCCAGCCAGTGTCCTCCCTCGCTCTCTTTTCCCTCGCTCATTTTCTATGCATAATTCAAGCTGAGATTCCAGCTTGACGGGCGTGGCCATTAAAAATACATAGGGATGCTGTGCCGAGCCCGTTTAGTGCTGCCTTACCTCAGAGGAGGAGTGCCGGCGGCTAGGGAAGGCAGGGCGAGGGAGACTGAGGGAGGAGGAGCAGGAGTAGGGTGAAGGACTGGGAAAAGTGGCAAGACAAGGATAGGAGGACAAGAACAATAAGGTGGGCGGGGGAATAAATGGGGTGCAAAGCATGAGCAGCAAGGGGGAAGGGTTAAAGTAGGAAGGAAACATATGAAAGACACATTTTAGTTCGGAAAATGCATGAGTTTAAATTTCTAGCCCTCCAGCTCTGCCGGGTCAGCGCTACAGGCTGATGTTGTGGATCCCTGAAAGAGACATTGTGGTTTGTGACCCCCTTTTTAGTTTGTTTGGGGTTTTTTTAAGAACAATCCATTCAGACGAAAATCCCAGAAGGTCCTGTTCCGTTTCTGTTGCAAACCACAAAATGTGCTGGATGAGCTTCTCAGACGCGTGTAGACATCGACGAAACCTGACAGACGTCTGACTTCGTACACCAGCAGAGACATTAAGGTCACCAAACAAGAGCGAGCTACCCACAACCGAACCCGTCACAACTATTATGTAACATAATGCAACTTTTTCACAAGATGAATGAATTCATCCACCAATCACATCGTCTTACACAGATGAAAGGATGAAAATATGTTGATCATGGGATTCTGCTTCCTGAGTTTTGCTCTAGTTTCGCTCTCTTTCTTGTTTTCATCACAACTATTCATGGCAGCAGTCGGGCGTTTCAATTTCAAAGTTTTAGTCACTTCAAAAGTTTCCAAGAAAACAATCTCTATATATAGTTTACTGGATCAATAAGCACTATGCAATTATAAAAAAAAAAACTACATTTTTATTGTTTGGGCACCTACAAGGTAGAAGGAAGTCTAAATAGACCAGTACTCCATATATTGTATACATACATAGTATATATAATTGTGCATAATTGGATTTAGCTCCATTATGAGCCTCTTAAGGAAGTAAATGAGGAGAGTTTCATTTCGTGTTAATTGTTTATTTTACTTGGAGTATTGTGTAAAAAGAAAGGAAAAGATCAAGCAAGAAAGCAGACAGAAAAGTACTTAATAGACAAAAACCTGCAGTCAATACACTTCTTTACTGCCCGTCAATCACATTTTCAAATGTGTTCTCATATCCATATCATGTTAATACGTCCAACCTTCTGTAAAACTAATCTTGCTCAGAAACTGCATTTTGCCATAAATACGATTATATTTCCTTTTGACGAAAGGAAATATAGAGGATGAGAAATAAATAGAGAAAAGAGACAAAAGTGTGAATGTTTTATATCTGGCTTAAGTCATGTTCTATATGAATCTCCAAAAGAGGACATCTATTTTAAACACACTCGCATATGAGCGTACATCTTGCCAATTCCCTCTTAGAAGTATCCGGGGGTTTTTTTGCTGGGTTTTGTTTTGGGTAGCAGGCCAGGCCTTCTTCTAATCTTCTTTCCTATGTCCCCTCGCCTTTCTTTCATAAATCGTACCCTGCTGCTATGAACACCGTCAGGAAGCCTCCAGGAGATTTCGACGGGACGAGACCGCAGAAGCTGAAGAAGAAAGACCGACTCAGGCGTGCCAAGAGCAGGAAAGCAGGGATGCGGAAACGCCAAACACTTAACCTCTCTCTTTTTTTTCTTTTTACCCCTGTTCCTCCCACCTGTTCTCTATGATCTAATGTAACATCACTGCAAGATGGAAAAAACACCTCGCAACCCTCCTTTTTCCCCTCGAGTCTTCCAGTTGCGCTTTTACTGAACTCTTTCCCCTCTGACGATTACCATTTTACTGCCTTTAGTCTTCTTATCTATCACCTTTAATGCCCCTGCTTTTTTTTCTTCCTCCGTCTATCTCTTCTTTACCGCCCCATCCTCCTCTTTTGAAAGGGACAGACCAGAAGCAGAAGGAAGAATAAATAAAAGTGAAACGGACGCGAGGCCACAGCGACGGCTCCTACAAGAGACTGAGAGCAGATTAAGAGGTAAATCGGAATAATAAAGGAGAAGCGATGAGGGAAATGAAAGGGAAAACAGCGCGCCATTCTCACTACATAACCCCTTTTATATCTGCTGCTTTCATCACCCAAAAAGAAAGAAATATATCACAAACCTTCCCCACTGTTGTTCAATGCTCGGTGTCAAACATACACACGATATTACCCACTGATTTTTACCTCCACACCAGCAGCTTCAAATTAAAACACAGTCCTTAAAGAACACCCCCCCCCCCCCTTTAGTCTTGAATCCCCACAGCAACCCCAGTCTCATTTTCTCTGCCTATCTGTCCTACTTTTAGTCACATTTATTAAAAAAAAAACACAAAAAAAAACACTAGAACATTAGAATGTTTGCAAATTCTTTGAAGTATTTGGGCTACTCTTGTTTCAACTCCTCAAAATCTTCAACATTGGAAATGCTGCTTGAAAGATGAGGCAGACTTAATGAAGAACTTTTTTTTTTTTTTTGCCTGCCAAATATTAAAAATGGATTCAAAAGCTGCATTCTTGTTCTCTGCAAGGCGACGTCCTTCCTACGCGCTAATAACAGCATTGAGAAATAATCTGTAAATCACGTCATCCAATTGAAAGATTCCTTTTTATTTTGTCCCATATTGAGTATTTGATTTAAATTTCACTGCAGTTTCTTTGCAACAAACGGATTAAGCAGTGACGACACTTTGTTTTGGCAGGTTGAAATACAGTTGTTTATATTAAAGCTCATTCTGAATCAATCATTTCTTTCTTTCTTGTTTTTGTTGAGTGGTGGGAATGCTATGGAATAGTTGGAACCAGCAGATGGTAGTAGTGCAACTTCATGGATGCTAACTGCTGTTAAACCCAAATGAAGAAGAAGAAAAAGGGGAAACAGTCATCAGGGACGAAAAAGCTTCTGATAAGAGAGAGAGGGAAACGATCATCAGGGACGAGATGAGAGCGGTGGGAAACAATGTCAATAGATGGAACCAGCAGATGGCGATAGTGCAACTTTATGGATGTAAACTACCATTAAATCCAAAAGAAGGGCTTCCTATCTCCTTTCCTATCTACTTCTCCTTTACCCCAGAAGTGTTTAAGTCGTGGCCATGATGAGGAACGTTCAAATTCTCTACAAGCGGAGGAAAGGAGGTCCAACGCTTCCTTTATAACCTCCTTCAGCCGAGCAAACATGGGTGAGGAAACATATCATGCTGCCCCACAATTCCTTGCGGCGACAACATTTAAAGGGACCTGCTGATCCGAGCATTCAGGGAAACTCAAGATGACTCAAAGCAGATCATGTTAGGTGACCAATGCAATAATATGCCTTAAACAAGTTATTCATTGTTTGCCCATCGTACCACTTTTCTTGTCTTGGCTTCTTTGCTCGCCATATTGCCACCCCCCATATGGACGAATGAAAAGAATGAGCTCACTTGGGATGCAACTAAGAATTATTTTGCCAATGGATTAATCTGTGCATTATTTATATTCACTTAGTCATTTGGTTGTTTCTTTCAAACACTTTTGTTTTGCCTTCATTTACCCAGGTAAGTAATTAAGAGTAATTTCATGAAGAGAAAAACAACATTTTATTTATAATATACAATAACTAGACAGATATAAAATGCTGTCTCAACATTGTATATGTTAAGGTTATTTTTCCAAGGTTTTTTTTCTAGATTTTGTGTGAAGATTCTCTTGGTGAGGTTTTCAACTCTGATGACGCTACGCAACACAAAGCCAACTATTGGCCGTTCACCGCTGTGGTAACTACTGGAACAGATTGGCTGAAAAATTTACGGAAATGAAGCGGAAACTAATAAATGACTAAATTAGTTGATAACTATTTTATTAATTGATTCAAATTGATTTGTTGCTTCAGCCCAAGATCTAACGGTCACATTTGTTACTTCTGGCTGTCGCTGCACAATATATTCGTGTGAACTGTCATGAACACCGTCTCCACCCATGTTGCTCCACAGCACCGTGCTGAACTTATCATCCTGGTGTTCATTCTACCACTTGTGGTAGTAACTATGAGTATGCAGAGTAATAAGGAGCGATTACATCAGCAGCCCGACCACTCGGATCATGTGAGACAAGAAGCTCTTTTTGTTTCGTTTTTTTTTTTTAAAAGAGAGGAAAGCAACTCCCTAGCAGTTTGATTTCTTTCTATAACAAAAGGCTTAAACAACTATTTGCGAATAACAGAACAAGCGAGTCGATACATTTGCACTGGAGGCACAAATTCAGCAGAGTGTGTTCTCCTCTTTCAAACACCTTCTGTGGTCTTTTCTTTTTTTCTTTTTTTTCCAGGCTGCTACCAAATTTCACACCTGTAGAACTGCGTGTGTTTATGTGTGTGCCGGTGTGTGTTTTCAGGCGATCCCGACTGAACTGAAAGGTGACCCAAATAGCTTTGTCAGCTCTCACCAAGCCGATATGACACACTCTTTACTCGAGTTTGTGGTTCGGGGGGGGGGTTTCAGCGGCGACGAGTTGTTCAGAAACAACGTCAGACTGATCATCTGAGAGTGAATGTAAAGGAACATGACAGTTTTTTTTGCAAAATACATAGATTACATTGGCAGATGTAGAAATGCCATAGTACAGAGAATAAAGATTTAAAAAGTTCACAAACCTCAGGTTTGACAGACAATCATTTCTGTGGATTGAGGTCTCTCTCTCTCCCTCTCCCTCTCTCTCTCTCATGTTCATCCATTTACATCTTTTTCATCTTTTTACATCTATTATGCAGGAAAAGCAGTGATTGAAACACAAAAGGATTGTTGAATCTCTATTGTTGTTATTTAACAGTCAATCAATTCTTATGAACATGTAAATGAAAATGCAAAGCCATATTTGTGATACGCAACTGAAATAAAGACATTGGATAACTGGAACTTCTGCTTGAGAACAGCATAAGTGCTTCATTATTTCCACTCTGAAGAAAAGCAGCAAATAACCACAGTCGAGCTTCTGGGAACAGGAGACGTTTGGTTAATTAAACAGCCGAGATGATTCAGTAATTTCTTAAAACAGTTGCTGAATGACTTTCTGTTGACTGAGCAATCAACTGGGCATTTTAGTAGTTCTTCTTTTTTTTTTTTTTTCAGCTCCTGTCTTGGCATTTGTATCTCATTTAGGTCACTTGCTGTAATCGTTTTAAAGCAAACCTTTTGTCATTTTGCAGCTCGACTTAACCTGCATCACATCCTCTTCTTCTACTGGTCACTTCGGCATTATTTTTTAGTTTTTCTGCACTTTGTCAGATTTATCATGTTCCACACAGCCAGAAAATGTGAGTAATAACCCTCTTCTTGCAAATAAAATAACATAAAAAAATATTTTCAAAATAAAATTAAGACAGGAAAAAAGTTTGAAAAACAATATTCAATTAGTTCGTCACGCAATAGACCACAAAGCAATGGTAAATGCACACTTGTCTTGGAAGGCACATTCGTTCACACATACAGTAGTGAGTGAATGAAAATAAAAGTTAAAGAAAATAAAAGTTTAAAACACTAGTCGTGATCATTGGTGGGAAAAAATACAAGCCGAGGACAAAACTTCTACTCAGAAGTGTAATTGTGATTTATTAAAACAATCATATTACTTTAGTTTCATTGTATTATCTGCAACACACTCTATTTATTGTATTTTGTTAAATCAACAAATAATTGAATTTCACTAAATTGGTTTGTGTTTATAATAAATCTCCATTTGATAGTTTTGTCACTTTGCGGTTATTTTGTATCTCATAGTTACTTTATTGTGCTTTTTTCTTTCGGTATTTGCTGTTTCAATTTCTTTTGTTTACATCTTTCTCTTTTGCTTATCTACTCATTTTGTCTTTGACCCACTTGTTTTGGCATTTTTGCTTATGCTGTTTGTTTATCCGATATGATTCTTTTGGTACACTAGTATGATTCTTTTCCATTTTATATTTGATGACAACATGAAACCCGAGTATTACTCGCATTCCAGTGGCCAGTCGCAAACACCGGGGGTGGACTGTACTTGATACAATAGTGAACATATTGTTGTTGAATACAAAGAAGAAGAAGAAAAAAAACCTTTGATTGCGAGCGCTACCTTCTGCTGCAAGTGTCTCATTTTCTCCTCGTGCCGAGTTCATTTATTTCAAATGAGAGAATCCATTACCGCGGCATCATTCCACCACACACAATGCTGCTGTCTCACCAAGCAAGTGGTGAAATCATGCATGCTGAAAACATTTCATCAGGGACCCAAAGCAACAACAGAAAGCCACGTTGAAATGACAAGTTCAGTTTCATGCAAAGTGTTTGAAACACGGGACCCATCTGACACACGGCGTGCACAATGATTAATGAAGGAAAATTGTGAAATCAACAATAACAGACGGAAACGTGTTTGAAAATATAAATATGAGGAACGGAATACATTACGTTCTGCCTAATTATCTACAGTTTTGCTCTTGTAATTTCCTCACGGGGGTGTGAGCCTAATATCCGTGTCCATGATTGAGCGATTGTGCAACGGAACTTTTATTTTGCACATTTAGCACCTTTGCACATGGTTTTTTTTTTTCTTTCCGACAAGGGCTGACTCAGTGGTCATCATCGACAACTCATGAAAACTGATGAGAGCGCACGACTTCCTTCCGCCACCCCCAAAACCATGCGGAGCAATACGTTTGCCTGAGGATGCGAGATAAGAAATTGAGTTAAACCTCAGGCGCGGCACTGAAATTACCGAGCGCGCTTTAATAGTTGGGATGGATCAAAGTAGCGGAAATAATACCCAACAGCCAATTCTCGGGTAAATTTTGACTTTCCGGAAAAGCACAGGAGAAACTAATAACATCCATAATAGTTCCACTCCTTTTATCCGAGTCATTGAGCTCACCAGGTAATAAGGTTATTAGTTACAGGCGCATTTGAAAAGCCAAAAATGTCCACTGTCAGACGGATAGCGAGGTAACACAACAAATGTGAAGCCACGATCATTAATGTGCTAAGTTACATCTGACGACGAGTCAGAATGGGCCGCATTGTCCGGCGGTATTGTGCCAAAACCGGTGGCAGTGTGTAATAGCTTCACTTATCCCTTATCTAAGCCTCTATTCAGCCACAAACCTGATGAAAGGAGCCGGGGAGATAGAATCTCATTCCACTTTAAAGCTCTCTGTACGCCGAGCCTCTCTATGCACACACACACATGCAGATAATGCTCCGAGACAGAACGCCATCCGCATCACTCTTCCCGGCTCTCTCAAATACACGCACACATACACACAGGTTCAATGAATGCCTACAAGACAACTCTTTCTCCCAAGAATACATCCACGCTCAAGCGGACACAAACAAATCTGCCCATTAACACACAGACAGTGAGCAGTTTTAATAAGGACATCTCAAATAACGACCTCTTGTTTGTCATTACGGATCTTGATTAAACTTGGAATTACTTTCTTATCTGTTGACATGTTGCCACTGAGTGGCCGAACTGGCTAAAGGGGATCTGCTTCATGCTTTGCTGACGCAGGGTTTTTACATATTTCCCACTCTGTTCAAGGCTTATTTCTTCAAGGTGTGGTTCTGTTTTAAAAATCAATGATGCAGTCGTAAGCACTTTCACCTCACAGGGAGAAGATTATAGCTGAGGGCCGGTCCGAGTGTTGACTGCATGTTCTCCTGTGTCGATACTTCAGATTCCTCCCACAGTCCAAACACACACGTTTGAGATGAGTTGATGTATTAAATTGTAATAACGGTGTGACTGCTTCGGCGGTTTGTCACTGTGTTGGCCTGGACTGACCCTGGGTGTGATTTGTCTTTTGGTCAACAAAGACCACTGACAGGTGAGGTGAATAACATGTTTTGTTTTGTTGTTTTGTCATTACATAACAAAGCAAAGAGTACTTTCCTGGATCTGATGTATTGGAATGCAAGAGAAATGGAAACTTTCTCAAGGGATGGGTGTAATAGCTTGATAACCGTCTCCAAAATGGCAGACCTTTAGAGGCACTCGAGATGCAATGTTATTCAAGGCAAGACCATCATCGAACTGCCTACAGGGTTACTATGGGATGCCTACAGGCTTACCGACACACGGGGGGGGAACTAAAACTGGCCCTCATAGCTCGATCAGAAGCCAAGGATCAACACTTGCTGCAGGGTGCAGGCCGGCCAAAGTGCTCATCCTTACCACTTCCCTTGAAAGTGCTTCACAATGGGCCAATGAGCATCGGACCTGAATAACAAAGCTATGGAAGAAAGAGGTCTTACCTAATAAATCACGTTTTCTTTTGTATCGCGTGGACGCTTCTCGTTTACAATGTAAACCTTACTGATGTTTGTGGTTTTTCTGTGGTGCTGTTCCGTGTATTTGTAGTTTTACGATCAATCTCTGTCTGATCGTGTCACACCTCAGTTTTATTGTTCAGACTTGTTACCGCTGTGTGCATGCGGTTTCCTGCGATCCTCGCCTGCATCTTGCTTTATTTCCCTTCATTTTTTGCGAATACTTTTGACAGATCAAAGAATAATGTCAACACCGATCCGCAAAGGCGTCTTCATATTTGAAGTTCCTTGCTGCCTATTTTCAAAGCCCGGTTCAAAAAGCTTTGCATCATTCAGCCGCAAACAAATCTAATTTAGTCCGTGTTCATGCTATACATATGGCTCCCTTTAATGAATCATCTCCAGGCAACACTCAACAAATGAAAGCAATAAATAATTTCAGAAGGACAATTAAATCTCCCTTCATTAACCATTTGCTCATTAAGCCGGCCTTCGTTAGTGGAGGTTGGCTGATCGTGTCCTGCATGCCCGACTGCAGCTGCCATGATACTTTCACGCTGCCGTCGATCCGGAGCGAAGCAATGCGCACAAGTCGTCACAAAAACAGAGACCCTCTCATGTCCTAATGAGTTTTAATGCTTGAAAGTTCTCCGCGGCTTCATTATCATCGCCCTCTTAATGCATAATGCCTCCATGACGGAAATCAACACCACATCATTACACTTCAGAGGATGCCACGCTCTCCATGCCGCCGACGGTTTTCCTTCGCATCTTTGCCCAATTCTTACTTCTTCCAGCCTGTTACTCATTAAATCCTTCCTTTTTTTTTGATCTGCACTCCCTCTGCAAAGTCTCCTTCAAACTCCTTCTGTTCTTGGCTGTCCTTCCTTTCATTATTCCATCAACCAGTGCACGAGGATTAGAAAGTGACCGTACGCCAAACTGCACCTGACCTTGAGAATAATAGCAAATCCATTATGAATTGGCATACGATTAAAACTACAGCATTTCCAGTTAATTGCATTTTGATGCACCTGTTGTCATCCCAATTGATTTGTAGTTCAACCAGTGTTGACGTGCCTGAAAATTTATTTATTTTATTTTTTTAAATCACTCCGGTGTGGCGAATGCGTCGGCACGCTTTACGCAAACGTTTGTATAACAGCGCTATAAAATCAGATTCAGAAAATCTCCATGTGAAGAGATGTTTCGCATTTGCCTGTGCTGCATCAAACCTGTGTCACTAGTTAATGCCTCTTGGGACGTTCATGTCACATCATGCCCGGCGCAAAAATCAACCCCAAACAATGAACCGCCAAATAGTCTGGAAAGCAATCATGACTGTGGTTATACACGAGCAAATGAATACATCAGTGATATCCTACAGTGCAGCCGTTAATCCCCCAAACAGACAGGAAGGAGGGGAGCAGCTGAGTTATGAAAGCAATTGAAATTGTTCTGTCTGCAATATTTCTTCCCTGTACATATACGTGTATATATAGGCGCATATGTAAAGCAAATAATCGCAAGATGCAAATCCTTGAGTAGAGGCATACGCACACAAACAAACAAACGCACGCCGTTTACCCAGCAGCGCAGCTGGATGTACGTGAGGCTGAATGGCAGAGCGTGGGAAAGACTTCTGCCCCTGACCTTGGAAAACACAACTTTTTAAAACCCCCACTGGAGACACAGACAATGACTTGTGTCCTTAAAAGAAACAAGTGTGTGTGTTTGCATGCACTTCAAAGCTGCAAACGAAATCAAGTGGAACTGATGCAAATTGAAGGAAAAAAAAAAAGAAAATCGGAAATCCAAGAATATGTGTGCGAGTGTGGAAATGTGCCATTACAGTGGCGGGGGACCCAAATCTGGCAACACACTCGAGGAGTTGTCTTCCATTCCCGGAGGGGAAACTCCTTCCATTTGCTCTCGCTGGGCGACAGTCATCATTTATCAATTTATGAAGTGAATTTCATTTTCGGCCACTGACACACAGCATGTCAGTCTTTTAACGCAAGATAGCAGCGACTTCCTGGTAAAGTGGTCCATTAGCGCTGGCACAGATTACAAAGTATGCATCTTATACAGATTTGAGGGTCGCAGTTCAAACGGTACAGGGAATACTATCTTGGCTGCAGACAAGGTTAGCCTGAAGGAGGTCTGAGTTTTGACCAAAAGTCTCAGGGGGGAGTTCACCGATCCATAATGCTGCTGTAATTACCGTCCATGCACAAACACAATCAATACTCCAGGATGAAGCAGTTAGCTATTGCAGCGGGGGGGGGGGGGATACAAATTATGCAAGTAAACAAGACTAAAAACACTTTCTGAGGTTATGCATGAGAGGAGCAGAACAAGGAAAAAGGGGAAGCGAGCACATCTTGTTGATGGAGAGCATGTACCAGGTTATACAGCTTGTGGAGCCCCAGTGCAGCACATATCTGCTCTTCATCATTCAAATCAATAACGCCTCACCCAGCAGATAAAGCAGGACGCAAACACAACTAAAGTGTGACGAGGAACTCGGTCATTGTTACCTCGGCTGTTCTACGGATGGATGGAAATAAAAAGTCGCTCAATCTGAAAAGAGATGCTCAGATTTGGTGGAAAAACAAAGATGAAATGCAGCTTGAGGTCAAATTGTTTGAAACAGATCAGCTGGAAAAAAAAGAAAATCCCTCACAGCTTCCAGATGAACACCCAAGGTTTAATTTAGACTCTGTTGATGCCAAATACACAATTTTCTTGTCACAACAGATTGAAGGTTCATCCAATTTAATGGGGAAAAAAAGAGGTATGGCGAACCACCTGAGTGTTCTTGGTCGTGTAATTTGGAGCGCTGCAGGAACTCAAACAGGTTTAAAGTCAGAGTTTCCAACATGTGGGAGGATGAGATTTAGATTTAAATGCACTTTCCTCACATGTCAACCACTCACAGTAATGCTGTGACATTTTTAACAATGCCACTGCTGGTTGAAGGAATCTGGTGTGTCGCCGTGTTTTGGATGCAGATTAAGTAATTACATGTTGAAGTTTGTCGAGTTTCAACAAAATTAGGATGCGTTTCCTTCAAAACATTTCCTCTCAACGTTGCATTTGTTCTGCTTGAAGGGATCCCCATTAGTGTGATGAGCTCCTCTGGAGTCTCCTCTGTATTTTGCCGCTGTGATGGCAGGGTTTCCCCCACGAGGATTAACAAAAAGTTTCCTCTTGTTATATCTTATGTCATCCACTCTCTCCACTCCGTGTCGTCCCAGATTGCAGAAACGGTTTAAGGATAATCTTCAAAAGAAGGCGAGAGTAACAAAAAGAAACACCAACAACTTTTGTTCAACACATTTCTCTTCGCTGTGATTGTCAGCTCACTGCTCCCTCTGCGGCTAAGCACTGCAGGAGCGAGAGAGAGAGAGAGAGAGAGAGAGAGAGAGAGAGAGAAACCCTTCTTTTTTTTTAAGGATTTGGATGTGGAATTTTTCACACAATCTGCTGTTTGAATCTTCTTTGCCTGCTGCTTGAATAAAAGACCCACAAACACACACACACACTCACTCGTGGCTGTATTTGATTTGCGAGCCCCTCATGTTGAGTGGGTGACTGGCAACGTCAGATTAGCCCATTTAATGGAAAACAAAACAGACATACGTTTATTGAAGCAAGCCCTTGTGTGTATGTGCATGTGTGTGTGTCCTCTATACTATTTTCAGACCGTAACACATGGTGCATTATTCATGTTAAACCAGGCAGAGAAATATACAGTCTTTTTGTCATACAGCACCACAGCCACACACACACACACACTGCTTCAGACTCCCACACACTCTTCAGCGTTATACACACACACACTCACACACACACACACACACAATACGGACATACAGAGCACACATGTGTACTAACGTACGCACGATCTCGCACTAAATCGTATTAGGCAAATGAGAATGAGGCAGAAAGGCGGCGTGTTCGAGTGCTGCTGCTGTGACAGATCCTGGCATAAATCATGTTTAGTTGTTGTTGTTGTTTAATATGCAAATCTTCCATTCAAAGCGGGAGCCGGTTGTTAACAAGTGCGTTCAAAAATACACACACTCACCACTCACCAGCCCGTATGCTCTCGCATGCACGCACAAGCCGCATATGGATTTGCAGGAGATGACTGCCAAAAAAAAAAAAAAAAGAAAAGAAAAAAAAAAAGTGTTTGGTCACTCTCACACACACACACACACACACACACACACACACACACACACCGTCAAAGAGTGTGGGATGGATGTGGAAGTGAAATGCCATGGGCGTCATTACTGGACTCATATTTCATAATCGCACAGCAATCCATCAGCCCTGTGCGGCTAATGATGACAACATCAGCGCATGCACACATAAGCACCGTCGGTAGAAACACACAACTAAAGAGAGGCAACTCTCCCACATCACATACGAGGGCTTCTGCAAGGACACACAGAGAGAGACGGCGCACTGCCGCATTGCATACACATGAGCACTCATGAGGATGCTCAATTAGGCCCACACATGTAGTGCACAACACGCCAACACAAAGCAGCATCCTGGCAGCGCACACACTCACACACACACACACACATATACACATACATACAGTGCAGTGGATGGAGTGGCTGTTGACAGATTTCAGCGGTAATTGATACCCGTGTTTGGCAGCCATTTTTATTTGGCTCAACCACAAGCCAGGAGTGATCCAAACCACGCGGTGCGGTGACGCACGCACAAAGCCTTTTCTTACAAGCATCACTTGACACATCTCGACACGTATATCTCTCACACACACACACACACACACACACGCAAACATCTAAAAATGAGATAAAGTTGTGCTTTAGATTTCAAAAGGCAAACGCACAGGGCTAAAATGCTCTCACGCCGATTCCCTTCGGTGGAGTGAGAAGTGTCGTACAGTAGCCGCTGCTGTCAAACACTCCACAAGGACAGACTATATTTTATATAGTTGAATTTTAAGGAGACGGAAAATGCAGCAGAAGGAAAGAGATCCCCAAGTCCTACCTTAAACAAGCGCAGGATGTTGGCCACCATGATGGACACCGAGCTGGCAGCCGCTCCGATCACCCCGACGATTTTATCCGGCTTGGTGAAGATGGGGGGGTCACCGTTAGCGCAGCGGACGTCCGAGCCGTCGCGCTCTATCAAGGCCTGGACGAACGTCAGGGACTGCTCCAGAGCGTACGTATCCCTGGAGCAGGTATCCAAGATCCGGGCCCCCAGCGTGATGTTGGGCAGCAGCTCAGGATCCTTATTGATCAGGTCGATGGCGAACATCATGGCCTCCAAGCGGTGGATTCCCTTTTCCTTTTTCAGCTCCCCGCACGGCGTGCCGCGGTCCCCCCGCGAGTGCACCGGAAATAATCCCCCGAGTATGATGTCCCCGTCCAGTCGGATGGAGTGAGCGTACTCCGGGGCCGCCTGGGGGTCCACGGGGATCCGTTGGGGGGAGGTGACAGGAAGTAGCCAGGTGTAGGAAGTAGCCACGAGCAGGAAGATGGCGGAGGGGGACTGGGGATAGGAAGCTGGGTTCCACTGCTGTTCCATGATGAAGGAAGGCGTTACCACACAAGAACCGGGGTGATCTCAACGGCGGGCCGGGAGGGATCCCAAAGCGGGGACAAACATAAATCTTGGGCCTTCCTACTGGTCAACAAGGGAGGGGTAGACGACCCCGGGGGTGGCGCTTGCAGAGCCCCATGTATGAATCATATTCCAGAAAAAGATTGTGTGGTTTAAAAAACAAAAAAAACAACAACAACAAAAAACCAGGAAGAAGAAGAGCGGAAAAGAAGCAGTCGTGTGGCGGCGATCTCTTTAGCAAGTGCAGCGTGTAATCCACATGTCACATCTTCAGCGGAGCCTGTTGGAGGGAGACAGAGACAAGATGTCAAAGCACAAATATGAGGTGAACCTGGAGCCGCAGCGGGGCCGCGAGGCCCCACCTGACAAACATGTGTAAACCGCTCGCAGCGCCGGGCGAGGCGGAGGGGCAGCGTAGCATGCTGAAAGCCGGAGCGAGCGCCGCTCACGTGGGCCTCGTCAAAGCGCCACAGTCGGGGTTTGCATTACCATCCCATAATTGAAAAACCTATCAGTTTGTAATCACTTCTACACTCGCATCTGCTGGCATATCGATGAGCGGAACGGCTGTTAAGGCGACAGCGGGGGCGCGTTTTGGTGGTGCCGTTCGGGCTCCTCGCAGGGAGCCGCAGACTACCTGCCGCAGTGGAAAATGAGGTGAAGCCATATTGAGATGGGGAGGAGAGAAAGAGAGAGAGAGAAATGGAGGGGAAGACAAGGGAGGAAATGAGAAAGCGTGAGACACAGAGGGGGGAAAAAAAGAGAAGGCGGTGAAAAGAGAGCAAAGTGTGTTGCATCATTGAAGCACCTGCTGTTTCTGCTGCAGCTAAATGAACACATTACATCCAGGATACCCTCCATCACACACATACACACACTTCAAACAACAGGTAGAGGCGATGTTGAACGTTTCTCCGCATTAGGAGCATTAAACGCTGATGGGCTGATTCTGTGGCGGGGGGTTACCCATATCCTCTCTCGCTGGCAGTAATAATGTCACGCTCTGCCCGCCAAGCTCCACATCGGACATAGTTTTCAAAAGTGCTGCAAGTTCAGCCTGGGAATCGGTCATGACAAACCGGTTGATTTTTTTTAAATTCTTATTCTAATGCAATACACGCACTAATGTGCTTCATTAGTCGACGCCCTGGGGATTTATTTTCTCATTTACCACCCCTGATCTTAGATCTAAGAAAATCTGCATGGAGGAGCAATTTGGGCAAACTTTGATCTTGTAGTAAATACTTAAAAGGTGGGTCAATTAGTCTTTAGCTTGACAACTACAATGTTTTCAAAAGTCTTTTCCAGGCTCGTTTTTGAGAAGTCCTCAGTTAACCCTTTATGGAGCACCCACTACATTACTCAAAAGTAGAAAATGTCAAACCAAGAAAATGCATATTTATCCAATACACTCCAATTAAATATCATTATGTGGGATTTATGTATCATAAACACTGTTAGGACTAAGTGATGATTTTTTTTTTCAATCTAAAGTGGCAACATACATGAGTGTTTCTGGTGATAAAGGGTTAACAGACTGTGTAATACTTGCGAGGGAGAATTATTCAACACATTCTTCCTCCAAATTTCAGCACCATGGAGAGCTGCCTTAACAGTCTGGTCATCACATAGTTTCTTCATATTGAGGCCATCACTCTCAAACTCCATCCTTTATTATAGTTGTCCTGCTTACCAAAATACCCACGTGCTTCGCTTTTGAGATGGCCTATTTCACACAATCGTGCCCCTTAATGAGCTCTGTGTTTGTCTCCTTGATCATTCTTCTTCAGAGCAAGAGAGGGAGAGAGAGCAATAATTAAAGGAGTAGTCCATGGTAACTAGACTCTTGCTTGCAGGGAAGCAACTGGGACGACAGACACCATTTTCATGCTGATGTGGGAAACATTTTAAAATAAAGCCAAACATTTAAACACACAAAAACAGGAAATAATTAAAGGGAAGTTGGAGAATTATTTTTTTTTTAAATAACATTTCGAGCACGGGTGTTGAACACGCTTGGCAAAACACTGACGGAACAGCATCATACTGTGCGACATTTTGAACATTAATTCAGTTAATTCAGACCTCGTGCCAACAAGTCAGAAGGCTGAAGCTCAAAAATTAAGGGATAAAATGACTAAAAAACAAAGTGAAGAACTGTTGCCCTCCTGAAATGCTGCTGGTGGGAACTGTTGGTACAAATGTGATTGAAAATCAAAATTAAAGCAACCTCTGCGCAGTTGTGTCCGTTTAAAGTTGGGTCCATGAAGAGAATGAGCAGTATTGTTTGGAAGTACAAACCCCACAGAAACATCAACATCATACACTTCAGCGTTTGTTGAATTTTTCTCAAGTCATATTGTGATGGAAATGGAATATTCAACCGATACTCTGGGGCCATAAATTTGGTTTCACCAATAAAAACAAACTAGAATTAAAGAGTATGGCTGAGAGTGATGTCTAAGTGTTTATCAAGATGTTGCCAAAAGGTTCCTTGGAAAAAGATTCAGCAAACAATATACCGTTTTATGTGTTAATTACAAAGTTCTAATGAATTCTGCCACCTTTAGGCAAAACCTGTTTGCCATCTTCACACTGCGTTTAGTTAACTGGTGCCTGTAGCAACTCTTTTTGTGATAATGAAGCTGTCACCTGAGCTAACTTATGATGAGATGATCCAACATTTGTACTTGCGTATAATTAAAGGAAACCAGTAAATTTAAGAAAAGTCCTTTACACACTGATTCTATACAAATATTCTTATTTTACCAAGCAAAAACACATGAATTACACTTAGACGCCCAATGATTTGTCGATTCAAGTCAATTTAATTGATTTAAATAGTTTGGTTTGGTTGGGAGCTTCTTTCTTTGGGTGTGAATCATCCACTAGCACATTTGTCGACGACTTGGTAGGGAGCCAATTCTAATCAAAAGGCTGATGAGAAACATCCGAGTCGTTCTGGAGATTGTTTCTAAAGGAGGTTTGTTCTCTTCAATGTTGTTGGCTCATTGACGGTTTTTCAAATAAATGTTGTTCCATGATGCGATGATTAGGACTTGTGTAGTAGTTTTCATCCAGTTTTACTGTGGGCAGTCGAATTTGTCAAAAAGTCCTTTCGCAAAACACTGAACTAAATAACCTGACCGAAGCCACAACAAACTTTATTATGCAATCTTCCATCCATCAGTCTTTTAAACCACGTCATCCAGCTTAAAAGAAAGGGCAAAGAGAGTCTCCACACCGGAGAGGTCACCAGTCCATCAGAGTACGGTTATTAAACATGATGAAATAAATTCTGACTTCAAACCAAAATCTTCATCTGTGTCCTCGGAAAACCCCCCGAAGTCTGACTGAAGCCAAACCAGCAGCAACAGCATGTCCACACGCAAAGGCGAGCACCATTTACGAAACTTCTGAAGCACATGGACTCGACCCACCAGGGCCCCCGAACAGGTTCCGGGCTCGGATCTCATCTCTGCATGAGACAGACTCTCGACGACTCCATTTATAATTCGATTCTGCCCCAATTAATTCATCAGCTTCTCTCCACTCTAAATGGAATTAGGTCATAGCCACTTATACAGCCAAGTACCCGCTATGATTAAAAACCCTGCTTTATATAGGTTAGCCAGCTCCGATTCATCTGCACACTCTACATTGTTTATTCAACACTTTTTCTATAGATACAGGGTTTTTTTTTTTCTTTCATAGCAAATGATACAAATTTAAGTTCAAGTAGAAGTTGACGACGTGTCAGGGGCTGGGGGGGGGGGGGGGGGGGGGGGGGTGTAGGAGCCGGAAAATCACATCAGGATAATGTGTGAACATCTCATGACTGAACTGCGGCCCGGAGGTTATTAAAAGTTTCATGTCTCATTCACACTCGTTTGGCTTGTCACGTTCACAAAAGAGGTGAGAAGAAGCGATGTGCCAACCCGTCCCCCACAACACCGGCATCCACACCTGAGCTGCTGCTATTCTGAATCATCTGTGCCTGTAGTCCTTTTGGTCCCCGTGCTGACACAAGGCTCTTTATGACGCTTCACACGAGGCACCAAGAAGCAGATTTATCCCCCCCCCCCCTCATGCGGCAGAAACGTGCAGAAGGAGGCTTCCTTTGCTGAGATGGTTGGAGGCTCAGAGATGAAGGAGGGTGAAGCCCCGACGGGCTGCAGCTGGCTCGCGGCTCTTCAATTTGCACCATTGCTGGCTGTCAAAGTGAGTGTTTCCCCACTTCTTGTTCCCGTCTGGTTCCATCTTCTCGTCACTCTTCTTTTTGATCCCTTCCTCCTGCCATTGCCCCCTCCTCTTCCTCCTGCTGTATCGCGTCACCTTGTGCAGGCCGCTCCATCTCTCTTGGGGGAAGTGCGCTGCTCTTTTCAGAAAGTGATAGCTCTTCTACCGCCCCGTCCCTCTCATTTTCCCTCTTTCTATGCTTCCCTCCAACTATGTGTTTCTCAGTACCATACTCTTCCTCTGTATTCTCACCATTCCCACTGTTCATCTCTCTGTATGCGACCTTTATTTTCCACTGATCATCACCAACTCTCATTCTTTTCTTGTGCTGGGATTTCATTCAGAAAGGTGGTCCTCCCACCATCCATACAGCACATTAAGGACCTTCCCAGACTGCATTAAAAAAAATTATTTACTTAATGTATGAAATGATTTCATAAATGCAGATAACAGCCAATGCTCAAGGATTCCACAGATTGTGAAAGATAACACATTTTCTGGCTCTCTCGATGTTATCTCCAAGTGAAACACTTTCATTCTGCATTATAAGTCGTTGCGATTGTCTTTGCACATATGAAATCCATTCCTCAACACTGCCCAGAAACTAAGCAAGCTCACGTCATACTTAAAACACATGACTGTGTCGTGATTAAGTCGTGTTTCTGGAGATAAAACGCAGCCCACAGGTTCAAAAATGAGACGAGGGGAGATCAAAGTCTATGGGTGTATGCTCATTATGCAGCCCTATAGGCTTCATCCTCTTCAGCAGTGGTGGTATTCTGATTGCACAGTAATTAAGACACTGCCATCCACAGTTTTATATAAAAAAAAAAAGAAGGAAAAAAAAGCAGGGAAAGACCATTGCAATAATTTAAGGGAAAACAGATGCATACTTATTAGGATATTTTATGTCTCCGCTTTTTTTCCTCCTGCACAGTGCGCCCACGCAATATTCAGTTAATAAGTGTAACATACCTTTTCTCCGTGTGCTAATCCAGCCACTACCACACAGAATCCATCCGACATTCAAATCCCGCAAGAAGTAAACAGAAAGACCAACTGTGACAATAAATGAGGCAAACTGGCCAAAACCCACCGGAGGAATGCGAGGATGGAAACAACACGAGAGAGAAAGAAACAAAACGAGGAGGATAACACACGCTGAGAAGCTTTTTTTTTTTTTTGGGGGGGGGGGGGGGGGGGGGGGTATGTCATTTGAGATACCTGAGGAATTAGGAAATCAAATGAGAAGCTCAGGATCCAGCCTCCCCCGCAGAGTCCTTTGGGGTCCCTGTCCGCCTCGGGCAACTTCCTTGCGGAGCTCAGCAGTTTCACCCCCCCACCTCCCAAAAAATAAATAAAATCAGTCCTCCTGAAGTGCGATTTTCTTTCCTCACAAGAAAAAAAAAAAAAGATTGGAAGACAATTACACCATCCGTGTGGGGGGGTGGAAATCTATGAGGCTGCAGCCCAAAAGTGCTCTGTCGTGACCAGCAGAGCGGATTTTACGCACACACAAAAAATGCAATTATTAACTCCGCGCCTGTTTAAGGAGACAATAGAAGCAAGCTGGTCTGTAATGAGGAGAGAAAGGGAAAGGGGGGGCGGGGGGGGGGGGGGCAGAGGAATTCATCACACCCCGTCAATCATGATCAATAATGCTGCTAAAACCCACCTGATATTTGTCCATGGTTCTTCCCTATGAGCTCTCCGCACTTTGCGCATTTGAAGCCGCTCGGTGAAGTCCGCCCGTGCTGCTCGGCGGACGCGCGCGCGCTCCTCTCCCTCTCTCTCCCAGTCTCTCTCGCCCTCTCTCTCTCTCTCTCTCTCTCTCTCTCTCTCCGGTTTCCCCCAGTCGTCGGAGCTGAAAGGGACAGCGCACGACTCCACAGCCCAGCGAAGCAGGAAAAAGCCCCTCTGCATGAAACGCATGTATTTCAGGCGCCGAGGCTGCGGCACCAAATCATCGCCTAATTGCGCCTCTCGTCGTCTTGCAGCGTCCGGCCGCTCAATCAACTTTATCACTAATCAATCGAATCGATCGTTTCCACAATGGAGGGCTTTGCTTATTTGAACACATTAATAAGTCATCAAAATATGCTCACACAGGCGTTGCGCCACGATCCTTAATTGCCTCAACTTCAATCCATTTTTACTGTGCTCATTGATCCCCCCCTCTTATAAAACCATACCGCCTCTCTGTGCTGGATGGAATTAAATAAATGGACCGCATCCCATCTGCTGTGTAATAATTATTTGAATAGAGTAGAGAAAAACAGGAGGAGAAGAAAACGGGCAGTAGAAACAGACCCGGGTGTTCTGGCGTGTGACAATGTGGAAGATTGTGCGCAACATGTCCAATCCATGGCTTTTTTTTTTTTTTGCCGGGGTTGCGGAGTCGTAGAGAGACGCGGGGCGATGGCGCCATCTGCTGGTGGGAGCTGTGCAAATGCAACGTGGGAGACAAGAGGACAGGTGGGGTTCTTCAAACCTGTCATTCGTGGTGAATAAGAGGAGAGACTCAAAGCAGGAATACTAAATAAAAGTGTCAATTTAGAGGATGTCTTGGCCCTCTCCTGCTGATATATTTAAATAAAAAACATCTGTGGAGTTTGCATGTTTTCTTCCCATGCATGCGTTTTCTCAGTTCTTTACTAAATAGGACCAGAAAAAAACAACAACAAAACCCAAGGCTTTACTCACCACTCGTTTATGCTCCACACAACACATGAAGATTTTTTCGGTGTATATTAATACTTTTCCAAGCCTCAACATTGTTCTGCTTTATTTGAACTTAACTTTGTTGATCGATTGCTGTGGGAGCAGGCTGAAGAACAATCTGCAGCTCTTTTAGTGATAGCTACAATACACACAAAAAGTTTGGGTTATTTGGCTTTCGGGTGAAATTTCAAGTTCAAGCTGAAATGCAGTCCGACTTTTCCAGGTGAAGTTCATGTGACCTTCTCTAAACATGTCCAGTTCAGTGTTTCAGTACAGTTTGTACAACTTGCTGTTCCCTATCAAGGAGCATAACGAAAAAATTCACAACAGGTGTTGATTAAATTACAATTGCTATTTCAACAGTCGCGATCGTCATGTCGTTTACATTTTGACATCATGTAACAGAGATGACAAACAATGAATCAACAGTACATCACCATTGAACGATTCAAATAGAAGGTTCTCGGACAGAAGTGTCCACCGTATTTAGAGTGTCAGAGTCATTAGCAGCTTGAATGGACATACAGAGAGACAGGAAGAGTCCCAGAAAGACAGATAAGTGGACATCCGGCCCCACGTCTCACACTGAGGATGTCTTCATTGTCAACAGTGTCCTGCAGAATCAGATGATAAATTACACTCAACACACTTGAGGGATGCTCCAGCTTCGTCCAAGAAGAGTAGGGTGGCAGTAAATTGCCCGAGATGTCTCGAAATTCCCTACTCCCATGATATAAAGTCACCATAGCGTCAACTCTATGTTTTCCTTCAATTTCACCCAAAAGCTAAATATCCATAACATGTTGTGAGCAGTATACAAGCCAACCATCTTTCTTTGTTGTTCAGTATTTATTTATTTAGTTGTTGTTTTTTTTAATATAATGGGAAAAGTATCTCTAGTTATGTCCCACATTTCAAGTAACCAACCACATAGTATTTACACTTCCTGAAGTAAGTACTTACTTCAAAAAATAAGCCATTCAGACTTCCGGATCATGACGCATTGATCCACTGACAATGTGAGAAAACAGGCAAATTAGAGAATGCTTCAAGATACTTTGGAAACTCCAATGAGATGGGGACGAAATCTGAGAAGCCCCGATGAAAACACAGAGAATGAGTAATATAATAGGAAACATGCAGAAAAGATTATTCCTGTGTGTATCAGAGATTTTCCATCAAAGCCCCCCCCCCCTTTTTTTCTTTAATAAATGTCATGATTATAATGACTAATTAATTGATTTGCACTTGATAAGAATTGGTTAGGTAAAGTAATGGCACTGAAATAATAAGCAATGAGCCTGCTTCGGTTATGCAGGAGAGAAAAATACAGATATAAAGAATTAAAGTGTAATTTTATGTGTACCAATCCTGGAAGTATCAAAAAAATCACTTTAAAGTAATTAGGACATAGTTTGGGTTGTTGTACTTTTTTCCTCCCCTAATTTTTCCAACTTCCGCTTATTACCACGCTTTTCAACCTGCATATTTGTTTCCATTCCGTGTTCTCGTTTAACATCGTTTACAAATTAATTTCTGTGGTTTCATTAAATTTCTGCTTTCGCTAAAAGTTTTTCCAAGTCAGTATTGAACTGAATCCCTAAACAGTAGGTAAAAGTGGAGAGTTTTGGTTTTTGCCAACAGTCCCACCACAAAAGACGCACGAGTGCAGTTTAACACAAAAGGAACGTTTTTGCACATCTACATTGCAAGTCGCAGCCAACTGCTTTTAATAATTTATATTCAATTGAGCAACATATTGTTGAAAGTACCAGTTCAGTTTATCGCCGAAACTCATAGAAGTCTCTCGTCCAATCAGATTCCCCCCATGAGAACTGACTTTTTGTTTGTGAAGCAGATTTTGAGCGAGTTGAACTAACAATGGATCATTTCAAGAGTAATGTTTCACATTCTTTGCCAGTCTTTTGTTGCTCTAATATCTCTGACTTATTACTGCAATACATCAGAAAGACTTTCAAACGGATTCGACACACAAACTGTTGGTGTAAAGTAAAGCAGCTGTTTTGACCAGACAATGCTCAAACTGGAGGAGTGTGTCCTTTCAGATGGATTATTTCATTCACCAATTCAGTATGTTGACTGGGCTGCTTCCGGCAGGTGGATGATGTGTGTATGATAGCTTGACAGTGAGCTGATCACAACCCATCCTGTGTACCGTCGGGGGAGCTGTGGACAGTTCTCCAGTCCATCACTGATCAAACGCACACACACTGACATTCACACCTGCAGGCAGTTAAAACACTCATCAACCTCCTCACACGCGTGTTCTGGTGGCGGTACTCACAGGTAACGTGGTCAGTCCAGGTCTGCTGCAGGAACCATCGAGCCATCTTCCCCCACGCAGGAGAGGAAAACATCTTTGGAGTCAAACTCAACGCAAAGACACTGAGATCAAGTCAGGGAATCAACTGAGGTTCATGTCAGGTTGAGCAACGCTTCCGCCGTGGCCGATTTCTGCTGATTGGGGAATGGGAAGCTCCACAGGGGAGTGACCACTAGGAGGAGGAGGAGGCAGGTGGGAAGTTCCTGCAGCTCAAAGCAAGAGTCAGTAGCGAGGCAAGATAAATTGATCTCTATAGCACCATTCGAACACAAGGCAATTCACAGTGCTTTACAAGGAAATAAAGAAAATACAAAGTGAATGAGAAAGGCAGAAAAAGGAGAACGAATAAAGCAAAAACTTTAAAGAGAAAAGGGCAATACAATCAGTAAAATCTATCGTTTACTGGTAAGCCTGGGCAAATAATAGTGTTTTATGGCCTGGTATAAAGGAAGTGTGTGTGTCAGCAGGAAGTGTGTGCCACAGGTGAGAAATGTAAGAACTAACAGCTGCTTCACCTTGTTTCTTCTGACTCTGGGAACAAATTAATGAACATCTTCCTGAGGACCTTAAAAGTTCTGGATGTTATATATCCTATGAGTAAATCTGAGACATTCAAAGCTTTATAGAGCAGAAGTAAGATGTTAAAGTCAATCTTTTGGTACAGATTGACGTAAGGAGCTCCACCTTTACATTGAGTTGGCACGTCACTGACACCGATATTCAGAGCTGTGTATCGTCTCTATGAGAGCCAACATAGTCAACTCTGCCGCTCATCCCACAAGTGCATTTTACTGAAAAATGTGGTATCGTTTAAAATGGAGACGCTTAGTGTTAGGGGAATAGTTCCAACAAGCAAATATCGTAAGCTTCCAAACACAGATTTGTGACAGTGGAAGTCTGTGGTGCAACCCTGAGTCATCCACACATCAATTTTTCATTGGCTCTGGCAATATCAATAATAAATGACACCCAGTACGTATTATTAACATGCTGAATGGCTTGAGCATAAATCTATCACTCCAGGCAATGTCAATAGAATTTATGCATACTAAATAACACGAGTAGAAAAAGGGAGAAATGTGAAAACATATATATTTTTGGAGAGTTGGAAGAAGCACTTCCTGTGAATGCAAATATGACTGAAGGAAATCTATGACTCACGGTTCGGGACGTGGAAAATAAAAGAGTCACACCAAAATCCGCAGAGGTTTGGAGCAGTACAGTTTTATTAAGTGGTTGGTTTAAACATTCGCGTCACATCTGAAAGGCTTCTCTAACTCAAGTTTTCTAGGAGGTGAGGATTAATAACATATTACAACTTATGACAATAGAAATGCAGACAAAATGTGTTTTTAAAAAGCCTCTTGAGGTTTGATTCCTGCTCACCGCTCGACACGTGGTAACAAAAAGACGTTCCTCCTCGAAATGGAATAAGACAAAAAAAAACAAAAAACAACTAATGGCGGAACAGTGACACAACATGTTTGAAACGTTTGGACAAAGTCAGTAACTATTTAGACTATTAGAACTATTACTTATACCACCCGGGTGGGATGAGTCCATATTTACATGTCAAGACCTTGTTTACACGAGCGAGCATGTTCACTGAGAAAAATAGTTTGGTCTTTCCTTTCCTTTTTATTGTTACCGAGTTTTGTTCCATTTCACGGATTTCTGTTCGAACAATAAGACATATCTACATTTGGTCTTCCTCGATAGCTTTCCTCCCAAACGCTTATCGCGTGCCAGTGTTTTCGGAGACTACCATCGGGAGCAAAGCGTGAGAGTGTGAAAGCGCGTTTCCAATGGAACCGATGCAGCACTTTTAGTCCAAGTCAGCGCGTTAAGGTAGAGGAACAAAAACTTTGACTGTAAACTTCGAGGTTCGGAGGAATCAGCAGTTGTTTTAACGGGCGTGTTGCTTTCCTTCTTTCCCAGTTCAAATCTCCGCTGCTTAGGCACTGAAGTCGAGACACGCGAGTCTTTGCTGGACTGCCATCTGACAGGACTGTTTCAAATAAGGAGCTATGAACTAGAGGATGGGTTCTAAGGCAGCGTGGCTGTAATACCAAAAGTGACCTGCTGCGACATGCAGGAATAAGCGTCAGTCCTCAGGGTTCCCTTCATTGCTGTACATTTGATTTTCCTACATTAACATGGCTGATTTTAACGCACAGGCGCATATTGTTCTATTGATTTAACTTGTGCAAATGTTTCCAGTTAACAACTGCAATTAATAGTTATTTGTCTTTTTTTTGTTGTTTTTTTTTTTAATTAATGCAAAGTTGATGTAATTCAATGTTCTCATTCAGCGTCTGTAAACGTTTAATAATAAACCTGTGCTTTATCTCACCAGATTTGTATTATTTTAGTGGAGGGAAAATGACCCTTCAGTTTTAGAAACCCTTAAAAAGCACAATATCAAATATTTCACGTACAACCCTGAAGTTACTGGAACTGACATGTTGGTGCGTCATGAAGGTGAGACAGGTTGCAGCCATGGCGAGGGAAGCGTCCGACTCAAGTGTGCGATCAAGTGAAGCACGGGAAGGAAGAAAACAGCCTCAGGAAACTGACGATGGCGGCAGTTAAATAAGATCCTGGTCATTTTTTTTTTTTTTCTTAAAACGAAAATTAAAAACACAAGTCTTTCAAATCCTTTCTCTTTGACGGTATCCGGTTCGGTCACAATCACATTTCCGATTCTTAGCCAATCATGTGACTTCTGAAGAACTTAAAACTGGCTTCAGTGTTCCTCCAGAGAGACACCAGGAGTCCAAACACGAAATGAAGGTCAGACGGATCATCAAGTACATCTGAACTGTGCTGTTGGATGAGGAAACAGACTACATTACAACTGAATGTGTAAATATACAGTGAAGCCTAAAACGAGTTGATTTGAGATGAGCCCAGAACTGCAGCGCTCGAATTCTGATCCAGTTTTAATTCCCACCATCCGACACTTTCTCTCACACGCGCACGCACACGCACACACACACACGCGCGCGCACACACACACACACACACACACACACACACACACACACACACACACACACACACACACACACACACACACACACACACACACACACACACACACACACACACACACACACACACACACACACACACACACACACACACACACACACACACACACACACACACACACACACACACACACACACACACACACACACACACACACACACACACACTTCATTGTTCCGTTACATACAGGTCACCTGGAGCACAGCACTACGAATTCCTCCTCTGCATATGGAACCATATTCACATACTGTGGTAAGTAAATACAAATATATACGGTATATATATATATATATATATAAATATCTACAGCTGTAGTGAATCCTCTCTTCACCTCAGTCTCGGTGTGGATAGCAGCGCCACCAACCAGCAGGCTGGCCGGCTTTAGAATGAAACTACAGAAGGCCGACACGTTCAACAACATTATTTTGGTTATTGACCAAAAGGTGGAAAACAAAATCTTTTGCGTTTTACTCCTCTGTCACACTCTGTTATTCCTTTTGTTGGTTTCCTTTTCCGTTCTGTCTTCTGTGCTTGCTCCATGTGTCTTTCCGGTAGAGTTTTTTTTATTTTACTTGTCGTTGTTGGTGGCTCGCTTGTCCTTTATCCACCGGTGGTCTGCGAGGAGAGAGCAATGAGGACGGGATTGGAAGAAGAGCAGAAACACAATTCGGAATGATGATAAACATAAATATGCACAACGTACACAAAGAGTCAACTGCCAGAAATGATGTTCTGAGCACAATGCATTCATGCTCTCCAAAATTCTAAATGACAGTTTCAAATATGAGAAAACGGTGTTTTGAATCACAATTAGATCAGAAGAACTGCCGAGCATTGTTGTATGGAAGAACAAATCCCAAAGGACAAACAGGTTCACATCGACTACTTAAGTGTCTGCATTTATCACAAATCATATTTTTATTGCAACTGCCAGATGTTTACCTAACACCATACGACCGGAGTAAGACATAAGCAAAATGGAGGGGAAAAAAAAAACAACTAGTGTTAAAGATACATTTCTAATGAGCAGCTGGCAAAATGGAGAACGCGATTAAAGGCAGAGGAATGATGGTGGCTTCTCGTTTGTGCTTTGGGAGCGTTCTTCTGCACAAACAATCACACATTTCTCTTGGCACAAAGAAAAGCCAGAGGAGGAGTGACCTTCGCTCAGAGAGACAGTCGCAAATCCCAGCAGTTTGTTTGTGTTTCTAGATACAGAACAGCCGCAGAGAAAACTGGACGTGAAAAATATGGAGGAAGAGGCCGTGTGTTTTCTTACCCTGCGCTTTACCAAACCAGCGACTTGGAGCGGGTGCTGACTCCTTTCCTCCTGCTGGTCTCCGACGTCACATTACGATGGCTTCGCTTGTGAGACTCCAGGTACAACTGCAAAAAGAACAAGTTCAAGAAGAGATCATTCACACTGAAGAGGTGTGCTGAGAAAACCGCCGGTATTTATTTGTGAAGCTTTATGATAACAGGGATCACAGAGAATTATCTGGCGTGTTTATCTATAATCGTTTGGACTCGAGGCTGCAGACCAAAAATAACACCGGCTGGGATTCAAAGCATTTTAAGTGGAAGTGAAAAAGGAGAAACTGTTTCTCTGTCAGGAGTTTTCACAAGAGAACCAGGTGATAATAACCATCTTTTCTAACCCGCTTACAAGACCTGTCAGGCAGGAGGTGATGCAGTAATTTACTCCCACTGTAGCTCAAGAGAAATCTGTTCAGTACCTTCTTGGCGAAGGCCCGTCCGCACTGGTCGCACGCGTGAAGAGAGAAATTCTTGGTCACTTTGACCTCAGTGGAGGAGCCCGTGCTGCTCTCTGATTGGGCTTCGTGCCGGCGGGTGTTGGGGGCCTGGTGACCGGACGCAGGGTTGGTGGTGGTGGTGGTGGTGGCGGCGGTGGAGGTGGAGGTGGAGGTGGAGGAGTTCCGGTAGAGCGAGTGCTTCTCACTCCGTCGGGTCTGCGGCGGGCTGACGGGGCGGTGCTGGTGGCTCTGCTGTCGGTCCTGCTTGCGGGTGACGGGCGGAGACGAGGAGAGGGTGGGAGACGACAGGTCCTGTTTCCTGGAGGGAGGGGCAGGAGGCAGAGCGGCGGAGGAGGAGGAGGAGGAGGAGGAGGGGGCAGCGGCGGAAGAAGTGGCCACGGCATTCGCGGAGCCCTCTTGCTTGCGAGTGACCGGCATCGACGGTGCGGAGGAGGAAGATGAAGAAGAGACGTGGCGGCCATTCACCTCCTCCTTGACGCTGCTGCCCGTCCTCTTGTTGGTGCTGTTCAGGACGACCTCCGCCAGCCTCTTCACCGCCCGGCTCTCCAGCTTGGGCATGATCTTGGCGAGGTATGCGGAGGATTTCTTGTGGACCACGGTCACGTGCCGCAGGACGTCGCGTTTGCGGCGGGACTCGTAGCGGCAGAGGGGGCAGCGGTAGAACTTGATGAAGATGTCATTGCCGTCCGTGTGCAGCTCGATGTGCTTGGTCAGGTTCTGCCGGGAGCTGAACTGCCGCTTGCACAGCTTGCAGAATAGTTGCTTGAAGTCGAAGCCCACTGAGAGTTTATTCATTTTGCCGGGGACGCTGCCGCTGCACGAGCCCGTGCCGCGGGAGGACGATGCAGATGCTGCCGTCTTGGCTTTCGGGGGAGGCTCTTCCTCCTTCACCTTCAGAGGATTCTGTGCCGCAGGAGGGACTGAGCTACTTTTAACTTGCTCCTCTTCATCCTCCTCGCAGGGCTCCACTGCTTCCTCCTTCACTCGGACGTTGTTGCTGCTCGGGCCGACGCTGGAGCTGCTGTTGTTGTTGCTGCTGCTGCTGTCTTTGCTTTTGCTTTTGTTGTTGTTGTTGCTGCTGCTGCCGTCTTTGCTGTTGTTGTTGTTGTTGTTGCTGCTGCTGCTGCTGCTGTCTCTGTCGCTTTTGTTGTTGTTGCTGCTGCTGGTGTTTGCCGGGGCAGCAGCTGCAGCTGCAGCCGACCGGTTATTCTTCATGCTGTAAATCTTGTGGACGATTCGCATGTGTCTCTTCAACATGAGCTGAAAAACACGGAAACGATTCACCGTCAACTGATGGAACAAGAATGCGGGATCTCGGTTCTCAAATCCCGACCACACTATTTGTGTTACCACAGGCAATCTTTTGAGTTGTCAGTGGGCCAACAGACCAACCTGAGAGCTGTAGTTCCTCTTGCAGAGTGTGCAGCGGCTCAAGGCCGGGTTAGCCTGAGGCGAGGCTGGAGGCTGACTGGGAGGTTTGGCTGGGTTCTGGTTTGGCAGGGTTGCTTTCGGGTTCACCGGCGTGGACTTGGAGTTGTGGCTGCGCGTCGGAGAGGAGCTGTTGCTTTTCCTGGGAGGGGTGACCTCCACGGGCAAGGGCTGGACGGAGCGCGAGGCGACGCTGGGCGAGGGGTCCCGCCGCACGCCCTGATGCACCTCGTCGAAGTGGCGCCGCACGTTGGCTTTGGTGGCGAAGGTTTTCAGGCACACTGGGCAGGATTTTCCAGGAGGTGTGCTGAGAGTCCTCGGACGACCTCCAACAGCATTGAAAAAAACAAAAACAGAATGATGTGAAATGATGATTCCCTTTGAGAGGAAGAGATGCAGTTCATATAGAGAGCATAATTATTTATCAAAATCCCATAACAGTGACCCTTTTCATAAACAACATTCACTGTTTTTTTTGTGTCTTTTTTACACGTTAAATGTAAAAAGTTACCTTTCACCATGGAGAGCAAACTTGTGGGAACTGTGCGTGTTTCTGTGAACTTCCGCAGCTCCTCCAGTTTCGCCCGGTGCATTTTGCGGCAGTGACGTCTGATACTACGACGCGAGTTAAAGTCTTGACCACAGAGACAACAGGAAATGGTCACATCTTCAACCTGGATGTTGAAGACAGATAGACGGACAAAACAGGACCAAAAAGATTTAACTAGCTCCTCATTTTCAAGGTAATACACACAATAAGTGGAACAATAATCATTGTTTAAAGGACTGACTGCGTATTGAAATCTGTTCTTTCCCTCACTTACCCCACTATTGGATCCCTCATCTTCAGGCTGCGGTTGCTCTTCCTTCTTCGCCTCCTCTTCGACCTTCGGTCCCGGATTGTTTGCTGAGCTGCTGTCAGTTTCCGGCGGTCCTGGCTGATTGGCTTGGTTGTTTTCAGTCGTCTCTGTTGGTTCTCCCTCCCAAGCTACAGGACTTTCTCTGGCACTGGGTCCAATAACGAGAGGCATCAAAAGACTGTGAGCAACACACGCTCCAGAAATAATATCTCAACCATCAAAAACTTTAAAAGTGACCACACTCTGGATCACGGGTCTGCAACTTTTATTACCAAGAGATTTTCCACCACATAAAATGTGTCTGGAGCCACAAAACATATTAATGATCTGAAATTAAGAAAAAAAACTTACTTTAACATACTAAAAACAGAATTATTGACATTTCATAGCCACCAATTTTAACAAATTTTCCTCTTTTTTAAAAATGTTCCTCTTTTTTTCCCTATTGGTTTTTCCTGCTTTACCCATTTCAGCATTTTTAACCTTTTGGACTGTTTTTAGTGATTTACCATTTCATTTTTCCTGTATTTTATATTTCTTTTTTTGTGTGGTTTTGGTTATTTTATCAATATTTACAAATCCTAGCTGTTTTCAGGAGATTGGACCATTTCTTTTTTCTTTTTTAAATAGTGTGGTGTGCAGATACACAAACATTGACATCAAATTTTCAGAAAGTTTGAGGGAGCTGAAGAGCCACAGGCGGCTCAAAAGTCACAGGTTGCAGACCTCTGCTCTGGACATTAAAATAAACTGGGAAGCAGAAGGAGGCTTCAGTGTCTGACAAGAACAGTGGTCAGTGATACGCTGACCTTGAGTTTTATAAAGCAGTATAAGAAGATGGATAGATGGCGCCAACCTGGGCGTGTGCGATGGGTATCTAGCGAGCTCCTCCTCCGTGGTGATGTACTGGAACACGGCCTTATTGGTGGCTTGAATGGGCTCCAATCGCACTACATAGTCCGGCCGATCTGTTCTGGGATATATCGCATCCAATAAATCCTTCATGGCTATGCTCTGTCTGTCATCACCCGGAGAACCTGGAAAATAACACACACAAAAATCAATAGGGGAAACTATATAATCTGTTAAAGAAAACAATCATTCAAACAAGTCTTGTCCTCCTTGTGTGTGATCAGGAGTACACTCCAGGCGTACACATTACTCTGATCTATGCCTGCATTGATTCATTTTATGGGATGCCTGCAGAGAATTTAATGTACTTATAAAGGACAGCCGAAATCAGCTGTTTTCTCAGAAAGACTCGATTTCTTCTGAGCTGCAGAACAAGCAACAATAGAGTATCTGTTGGCAACTATGTTTATGCAGCATAACAAAAGCATGCAGCCGGGGCAGTGAATTTGATTGCTAGTTCACCAAATAGTCGGCGGGTCGTGTTTCATCTTTTTCACTGTTGACACAGAAGTGGAAAATGCACATGAGCATATGACTGTGTGTATTCAGTGGAGGTCTCGGTTCAATCTTCAGCTGGACACAACAGATACAGGGCACCAGACTTCAGGAAATCTTCTAATTTATAAAAAGAAGAGTTTGCTGACACAGTTCTGACAGCATTCATTTGAGGTTAGAGGAACACGATTAACTGATAACACCTCGAATTAATGTGGCACTACTGCGTCAGAGACTGGCAATCTCAAATAAAACTAAATTAAAGAAGCATTGACATGGTGTGCTGATTGTTAGCCTTCAACAAATAAAGTGAGTGAGTGAATATGTTGGACAATAAAAAGTAAAACACTAATCTGAATGGATATAAAAAAGGGCAAAAAAAGGGTGAAAACCGGTGCACAGACGGTGAGTGAGTGAATATGTTGGACAATAAAAAGTAAAACACTAATCTGAATGGATATAAAAAAGGGCAAAAAAAGGGTGAAAACCGGTGCACAGCAGCCAGATTAAAGTATCTTTGGCTAATATCAGCCTCTGCCCAAAGTCCAGCCCCTCCTTGAGTTGTATAAAAGATGGACATTGAATATTTTTTAAACAATGTGTGCATGGAAAAAAAAACTTTGCAGGAAGTGTGGATGTGGTAAAAAAAAAGAAGATGGTATGGTATGGTAACAGTATTGTAATGGAGAGTCACAAACATAAAAACACACAAATAACTCAAAAGTCACTCATCAAGGAGAGAGGAAAATAAGAAATAATTGCATTTGCACTGAAGATTACTGACAGAGAACACAAGCGGAAGTATGGCGCAACAGAATGTGAAGAGAAAAGGTTAAAAAAAAAAAAAAGCAAAGGGAATGATCAGTGATTCTGTGCGAAGGGTTTGCCGAGTGTGTGTTTGTTTGTTTGTGTGCCACACATTTGGGGAATCACTGTTTGTCCGTGTGATCTCCATAGTTTTGATTTGAGCGCCCTCGGCATCCGCAGGCTCAGGCCCGAGTTGGTGTCTCACTTGTCCCGTTTATTGATTTTATTATCGAGTTTACAGATATTTATTCAAGATCCTTTGTGTGTGTGAGCTTTTTTGGGTTGTTTTTTTTTTGAGGGCTTGACAGCAGAACCCACATTATAAATGTGACAGTTTGAGTATTCGAGACGGGTGTAGGTGTGTGAGCTTCTGCATGCTCATGCGTCGTGTCACCAACCGTCAGATTCGGGCAGCCGTGACAGGCAGTAGTACTCCTTGTGTGTGATGAGGTTGGGCAGCCCTCTGAACAGACTGCGGCACAGCTTACACTCGAAGATGGTGTCCACCTCCTTCAGCAGCATCTGTTTCAGTTCATTGGTGCCTGCAAGAAAGAGAAAGCAGACAGCTCTACCTTCACTTGTTTCACAGATGCTGTTTATTGCGATATGTTGAGGCTACCTCCGCCAATGGCGCTTTGAACAGAGAGAACATCAATGTGCTTTTTGGGTCCGAGTCGTCCTCAGAAAGTGATTACTGACTACTTTAGTAGGCTTCACCTATATAAACTACTCATAAATATGTATTTTACAAAACAGGATTCTCTGCAATATTCCAATTTAGTTAACCTTTAAATGGCTCCACATTTATAGGGAACATGCATTTGTGGGTCTTGTCATATGGAGCATCGATAAAGTACTCACAGCGCTGCACTTTTTACACATTTCGTTAGTCTCATTCCAAAGTGGATTAAATAGTTTTCTTCAAAATTCGACACACAATCACTTCATCACGCCGTTAGTCTGGCAACTTCGAGACAAATGTAAAAAAAAAATGTATTTGTGATTTCTTTAAACAACTTGCTAAAATTCAAAAAATTATATAATAATTTACTTTGTTATTACAGTTAGTATAATTTTGAGGAACACATGAATTTAATCTATTTTGGAATAAGGCTGTAACATAGCAAGATGTGGGAAAAGTGAAGACTGAATATACTTCCTGGATGCGCAGTATAAACACACAGAACACAGATATCGTCACAGACAAGCAGTTTGTCGTGTAAATACGAAGAAGAATGCAGTGAGCGTCGATAATAATTGGAGCAAAATCGGGGCACAATAGGAAAACACAAATACAAACCAGAACGGAAGCATTCAATTATCTGCTGAATCCCAGACTTGGAGGTCTGCAGGGGCTGCTGGAGCAGAGGAGGGTCGCCGGGCTCGGCGCAAAGACCTGCAGGGAGGGAGACGACAACAAGGAGGAGGAGAAACTTTATCAAGGTCAGCATATAAGCACATCAGGGAAAGAAAACTCCTAGAAATATCTAGAAAATTCGAGTCAAAATGTAAACATTCAATCTTTTTAACTGACTGGTCCAGTACCTCAAAACACAAGTCTTTCCCAAAATGCTCAGATGTATTTTGATTCAGCAGTGGATTGGCAGGTTTTTTTTATTAGAAGACTCGACCAATCTAGCCGGTAATTTTTCACATGATGACAAGTGCTGACAGCTTTTCTACAGATGTCGGGAGCAGAAAAGAGTTCGTCACTGCTGCAACCTGGCTTCTGTGTATTTGTGTAATCTCGTGCAGGAGAGAGCGAACATGTGGCCGCGGCTCTTTAAAGAGTAACCAGGACTCAGCAGTGCTGCTACATACCTTTTGTATAATGTTAAGTGGAAATTTAGTGAAAGGAAGATTCTGTTACTGGTAAGGATGACTGATTCATAATTCAAAGACAGTTTTTATATAAGGGAATATATGGTACATAAGGGAATTTTAGTGGCTGAAGCACGAAAAGTAAACAACCTGAGTTGGATTGTTAATTTGCAAGTCACTTCAAGAATCTCATTGTTTTTATGAGAAGAACCACAGGAAAAATAATCAACAAATGTGCCTTCATGGTGTTTTTTCCCTCTGATTTGCAAGACAAAAGTCTTTATTCTTTGTCTAAAACATCAAATATAAAATAGCCAGAGTGACTTGGATTATTCATACAAGCGGACTGTGGCTGCTGGACTCGAGAGTTTCTGAGATGGAATACAGAAAGGTCAAGTGTTCTCATCGTACATGTCTGAAGGAGGCAGATAAAAATAATAATGTGTTTTTGTGCCGTTTGATTATTTCAACAACTCCCTTTCAAGATCAATACTGCCTTGGCTATTCATCGGGGATGGTCATAAAAAAAACAGGAATAAACAACTGAGCGATTACACTCTCAGACATCAGCACAGACCCTGTTGTCACTTCACATTATGCAGATGTAAATTACTGTGACATGGAGAGCATCTTTCTGTGGCAACAAAAAGACAATTTCTAACTGCAATGGCTGAACAAAAAAAAAGAAAAAGCTTTGTCAGTGTTTCCAGAGGTGACAAACACCCAATATTTGTTTGGTTTTGGGGCACGCACATAAATTACAGCCTACAAAGTGTAATTCAGTTTAGCCTCAATGAACGACTGTCATTCAGAGTATAATACTGCAGTTTGTTATTCGTGATGAGGGTTTATGCCGTGTTCTTGTTCAGTTAAATCGGATTCCAGATTGTTTTGCTGTTTTTATATTTGCCAGGATTTAGCTAAATATGATTACATGGAAAGGCAGGAAATTGAGGCATATCAGTCTGCGTAACACTGTGAATCGTCACAGGAAAAGATGTTTTCCTTCTTCGCACTACATCAACATACATTACTACATAATTACACTTCATTGTTTTGTTGAACAGGCTCAGCCTTTAATAGTTCTTCAATCTAAATGCATGTAAACCAAATGTGGTTTCTGTTTGAGCGGGTGTGTTAACAGCTCAGTTCATACTGGCTTTATTTGGCCTTGTTCCACTTTATACTATACTGGTAACGTAAAGTGATGCATTCTAGAAGTTCAGCACAAGTACATACGGAACAAATGATCTTAGCATGTCCTTTTTTTAATTAAATTTTCCCTGCTTTTCTAACCGCCTGCACACAATCCTTCACCACATGACAGACCGTGTACTAAGGCCAGTGTGTTTGCATGACACGTGCTGTTAATCAATTCAGACGGACACAGTGACACACAGAAAATCCGTGTGTATAATTCAACCTGCTTCGGGACCCTCGAGTTACCAACAGGAAGAGATCTCATTCAGTGTTGCAGATGGTCGGGCTTCACTTTATTGCGGGAGAGGAGGAGCAATAAAGAAAGAAATCAAGCACCGGCGGACGGAGAGAACATCACGGCTCATCTTTCATCTTCAAAATAATGCAGCGTATTTCTCAGGTTCACCGATAGTCCCTGAAGGAGTGCCAGCCACCTCATAAACAGGATCAGTGCTGTTTTATATGCAAGTTTGTGCGAGACAGACAGAAGGCTGAAAGAGCCGCAGACAGACGGACACTCCCCCCCCCCGAGCTGCAGACAGAAATGTGAATGACAACTGTGAGAGGAAGATGGAGATTATGTATTAATGTGTGACAGAATGTGTTTTCCTCATTACCATCCCCCCACACCTCCACCACGCAAGCTTTTTTAATCCAAGCAGGGCGGGCCTATGGCCCACTCGACCCCTGACCTCCTCACCCCCCCTATGCTGGAGAGGCAAAGATCAACGAGAGCTTCCTTTTACTGCGGCTAGTGAACTGATCTGAGCAGCAGTTAGATATTCCCTCACAGTGCCCGCGTTTATAGGTGGTAAATCTACACCATTGGAACATTATCACTGCTGCAACTTTGTGTTTTAACCTTGATATAACAGTTTAATTTGGCTTTAGTGTCATTAAACACACCATAATGGCTGCACAACACCTGCAGTTTATTAAATGTTGCCCCATCCGAGAACAGAGAATATCCAAATTCAAGTTTGTCTTTATGTAACAATAATAAAAATAAAATTAAATAAACAAGTCAGGAAGAAAACATGTCTAAACTAGCTAATCGTAGTTTTATTAATTCCCTCGGGGAAAGCCCATTTCTGCATTGACCAATCCTATTTCTAGGGTGCGGCCACATTACGGCGCTCCAGGGAGCTAACGAGGGTCAAGGGTCTTGTTCAAGGACCGACAGTAGTGACCTTTCAGCAGTGAGGCTCGATCCTGCAAACTTCCACTCCTAAATTCAAACTCAGGATTATTTATTCAAATTGATGCAGAAAAAAGCTTGTTGGTTTTTTTTCCCCCCATGTGAAATAATGCTTAAGTGATGAATCAAGTACCAAATAAAACTTTCAAAATACCTGATAACACAGAGCGTGCAGTGGCGCCCACCAAAGCCAAAGGCAGCTCTGTTTTTTGGCAGACATTTTCTCTGTGAGAACAAACCATTCAATGTTATTTTGGAGCACGCAGGCAGCCTTCCTCCTCTACTCTGGCAGTGGAGCTGCACAGGAGGCTGACAGACAATTTTAGCCTGTAGGTGGATGAATCAAAGCAGCGAGAGGTGCAGAGGGGAAGAAAACCTCACCCACCTGTGTTATTAACACCATGTTTGTAGGCACTTGTCTGCTGGAGCTGCTCGTCAGTCTGGCAGCCCTGGTCTCTGGCCCCGGGGGTTGCGCTGGTCCTGTGGGGCTCCGGCAGCAGGGGCGGGATGGGCTTCCACATGGGCTTGGCCTGGAGGTGGGCCGCAGAGTCGCTCCTCTCCTGGTCGTCATACGGAGGGCTCCTCTGGCCACAATGCTCCAGCTGGTAATGGGTTCGACCGAGGGACTGATCGGATCCTGCCGGCTCTTCTTGTGGCGGAGGCTGTGGGTCCAAATGGCCGTCCTCCATTTCTGCCTGGTCAGCCTGTGGGAGCGAAGCCAGACATGCATGTGACACGAGTGTCTGAAGGTGAAAACATGGTCGAAAAAAAACAAGGCCGCCAACAAAAACACAATTCAAACAATGTGGCCTGTTGTGTAAAAAACTAAATTCATGATAGACAACTTGTTTGAGGTTTTTCAATATGTGGGGGGGGGGTTAACAACTTTTCTATTTCAATGTCTGATATTAAATCATGAAAAACTGAGTTAAAGCAATTCTCAAACATAAAATAACTCAAGAAAATGTGCAGGCATTATGGGCAAGCGATGCAGTTGATTCAAGTTTCTTCTATCTTCTGCGAGATTTGTCTGAATTATATTGTAAATGTAATATTTCCCCCATGTTCTAATGTAATTTTATTTAATAACTCGTGTAAAAAGACTGTGATTTAAGAAGTTTGTTCTTCTTCCTACACAATTTTAGATGTTTCTCTGATTGTATTCTTATTTCACATTTTTTAAAGAATTTGTTTATATAATGTATTTATTATTACTATTTTGTGTGTGTGTGTGTGTGTGTGTGTGTGTGTGTGTGTGTGTGTGTGTGTCCTGGAAATCCAGACATTTAGTGGAGGGGGGGGGCGGGGGGGGGGCATTAACCTTGCCAACTCCAGTGTGCATGCACATGTGTCTGTGTGTGTCTGCGTTGTGTGTAGTTGTGTCTCTTGAAAACACCTCCTCTCTCCCCAAAGTCTCCTCCATCCTACAATTTATCCTAATTTTCTCTGCGTCTGTCTCGCTAACTGTTTATGTCCCCGCTGCCCTTGAAGAAGGATAAATGACTCAACATTAGAAACATTGCAGCACATCACCACAGGGCAAGCAGGCCAGTGGGACACTGTGTCGCGTGCACGCACGCACACACGCACATGCACACACATAGCCTTCTGTGCACCACAAAGCTTAAATGTGAGAAGATTAAACCAAATTGCAAGCAGACAAAAGTCCAGCTCTCTGAAGCAGATGCAAACACAAACGTGAAAACGATCCTCCACTCAGTATTTCAATTCATCAGTCAACTAATCATGACACTGTTTTCATTGGAACACATGAGAGGACCACACGTGTGTTTGAACTCACGAATTACAACAAGCAGAACTAAACTGTAGTGTACGTGTGAGTGTGGTTCAGATATTTTCATTTTTATTTATTCATTTATTTGGAAGTAGCCATCTTACTGTCTGACCTATAGGATGCTATAATGATGCTTTGTTTTTCTATTGGACCTTTCAGAACATTTGACATTTTCCATTATTCATTTAATATAACATTGTGGATCCTGCATTAATAGTGTGAGTGTTATTAAACTCGTCAGCACAATTTTACAAACCACAACCTTTAAAAGTAATTAGATATTAGACTGCTAACTGGTGTAGTGGTTAAAGCTCTTGCCTGATAGTTAGAAGGTCCCTGATGCGAGTCCTGGTGGCTTTGGGGGACTTTCTGTGCAGGGTTTGACACTGTAGTGTAGTGTGAGGTCATCTCTCTGATTCAGATAAAGCAGTGTGAAAGATGGAAGGGTGTTTTGTGTATAAAAATTGTCATGTGGTTTTATGACCGAGTTGAGAAGTGATATTTAGACTGAGGCAGGGTTGTTTTTGAAAATTGGGTTTACTATGGTGACGAGGCATTTGGGGGGAGGGGAAAAAAAAAAAAAGTAAGAATCCTCACGATTCTTTATCAGCAGACACAAAACTGTGATAGACTTCTAAAAGGAGAAAGATCAAGTCTCTGTAAAACAAACTGGCAGATGTCTGGACTAAAGTTAGTCAGACTGATGGAACAAATGTCGTGCCATATCAAAATGATGGAAAGAGCAAACTGTGTGTGTGCGTGTGTGTGTGTGGGGGGGGGGGGGGGGCTCATGACCTGAAGCACCACCTCATTTGTCAAACATGATGGTGGTTTTGTTATGGCAGTTAAAGGAGCTGGCAAGCTGGCATTTATGGATGATTTCACAGCTGAGTGAAGCCACGGGGCAACTGCAGGGGCACTCTGTGTGCAGGTCATCATTCAGCACATTGAACACACAGATAAAACGTCTTTTTTTCTTGAAGAGTTTTAGGGTGAAGAGGTGAAATAAATGGAGTGATCACACACATGTTTAAAAGCTGGTGATGTCTACACGTTGGTGAATTTAAGCAGAAGTCTGTGCAACCTTAAGTTAAATGAGAAGAAAAACGATATAAGCATGACAACTGTGCCGATGACTGTCCTTAAACTGTATTTTTGTAGTATGTCTTATATTAGCATGACAAATATCTTATTTTTCAGCTTTGTTTCAATAAATTATCTCTTTACGGCAGTTGGTAAATATATTTGATGCATTTATCTGAAAGAAATATGTAAAAAGTGCCCTTTAACATGTGTACTGAATGCAGAAAATTACTGGAAGAGACTATTTTTAAACAAACACTCAATCCATTTAGAAAGTCATATGTATTTCAGCGTTTTCTCAAAAACACCCTACTTCAGGAGAGTTTGCCTAATATTATAGCCATTTTTTTAGCCCATTTAGGGAAGTTTGGAAGAAGAAGTGCAGAAAAGTTTGTGGTTTTGTTCAGTTTTGCAACAGATATTCGACTGCCTTGGCGTGTAATGTTGTATGTTTACACTGAGGCTAGAGTTTTGGAGTATATATTTTTGTGTTCACGCACAATGTGCAAGTTCCACATCCGTGAGTGTTTCGCCAAGCACAGCAAAATGTTTCACATGAAAAGATAAAGAATCAAGCTGTTGTGCAATCACGTAATGCTATCTGATATCTGGTGCGCTGGCTGGAGGGTTGATCAAGGTCTTAACAGAAAGGAAGTGTGTGTTCACAGTCTGACAGTGAGTAACACCCCCATTTTTTAAATTTTTTCTGGCTCTAAATACCTTTCTGCGGAGACAGAGAGAGCTCTTCCTCCCAGCTGACTTCTGGGACTTCACCATACTGCCAAGACTGGCCTGGGGCAGCTCGCGGTCACTACCAGCATACACCTGTAACCTGCAAGACAAGCACAGCATTGAGAGAAACACCCAATTCAGCTCAACATACAAAATGTGCATCTTTCGAAATAAAAAAAGGACACTGGCTTCTGATGTTTTATCTGTGCATGTATTTGTTTTTTCATTGCCTGACCTGTTACCTGTACATATATGCTACATTCGGTGCACTATATGTGCCATGAGACACAACTCTTGTTGTGAATGACAAAAGAGGTGCAACGGCCTGTTAAGTCCCACAAGTTGAACAGGTGATAATAATACACACTATCATGCAAATATAAATGCGAATGTAATGTCAACCTTCTGATTTATGACTTCAAAAATAGGCCTGGAAGTATAATAGAATATAAACGCCATCGAAAGACAACAGCTCTTTCATTTCAGGGCCAATATATCACGTTAAAGCACACATTACAAAACGCAATGCAAATATTTCCCAAGTTCCCCTGTTCTTAAAGATCACATCATGCTGCTGCTAGGCCAATTAAATGAATTAAAGCTCCCTGCCTTCATAAGGCACCATCGTCTCCACACATTAAAAAAAGAAAAACTTGAGTAAGTATTGGCACTACTAATACAACAAAAGCTCTCAACTGACATGAAAACTAGGTTCAGAAATACATAAAGGGGGAAATTTATATTTAATTTACTGCTGTAAAATAAAGTTAGGAGAGACACAGAGAAAGAGACAAAGAGAAAAATGACATTATAAATGTGCCAGATGGAAAATTTTGACGATAGTGATAATTTCTCACTGTACTGGATTCCCAATGGGGCGGATGAATCTGGCGCTTAGGACTCGCCATCTTTACTTACTGAGCTACTGCAAAACACAATTTTAACTTGAAAGGCCATCATAACTAACGTCAGAAATGCAGCCAAGCAGGCACATTGTCCAACATGTAAACTTCGGTTGACGACAAAGCATCACAAATGTTAAAGCGGCTTTAAAATGAGTTCAAAAACTATTTATGGAGCAGATTGTAATGATGGTGTACAATGCCTCCCAGAGGATGAGTCCGGTCAGTGAGGGATGGTGAGACTGGGCGGGCTGCTGTGGTCTGGACAATATTAGGAGCTGGATTATTTTTGTCATCAGCGTCTTTTCAATGGAGGAGAGGAGAATAAAAATTGAGAAAGACTTGTCCACTGAGGGTGCTTGTGACTCTATATGGAGAGATAAATGTGATGTAGTTTTCATTTATTTCCTTGTGGAAGTTGATTTTTAAAGCTGCTGCAAAGAAATGCTCAGAGATCCAACAATACACTGGAAAACTTAATGGCAAGTTATTTTGAAGGAGGTAATGACGATGTCCTGATGACCTGTCGAGGCTGCACTCTGCCTCCTCCACAGTTAGATAACACTATGTGAGATGAATGGACTTATATGGGACAACTGTTGCACCAAAAGCCTGAAATGAACTCACATCTGCATCAGTGCTACAATATCGCTCTGCCGACCTCTAGTGGCCACTTCACATATAAGCTCTTGATCCAACTTGACCCGTTAACCGGCAACCTGTAAACCTGTTGTGTTCTTCCATAGGAGCATCCTGACATTTTCACAGTTTTACTTCTGTATGAAGAGAGATTAAATACTTAATACTGCACCCTTCACTGCGATTGATTAGAGAGCAAACCTTCTGAACCCATTTCTGGTTTAGCAAACTATCAAAAATATCCCAAACTGTGAGTCTTGGAAGCAGAAGTGAGAGCTCAATTTCATTGTGAGAACTGGAATAAAACATCTTCTGTTCTTCACCAAAGTATTTCACACACGAAACATAAACTCCAGGTTTTGAATACCGTAGAAAAACAAATACAATTACAACCTGTGCACAATTAATTTTTTTTAAGAGCGAAAGTGTTTTCTGACTCCAGACAGATTTTACTGGCTGGGATTGAGGCCAAAATGGCACTTTTGTCTGAAAAGGTCGCAGACCCTACTCTTGAAGTGCTTACGTGCACCGATTCTGTACAACTTGATACAACTGCAGCGGGGCAAGCTGACCAACTCTCAATCTTCACTAAATCCTTATCGTCGGTCAGTCATTACGGTAGTGAGCGCACCAATGTTTCTGTTGGTGGAGAAGTTTTGCACCGTGTCTGCAGATTTGAAAGTGGGGCTAAATGGAGAGATTCTCATGGAGAGTGACCAGGATGGATCATATTAAAAATGAAGGGATCAGAGGAACGGTTATATTTGGCATTTGGCATATTTGGCACAATACAAATATTGCCCATTGTTACCACACTAATAAAAGTGGCAAAAGCTAAAATATTGGTAATGACCCAACTTGGAAAGATGGGCACTTCCACACAAACTCCAGCAGGAGGAGACAAAGTATGCACGTGAAATGCTTTTCTTTTTCTAGTTAAAAAGTTGTGCAGTCTGGCAATATCTTGGAAATCGCCTCAGGGACTCACGCTGTGTGTGTTGTCCACACCATGAATAACAAAATGCAAAGACTGTATACCTAAAACTGAATCACTCACATGTGGGTTAATTTTAAGAACCACATCCATCTAGATCTGTCAACGCACGTCTGCGGATTCGTCTAAGTTTGGAGTCATGAGGTGCTGGAGCTAATTCCAGCCGACTGTGGACGAATCCATTGCACAGCCTGGACAGATGCACAGATTACATCACACACACACACACATTCATGCCTTTAGGTCAATTACCAGCAATCACCAGCACGTGATTTTGGACTGTGGGAGTAAAGTGTTGTACAATAAACACTTTTTCTTCTTCTTTTTTTTTTTAAAAACCCTAAGGTCAGACTCTAACCAAATAATTTAATTAATTTCAATTATCTACACGAAAAGTGACTGGAAAGAGCAACTGAGCTTGTGAAGAGACAAAAAGGTCAGATTTTTCTTGCCAGGTATCCGAGAATATATGAGATATAATGAATTATGTTATCACACACAGTGAGTCATGTTTTCCTGTAATTACAATGACTTTTGAACATAATCAGAAGCATTTGCAGCTGTATTGAAGCCTAATTCACTTCACGGAATTTCAATTGTGTTGTGTTGTTTATTTGTTTCTTCATTCACCTCCACAACATTCCCGAGTGAAAAGAAAATCTCACATTGAATAACGAATTAGCTTTACCTTTAGACCCCAAATTATACAGTATCTGAACTTAAACCATTAGTCTAGGCTCCCAGGCCTTGAAAGAACCCTTGAGAGCCTCTGTTTTTGGGGTTTTTTTTTTTAATTTGAAATTCAAACGGTAGGCATTTCTGAATCCCTCCTTTAAGCGCTGATGATGAAGCAGTTAAGTGCAACACTATAACGCGACAGCAGGGGCCACTTGCAGTGATGGAGCTGCTACTTAACAGATGAGCACAACTGGAGTGGAGCCCGAGTTGTGGAAGAGCAGCCGAGAAAATGTCAGTCTGTCAGAAGTAAGAGGCAGAAACAAACGACAGGTGTCGTTCGCTCGCGTCAAATGACATGAATTTAGGAGTTTGAATCCTGCAGGGGAATTACGGCTCAGAGTCCTTGAAGAGGGTGATGCCCCGGGTTCATCGGACATCATTCCAAACGCAGGTTTGTCACATTCTGTCTCAACTATAATAATGACACAAATTCCTTTCAAACACGGCGGTTTAAGATTAAAATAATTTATAGAGCAGGCATATTAATACATTATGTACCTGCCCATGCTCTATTTTTATCACGGCGGGAGATTAACACCAGCCATTAACTATAATGGGAAATTAGGACTTTGACCGTAAAGTCTGTCTACACTTTCCACTGCTGTGAGGAAATAACCTCATTTAGATCTTAAATTATTTTACTCAAAAAAAAAAAAACCCTGTTGTTTTACGTTGGTATAATAATTAAAGTCATTGAGGTCATTTAAAGTTCAAGTGGGCTTAAATATCTCTTGACTTCAACTGAAGCAAAAAAACCCTCATATTTCCAGAGTGTTGTTGACGTTTCATCCTTTACATTCAGAACTCTGGCAAAAACGTGACCTTGGTCTGACAAATTTCTATTCACACTAACAAGTAAGTGTGAGGAGTTATTGAGGATCACCGTGTTTACCTAAAGAAATTGGAATTATTGCGTTGCTGCCACTGAAACTGTACTCGCCCTTTAACAATAAATCGATTGCACTCCTGCACATGTAAACCAGGAAATGCAGTCTATTAAATGGCACATGTAATAGATATAGTTTCATCTGGTGCTTACAAAAGCTGATTGATGGGAAATGTAGTTTAACTTCTGCTGCCTTCATTCACATCAACAGCATCGGGTTTTAAGCGGTAATCAACAAATACCTGGATTTTACTTCTATGGATCGTTTCAAACCCGATGGGTCACACACACACATGCCGTTGATGACAGCTGCCGTGCAAGACGCTCACACACTATTGGGAGAAACTTTCAGCATCTTGCTCAAAGGGCCCGTTTACACCTGGTGTTAACGTGCGTTTTGGCTGATCAGATAACAACAGAGTTGACCATAGTGTTCTGGACGTAATGTCTAAAGTGCAAAAAGAAATGTTACCTGTCAATGTTCAAAATAAATTAGCAAAAAGAGAAAGTAACTTAAATGAAAACAAAAAAATCAAAAAATATATTTTTAGGACCAAAGTAAGGAAACATTGCATTTCAGGAAAAGGGGTTGAGTTCAGGAACAATCTCGTTAAAAGATCCCAAAACACATGTTAGATTTTTAAAACAACCATTAAGGCTACTATTTAAATACAATTTTATGAGTGATTGTTTTGTTTGATTTCGTGGGTTTTTGTTTTGTTTGTTTGTTTTGTTGAAAAATAAAACTCTGACACAAGTGAAAGCAGCAATGTAGGCCTGCTGGGACTTCACAGTCAAATTGTTTAATATTTGCTCATTATTTTCATGGGGGAGGATTAATTGAGACAAAGAGGCAGAGTACACAAGTTAATCTTCCTTCTGCTCCCTTGCATTCAAGAATTTGAAAACTTTTGTTCTTATTGTAGTGTTTGTTTGTCTTTTACTCGGAGAGGCAGTAACAAAACTCGATCTCAAGTGGTTAGTCTAAAACATGAGACGGACGAAGTGTAAACAGTCTGCCTCGGGGCTCGCTGCACGCGACAGGATCCCCTGAAACCCCGTGTTAACGGCACCCCTGAACACACCGAAAATCACTTCAACATTTGTCCGGGGTGAGACGGGGAATCAGACCCTCAATCCTGCAATTAGACGCCAACCCGCTCTGACAACAGAACCACTGCCACCCGGCCTGGGACGAGCAGGATCACCGAGGTCCAGACCGACACGAGCCAATTGAAACACGAATTGTTTCAAACAAGTTGACGAGCTGCAGTCTCCTGGAGCTGATCCAGACTTTGAAAATTTAAACGGTAATTTAAAAAATATATTTTTTTTAAAGACCAAGCTTCAAAAACAAACACTTTTATCCACCACACACGCCAATAATACACTCACTCACCAACACAAGGGACTCTCCCGTTTCCATGGCAACAGACAGACGTGGTTTTGAAGGAGTGACTCCTGTGATGACTCAGGTAATGAGAGCCGAAGTGTCCGGTGCTCAAACTGAGGAGATATAGCGTAATCTGGCCGCGCATCCTGAGCGATTACTGCATGCTCGTGAATCCGATCAATTCAGAAGACATTTCCATTCAAACGCTGATTCTTTCTTAAACAAAACCGAAAAAAATTGTGAGACAAATCAAATGATCATCGAACATGCTTTGCTAAAAACTCAATTTTTTTTCTCTTACGGTGTTGAAAACAAGTTGAAAAACACAAACTGCCCAAACTAGCAACTCACCACATGTGGCTAAAATAGAACAAAGCCAGTATATTCACGTCCGATGCACACTGACATAGGAACCACTGGAAAACTGACTTTCTAACTTTTTAACACATCTAGTTTCCCTCCCTCTGTTAGACGTCCACACAAAGGATACGACTGAAGCTTTGTTTTTATTTCAGCCACATCCAGCAAAACAAACTACCTGATATGTACCACTAACACACCTGACTGTCGGATACTTTCTTTAAAGTTCCATCTCTTGATGTAAGCCATTGCTGTTCTGTTTACACCAGCCAGAAATCAATTCCAGCTCCCCAGTGGAACAATTCACACATTTGAGGGGACAAATACTTATATGTGTACTTATATCTAATCTGTACAAAGAAACACTGACCTATTTGAGAGTGTGTTACTGCTCTGTAAATGCATCTGGCTGTGTGTCTGAACTATTTGAGTCGTTCAGTCGTGGCCAGATGTGTGGCAGCAGTTATTTCCTCTGTTTGTATAGAGGCAGTGTGACGGAGGGACTCCACTCTGACATGATGCTGACCGAGGGTGACAACACCTGACCGCAGGAGAAACTAATCCAAATCTCTTATCATGTTGAGTTTAAAGATAAATCGATTGTCTTATTGCTACACTTGACTTTAAAGAAAAGGCCATACATGCAATACTATTCTGTAGATATAAAATATAAACAACAGACAATATCTACTGAGTTAAAAGGGATAGCAAGATGACGTTTTACTGGTAATACATTTAAACAAAGCTATTTGAGAAAGTCACACAACAACTTGAGTCACCATTAACAAAATGACTACTCAAAGAACATTTCTGAACGTCTAACTAATCAACCACTTTGCGGAGGTTTCCCTTTAACAGGTCTGGAAACATAAATCTTCCCAAAACTGACCTCAGCAGATGGTCTTTAATTGTTAAACTAAAATATGCAAAGTAAAGGTGAGGGGAGTTTTCCACTTCATAATAAACAAGAGTCACCCTCAGATCTGATTATCTGACCTCACTGGTGTTTCGGTAACATCCCATGTGGCGAGTCTCGCAGATACGTGTCGAGAAACATACAAGGAATCTCACATACAAACACATCGGTTGCTACTACAGTAGTAAACACCAAATTATAAATCACTGTGGCAACAAATAATCTACTGTCGTGAAAAAATTAAAGTTTACAAACACATGAAATGACAGAAATACCTATCAGGACTCCAAAATGACTAATTTGTGTCCCTGTCTTGACGTCATGTGTCTGCCTGGCTTCTCTGTGGTAACTTTTATCAGCCAATGAAAGACACAACAGCTGATCCTGACTTGGCTTTTAGCTCTTCCAAACCAGATATGAGAGATTCTGCATCAAGCATTAAATCCTGATTCAAAATCACATGTGAAGGGATGTAGCAGCACAGCGAGTAAAGGGGAAAAACACACATATCTAAATAACATATAACAATGAGGAATAAGGAATTTTAGGGCCATGTGTAGACGGAACAGTGTTCACCTTCACTGCTGACGCAGCAAAAATATCTGTTTTGGTTTATTCGCAGGCCTAATTAACTTGCTGTCATCCCAACATGGCTGGATGAACAAAGAAAAACGAGTTTACTCACTATAGTTTACCGACTAGTGCAGAAACACTGGTTGATTTGTTGACTGACACCTTGCACGTTGGTTTGACAGCATGACTCAGGGACTGAACCTGAGCACTACATCATTAAAATGACTGAATCACAAAGTTACATCAGTAAACTGTTGCAGTCATCTTCCACTCTGGTAGGAAAACAAAATGACACCTGGCTTGAGAGACTTCAGTCAGGTGGAACCTGATAAACTTCCCGATACGAACCTATAAGAAATACCTACAGTATCTGAATTATGAGGCCCAGCATTTCCACTATTTTACTGCACCTCTGTATAACCCACTTTGTCACTCTTGCCCTACTTAAGGTTGTCCTGACCATCAGCTACCTCTGTGATGAATTACCTGTGAGCACAAGCAAAGCAAAGAGAGACTGAAACAGCTGGACAATGAAACATGTTGAAAATCTGTTAAAAACTGTGATATATTATGAAAAAAAATCTTATTTAAAAAAAGAGAGGCTACATTCGATCTTAATTGCTGCTTTAAACTTGAAAAAGTACCAATACAACTAAGCAATATCGAGAATAAATTGAAATGGACACAATTCAATATATAACGAGACAAAAAAAACGGCATCATGCTCGCATTTAAAGTGATCACACATTTTAATCTCAGAAACCAGTTTAAACACAAAAACACTACATCATAAATGTGATCAGGTTTTCGACATAATACAGATAACTACCCGCTTTAGCCTGTAGCCAAACAGTTGACGGGACCTCGGGAGTTTCTTCCCACGGTTCTCCCGAGTTCTGCTGGACGAAGCCATGCGCAGTGCCCAAAAAGCGCAAACGGCAACAAATAAAACATTCCTGGTTAAAAAAAACAACAAAAAGACAAAACGCTCGACTGCGTGGCGTGGCGCGCGGTGGATCTCAAAAAAATAAAATAAAATAAAGAAAAAAACACGAGCGTCCGAGTCACAATCCGAGCTGGTGGTAAATGTTTCGCGGACATTGCAACGCGATCCGGTCGAGAGGCGCTTATTCACACATGAGCGAGTCCACAATAAGCCACATGCAGCCCGCACCATGAGGGGAGGACCGGATGGATGTCGGCTCCTCTCCGGCTGGCCTGTCGTGTCGAGGCGACTGGCAGGTTTACCCACGGCGCTGTAACGCATCCACTCACGCAGCGCACGCAGCGCGACGCGAGCCCAACTATCCAGAGGAAAACTGCGCGGCGGGTCTTCCGCGTTCGCACGGAATCCAAACTCGGTGCACTGGCGGAGAGCGGAGGCGCACGGAGGCTGATGCCGCCCGGGTCCGTGTCTATTGGTTCCCTTTCAGCTGGGGCAGCGTCAGCACACACACACACACACACTCACTCACTCACACACACACACAGTCTCCATTTGCAACTCCATCGCCCCCCATGGGCGTGCGAGGCCGCGGGCTGTGACGCAAATGGCACTGGGTGATTTGCAAATGACATATCTCCAGAAATCTGGTTCCGAGTGGACGCGCGTTCCACACGAACATCCATGTGATGGAGGCTGACGGGTGAATAAAGACGGATGAGCGGCTCGCTCAACGGGGATGCGGTTGCATAACTCGGTGAAACTTAATCAAAAAATGTGCACGGAGCCGGCGAACGTGCGGCTTCCCGTGGCTGATGTTCCGCGGTCGCCTCGGCGGGATCCCGGTGGCTTCGGCACGCCGGTCAGCCGTCCACTCTTGGCCACGGGAGGAGGCGATCCACGGGGGGACCCGCTGGCCTCGCCATGGTGGATGTGTGGCTTGGCCAGGGCTAGGACGCATGCACGTAGCAGCCGGGGGGGAGACAGGACAGCCGGAGTGGGACTCGGCACCACATTCACAGGCCATAAAAGGGCCCGAGTGAAGACTATTGTGCTCTTTTATCCAAGAGTCCCCAACTATTTACAAAAGGTTGGCCGGGCGCACACAGAAAACATCGCGAGCGAAATGGTGGCGGCGGTTACAGCAGCTGCAACTGTTCTCTGCGCAAAGCAACAGCACGAGCATTGCGCAGCGCCGGACTTCCCCACTTCTGTGCAAACTGTGCGATCCGTCCAAAACACTATATTTTTTTATTATTGTTTTTGTTGTTGTTGTGTTTCATCTCATCCAGGCTGTCCTCTGCCTGGTAAAAGCCAGCGAACCAGAGCGCAGGGCAGCCGCCGTTTCTCATGGCACGATTTGCATCGCCCCGCCATTATCCCCCGAAAATCTCCCTTTACACGGTTATATTGTCAGCGGCGGGAGGAGAGAAAAAACGCCACTATTTTCGAGCCACAAAGGGGCAGCTTAACTTGATCAAAGGGAGAGCCAAGTATAAAATGCACCTTTCGCGGCGTGAGGAGAGAGAGAGGGAGAGAGAGGCCCCCTAGTAACGATTGCAGCATGGCAGGGGAGTGCGGCGTAAAGACGAGCTTACCCGAATAAAACACACACAAAGACAAGGTGCAACGCTCGCAGGAAAACCTCCATGGCCACCGTGGCGGCGACACCAAGACGTCCACGGTCATTTTGACGAACCCGGGGCCGTCGAGAACCGCGTCGTTGTGAATGTAAAACGCTGCGTTTAGCGGCTCCGTGCCACCTTTTCCAAGAAGCAGCTTGGCGCACAGGACCGGTGACCCTTCCATCTTTGCGCGTCCTCCTACCGAGCCAAACCGCCAACTATCTCGCAATCCGACCGGCCGATGTTGAATAAAACACGTCGCGGCAGCCGGCCGCGTCTTCCAGGAAGCAAAACGCGGCGTGTGGAGGCTGCTACAAGTCTCTGAAACTATTCCTCTCCCCGCCGCGGCCAGGCAGAAACAAGAGGGCGATGACGCCATTTTCTGCAAAAACAACCACGCACGGGAAGCCAGCGCGAAGGAGGTTTTAACCCGCTCCGCAGCCCTCCAGCGCCCCGCAAACGCGTCAAAAAGCAGATCCTTACCTTGGATTTTGCCGGATCGGGGTCCGGATAGCGTGTTTGCGGCGGGGCCGGGAGTGCGCGGCGGCGGCCGCTCGCTACTTGGAGTGCGGGAGCTTGTTTATCTCGCCTCGCAGCGTCCCCCCGGTTCCACTCTGAGCAAGTTCCTCTGCGAGCCGCTTCGCCTTTGTGCACCAGGAGGAGCCTCTCGAAGCGCTCGGCCGGGTGCTCTGCGCAAAGGTGCGAGCTCTGCGTCCGATTGCGGCTGGAGATCGCGGACGTCTCGCGGCGCCGTGTGGCGAGAGGGAGGGAGGATGACTCCTCGCGACGGGAGAAAGTTGACGGACCGTTGCGCTCCTCGGCACCGCCGCGGCCGCGCGGCTCATCGCTCACCCAAAACGCGCAACCGCTCGTGGGGACGCGGGGCTCTCCGCGACGCAAAAGTGTGGTGACTTACCCCCCCACCCCCACGTTCACCCCCACCCCTCCACCTCCTTCTCCCAGAAGTTCAAGCATCACATCCATCACTTTATACCGGACAAACGGTGTATAAAACGAATCCAATCCAACCGCTTCAGGATGGGTGGCACAAAATGAAAACACCTTCATTTTATCTCATAACTTCACTGCGTTCTCCACAAAAAACACAAACAGCATTTACGCTGTTTATCTGGGACACTTGCACATAAAATGCAATAATACAAATTACATATGGGACAAAAAGGCGATTTGAAGTTCCCTCCGAGATCATTTTACTTGTTTATATCTGGTAAAGTGTATGAACAGGTGTTCTGATGGTATTTGGATGCGGGTTAATTGAGGCTCTGTTGGAGCCGTAAACACAACCGTTTATGATACTTTTATCTTTCGCATTCAATCTAATTCCAACAGGATTTCCATAATCGCCTATGCAAACTTTGTAAAACATTTTAATGAAGCGTTTTTAATGAAATAGTAAAGTATAATCACATGTATCCTGTAACTTGTACTGTTAGGTTTGGTAAAATGATGGTGGAGACAGAAATGAATATCAAACGAAAGTTCAGCTCCACCACACAACTTTTGCCACTTGTTTATGCCAAACCACGAATATATTATATAGCGTTTTGTGCCAAAGGTTTAATGAAACAACAATGAAAGGAATGATGGCCACTTCAGACATTAATTAGCTCAAACCCAGCTATGCTAACACGTTAGCATGGTTAGCTCGTGTTTTGCAGCTGTAGTAAAGTTTCCACACGGAGGAGAGGAAACACTTTTCAAACATTTCTTGCATATAACGCGAATTTCTTAACCCTAAAAAAGACAGTAAACGTGGTCAAAACCTACTCAAGAGAGGCTAAGCTTACTTACCTTGTCCACTGTTGGCTTCAGGTCTTACCAAGGCAAGAATATTTTACATTTAACCCAAAATAAAAGACAAATAAAGAATGTTTATCATGAATTATCCACTGTGACAGAGGTTTGACCGGGACAGTTTGGATAAACATAGGCAACTAGCTTGTGTGCCTCATCAAGAAAGTACAGATAATTAAAGTAATTAACAGCAGCTGGAATCAAAATTATAATATTCATATGTGTGATGATCCTATTTTATTTTACTGTGTGGTTGGAAGGGAGGTAAATCTTTGTCACTGTGGGAAAATCTGACCTTATTTTGCCTAATTTTATAATAATATTACAGTCATGCATGTCCTTTTGCTTGTATGTATTCAGCCAACATTCGTTTGGTTCATCACAGTTCAAACACAACAGTCCCATTAATGGGCAATTTTGAAGCAAGCAGATTCAAACCTGTGACATTCTCACTGTGACTGAACAGAGCAAACCACTAAAACATGTTCCCACTTGAATTTAACTAGCACATTCAAAGCTGCAGCAGAGAGTCATAACTAATCAACTTTATTTATGAATCATTTATCTAAAAGTAGAAAAAAAATAATCTCTGGACTAGAATCATGCTTGGTGTAGTTCATATATGGTTATATTTCAGTTATAACAAACTAAACATAAAAAAAAAAAAAGTGGATGAAATTGAGTAGATCATAGAAACTTGCCTCATCACAGACAAACTTGCTTGCAGTGGATTCAACCAGTTCAAGAAATATCAGAGGATACAATAAATATATTATTTGATTGGCCAGGAGGTGAAAATGAATAGGCTTTAAATATCAAAATATCTTACAAGACACCATGCTGCTCCCAATAAAAACATAAAATCATCATAATTTCCTCAATCAAAATAGGAAAAATAGATTCATGTCATGTATATGTCTGTTTAAACAACTATCAAAAAAACTTTTTATATTAACTTTTGAGGCATACATCTCTTTATCTCTATGTAGATAGCCCATTTGATGGGAATATTTTATTTACACAAGCAATAAAACAAGATTATTGTGAAACTGTTAGAGATTGGAAAATGCTTTTCGATTGATAAATACAAAGAATTTCCTGAAGTCTGTGGTAAAACAATATTGCTCAAAAAAAACATAATGTTGCGTTTTATGTTATACAAGAGCCGTGGTAAACTCTTGCTAAAATAGAGAAATTGATTTGGGATCGAGCTGTGAAATAGCTAGTTTTTGATATATTTTCACAATCAAAAGTACTTCAAAGTGTTTCAGAGTACCTTAGCTCTAAACATATGGAGGTATCTGGATGTGGTGTTTATTTATTTATTTATCTAACATAAAGTTCTAGTTTTAGACCCACTGGGTCAGTAAAGAAAAAAAAGAACCGCAAGCTCCAGGATCATGTTGCATTCAGCTTTAAATGAATTATATGTTTAATGGTCACACAGAAATAACAGCATAAAGGGATCTGCACTGATCTTTCCAAATCACATGACTATAGACAAGTGTTGCTGCCTCTCATTTCCACATGGCTGCAAGAGGCAGTGTTGTTAGAATTGATGCTATCACAGAAGCCAGTTTCCCCTCCACCTGGTAACTCCTTTTAATAAGGAAACTGCACCAGCCCAAGGCCTTGAAATGCAAAAAAACAAAAACAAAAAAAACATGCCATCATTAAACCATAACTGTCACTCTTGTGTTACCTTATGTGGGCATAGTTAAGAAACGTTGTCCCGCAGTCACTAAGAAATGTCTGACATCTTGATCTGGATAAACCGTGAACTAATTGATGTGTTACACCTCCCTAAGTAAGGAATATTCTACCCTGTTAATACTTTTTATTTTATTTTCCCTACAAGTCGAGCATCTTGTGTTAGATCTGACCACTGTGGGAATTATGGCAAAGATCCCATCTTGAATACTCCCTCACAGAAAAAACACAAAAAAAACAAGCCTAATTCAAGTTAAGAAAAACACTCATGGCATTGAATGCAATGTTGGTCCAAAGCATGCTTCTTTTTTTTTTAGAGGAGTTTGAGGAGTTCTATGAGTTATAATCCCTGGCAGCTCTTTGCTTTAGGCCCATGAGAGCCCACAACAAAAGGTGCCCACCACTATCGTCTATACACAATTAACTAAAGCACCAGCATTATTCCATTATCATAAGAATGCTGTTTGCAATGGGGGGAGAAACTCCTCGGCATTCATGCACGTGGTCGAATGGAGTCTGAGCGCTTTTATCTTCTCAATTACATGCAGGCTGCATTCATCACACCACCTAGTGACATGTTGGGACACTTTTTTTGTGCATGAGAAATTATGCATTTTTGCTGGTAATTGAAATAGTGTGTTTGTAAATATAGCAAGAGGGGCTTATTTTGGGATTTGCTGCTGAATGATACTCGATTCCAAGGGGGATTGCAAAGACAAACCAGATGAACTGATTAGACTGATAAAAATCTTGTGTTATTCCCTAACAGGCCATTAAACTGGAGTGAAGATTAGAAGTGACAATGTTGTAAAGAAAACAGGACACCCGTAATCCGATTCATTAACTTTTGTCACAGATTTATGCAGTAAAAGTAGTTTATGACACTTTTTTTTTTTTGTCTCCTTCTTCTACACCTTTATAATGTTGCCAATCAGCCTCCTTAGGCTTGAGAGTATCTGCCATTGCTGGAAGCTGTGTGGTGGCTGCTGCAATTATGAATTCACAAGACAACCTGTGCAGCGATTGTTCATCCCAGCAGGAGGATCTGAATAAATGAAGACTAAATAAAAGCGTCTCCTCGCTCCGAGGTTAACATCGTTTGTTTTGAATCTCTTTCCTGAGTGCCTCTGATGTAATTTAAGGCTGATGAGATGTGGAAGGGGAGGTGGGAGGTGGGAGGTGGGGGGTGGGGGGTCACGTTGAGAGGTAACTGACCACAAGGTGTCAATGTTGCGGGCCTGTATGTCATTTGGGTGCATTACTGTAACGTAAAAATAATAAATAAATAACTAAAGCTGCGAGGAGAGCAGCGGGAAGAAATGCCTGCTGGATGTCATGCTCAAATAAATCTAATTGGATGTAGTGATTTGTCTGGAGAGCAGTAATAGATGGCAGTAGAGCCATCTGTACTTAGAACTACAGTGCTGTTTAGTGTTTGTCACAGCAGAAGCATACAGAGGCCTCCGTGATTTCAGCCCCAGGACCTGATCATAATCTAATTAATTTGTTGTACTCTTGCTTTTTTATGACTCTTATTCGTTTTTGTTTATTTCCACAAGTGACCACCTCTAAAAAACTGTCACCAGCCTGTGGGAGGAAAGTGGAGAAAACCAATGCATGCTTTGAAAGAACATGCAAATTCCATGCAGAAAGAGGAGTTGAACCGTCCACTCCCGCTGCTTCCATATCCTACTTCAGCTTAACTATGAGGACAATGGCTTAAATGCAGATAAATAGTTTAAGAAAATGGATCAATTCAGTGATCTAAAATCGTTCTGCAGAACAATGATCATGTAGAAAAAAAATGCAGGAGGGGCTCCATCCGTCCATCTTCTATACATACACACACACAGTTAATACACAAAATGAGAAGACCTGGAGAGAACCAATGCATGCACAGGGAGAACATGCAAACGCTACCCAAACAGTCGTATACCATCGTACTTTATGACGCAAGATCATGTGACTTTGCATGAACTCAGGTGAACTAAAAAATACTACAGAGGAGCGTTCAAAAGTTGTGCTGGGAAGAAGACACAATAATGTCAATTTTAACCGATTTATGAGTGTTTGCGAGAAAATGGGTGAAATGAAAACCTGAAAGACAGGCTGGATTTAAAAAGAAAAACAAAAGCTGCTGCTTTGTGAATATGAATGCGGCACCCAGGAGGTCACTGCTCTTCATTAAATGCATGAGAGGCCCTCAAATGACTGGAATAAAATTCAATGGAGTTTAAACTGTGATACCAGCAGGGTCTGACATGGCTGATCTTTGATGGAAATATAAGCACAGCAAAAGAAAACAGCAGTGGATTGAAAGAAACCGAAATTCAGATCTGCTGGATTGCAATAGTCCGACCAACTGTCAAATGTCCGACGTCTCACTGTTAATATGAGACACGCGAACAGAGTCGTGAGTGCAGATCGTTAAAGCAAGAGCCTGTCACTCATCTTTGATGGATGGATGGATGGATGGATGGATGGATGAAAGGATGGATGAATGGATGAACAAATAGATGGATGGACTTCACATATTTCGATTCCAACTCCAACTCAATGTCGTTGCATTTTCCCAAGCACCCAGAGAGAACCCATGAGAGCACAGGAAGAAAACGCAAACGTTAAAAGTTTTCCCGTCACGCAGCAGACTCAAACCCGACACCTTCCTGCTGTGAGGCGGCAGTTCAACCCACTTCCCCACTTCAGGGAGAACTGCTGTACAACTGCTGTGAATAAACCTCACTTTTCTGACGTTTAGACGAATCGAGTCGTCCCTCTTCTTCATTTGTGGCGCCGTCACAATCTGTCAAATCCACGATTTTACACGAGAGTGATCGATGCTGCTCACTCAGTTACTCACAAGATAAAAAAAAAAAACCAAAACAAAGCAAACAAACTAATGATTCCCCCTATTTCTTCTGTTCATTTTGTCGTCATTAGACCCTGCAGGTCTACAGTCACTTCTGACTCAGTCTAATTAGCAGTTCTACACAACAGTGACACGAGGCGCTTCCACAACAATCAGTGACCGCACAGACAAAAGAGGTTTTGTTTAAAAAAAAAAGGAAAAGAGAATAAATGGGGGCCCTTTTTAATAATTTTTTTTTGGTTGTCCAATCAGGACTCACAGCTCAACCTTGACCTGCCGAGTCATAAGCCGTCCTCTGGTGGGGAGGAAACTGCTGAGTCTTTCAAAGTAAAGCGCAGCACTGTTGTGTTGATAAAGGGGATCTGGCTGACAGCGATTAGTAAGAATGGAAGCCACAACGGCGAGGTTAAATAGTAGTGAAAGTTGCTTTGACTCATGTTTTATCCTCGAATACTCAAAACCCCCACCAGAGCGAGATGACTGCAGCAGATCCTTTAAGTCCTGGAAACTGCCTTGGTCATCCATGACCTCATGACCCCGAACCCTGGTTCACCGGTTTAAAAACAATCAAACATGAAGTTCTATGTTCAAGTCCGTGGTCACAATGACGAGGCTGATTTGTGTTTGTACAGATGAGTTGAATTGTTGTACACTTTTAACTCAAGAATCACCTAATTTAAAGTTCTAGAAAATCAATCATGCAACACAAAACCATCAGGGGGACAGTTTTGAAAACAAACGCTGTAGTTTGAATTAACAACTTATGTTTTTTTTTTTGTTTTTTTTTAAGAAAGCAGTAAAAATTCTCATTTGGTTGCTGATATAGCTCAAGTTGATGCCTCCACACAGAGTTAACAGATAAAGTGTTCCCTGTATTTTCAGCCTGTACGCGAGTGGGTTTTCTTTGGGTCCAGTTTCCTTCCAAAGTCCACAAACACTCGAGGCCAGTGGTATCAAACACATTGTAGTTCAGGCGCTGCACACAGCTCCGCTTCATCTTGGGTGGGACAGATCGGTAAAATAGTGCCATAGCAACCTTCAAATATTACCTTTTTCTCTGTTGTGGCACAGAATATACGGAATATAAACATTATATTTTCTCAAAATCGAACAACTTCTACAAAAAATGTATACAATCTCTTCATAAAGACAATTTAAATGATACATTCTGCTGCAAAATACAATGAAATGTAAAAAACAAACCTTGTAAAACGGTTTTATTTTGGGTGTTTTTTCAAACTCACCCTGACAAGAGGTGTATTGATTAATGCCGTCACCTTAGCCTGTGTTGAAATACCAATCAGCTTTTTTTTTTGGCATGTTCTCCCCGCGTGTGTGTGTGTGTGTGTGTGTGTGTGTGTGTGTGTGTGCGTGTGGTTGTCCGTCTCTTTGTCTCTGCCCTGTGATCAACCACTTTTGGGTTTGGGAACTAGTGATGTGTTAGATTGCTCATTACTGTGGTCATAACAGAGTTAAAGCATTACTAATGAATGGGTTACTGGCATCACTGCTGCTAACTTAAATAAAGTAAAAAATAAAAAGTTTCCTTTGAAATTTTTACAATTTGGTTGTTTGATGGGCCAGTTTGGAGCCTCTTGTGGGCTGGTTTTGGTCCACGACCCTATCAAATATATATATATATATATATATACACAATTGTTTTACAAAAAAAAAAATTACCGTAGTGACTTCGACGAAAAAGAAACACGTTATATCTGCGCGACTGTCCACTATCCTGCTGTGGCAATTTTTCATTTGAAGGATTAATATCTTTATATTACCTTCAGCAGTTACCTTGTGAACTAAGACAGCCTAAAAGTTTCTACAAACCTTCCTTTTCAAATTAAATGAATGATTAATTTTGTTTAATCGGAGTTGGGAGCTTGTCTAGCCGTTTCAGAAAAAACTGTGGGATCCAATATATCTATCCGTACTTGGAAAACATCTCCTTAAACTTTACGGTAATAAAGCCAACAGCCCTCAAACCCGTTTCCAAAAAAAGGCAGAAATGAAAGTGGACCTGGAAATCTCAGAAGACCCCCGCAGTCATCAGTGAGGATGTGCTGCCTCCAAAAAGCTGTGAGAAATCACAGCTTGGACATTCTGGACTCGCAGAACTGGCACCGGGCTGCTGGGGGCAAAAATAAGAATAAATACAAAAACAACAATACAAACAAATCACGAGACACAAACTACATTTTTTATAAAAAAAAAAAAAAAAAAGAAGAAGTTTAAAATACATTCAATTCATATTTGCATCGATGAGAAGCAGATAATACAAAAAAAAAACCCACACAAACCCACTTTCAATCATTTAATAAAAGCTTGGATACAGGACCATTTGTACAGCATGTGTTACATTATTTTGATGGGAAATCCTTATTGTAATCCAACTGCAGGACTGAATAACACCCCACCCCTCAAAAAAAAAAAAAAAAATCAAACACGGCATCATACATGACATTCAACATTCACCACAGTTTGGATCGGATCATAACAACAGTGTGCCGGTTCACGGGCCAACTGACCAGAGGAAATACTTTCCTCCTTCTCTCACTATCGTAGCCAGAAAACCTTAAAAATATATAATTTTCAATATCTCAAATATTTATATAAATAGAATTTGATTAAATATCTGGGCAATATGACAATGTGCAAAACAAAACAAAAGAAAAAAAGAAAATGGAACGAGGAGGGTTTGAAAATAAACTGTTAACACCTCCAGAAGATTTAACAGCAAAGACGAGAAACGACAGCTCTGAGATTTGTACATTTTAGCTGCAACAAAACAGTAACTTCCCACTTTTACAACTATAAACAGTGAGTCAGGGGGGTGAATCCTTCCCCCGGAAAAATTCAATGTAAAGGTTACAATCTTTCATCTGTGGACACATGTAAAAGGGGGATGAAATGAATTTTTCCACTCAAGCCGATGATTTGTAGCGACTGAAAACCACGAGTGAAAACCTCACGTTATAGCAACGCTGAGCTTTTGGGTGATTTTGAGTTTTTCCTGCGTCGGAGCGTCGAGGCCACACAACAGACGATTGCGCCAAAGAGATCTGCTTAATTTTGCACCCAAAAGGCTTGTCGGCTGTACGAACCAGGTGCATCTCCAGTGAAACAAAGACCAGCGGGCAGGCGTCGCGTCATGACACTCATGTGAGCTGGAGAGTCTCACACGCCGATGAATAACGCGTCTTTAATGGGAAGCACTTTTGAGTACAAATAACAACCGGTTATGTACAATTCCGATCGTCGTCTGCGCTGAGAGACGACGACGACATAGAAATACGAGAAGTCCTTGCGAGTTGGTTTCCACCAGCTGAAGAGATGTGCGACGGCTTGAACGCAAATCGCGACACGTTCACCAGCGGCGGCCACGGGTAAAGACGGGACGCTTTCCCAGGTAATCTAAAGGTTGGTTTGCTTTTACACTCATGACGACATTCAGTTTGTCATTTTTATCCCCTTGATTGTTCACCAATTCTACCAATAGTTCCAAAAAAAAAACAAATGGGAGGGGGAGCAATAAGTGCACTTTGAACACAGGCATGCCGGGTTGGGACAGGGAGCGCGAGGGAGACGGTAAACACGAGGATTTGACAAAAGTTGTTTTGGTACGCAAAGAAACAAGGAGAAGAGGACGAGGAGGCGAGAGGAGGAAAGTTGGATAAAACCCGACCGGACCTGCTGTTAGCTCTCCTGGCTTTGTGCAATGAGGAAAAGACTGCAATAAAGAGGGGTGGGGGGGGGGGGTTTGAGGCGGCGCAGCTGAAGTCTGAGTCCTACAGTGGTCGTGTCGGTCAGTCTTTCAACCATTCAACTTCCCAAAATAATCGCAGATATTACTCCAGAAATATCTACAGGTGGGTCTTATGCACAAACGCCTTGAAAACTTGAGGCAAATTCCCTTTTCGGAGGAGAGGGTCTTTGAAATCTGGTTTGGTGAAGACCGCCAACCAACCACAGCGAGGCAGAGCAGCCCTCCGGGCAAAATGATCCAAGGCGAAGGACAGGAAGTCACTGCCCGTCAACTTCGGCGCCCCCGCCGTCGCAGCGCGGCGGCTGAACCCGCAACGGCCACTGGGTGGAGAGGAGGCGTCCGACCGCCGCCGTCACGTGGAAGGGTGGTGAGGTCAAAGGTCACAAACGGTGGCGTCCCGCACAGCTGCCCAACGTCCGGCCCGCGAAACTGGTTTCTGTCAGTGATGCAACTTGGCCTGCGGAGAGAAAACAAGAGGTTTATTCAGCCATTTAATGCAACGAAGCATTCGAGTATTAAAGAAGATCCAGCGGTGAGTAAGCAGGTAACACATCTAAAACAATTAGAAACTCTTTTCCGATGCGTTCACATATTAAAACGCAACAGATGTTTTAATCTAAGGTTATACTAGAGGCTTTTACATGTTCTACAACATAATCTGAATATTTTTAATTCAGGCTGTCTCAGTGAAAATAAGTTAAGTTTGATCAGTTTAGTGAATCTGGACAAGTGAGATTTAGTATCTCAAAAACCAAGAGTAACACATTTACTCATTTGAAACAATGAAATGATCATTATACGTTTTAGGGAAATCTGACGTTCTGACTTGTGCGTGCATACGCTTGTGGAGAAATTGCCGTTTCTCTTTCCTGTGCGATTTCTGACTGATAACTGCCATCTCAGAGACGAGTCGACGGACACACCAGCAGAGCAGGAAACAAACTAAATCGAGAGAAAACAGAATTCACCCGACCCAAACAGCCTCACTTCCTTCCAAAAGGCTCAGTGGGCAGATACACGTCCGATACTGTTGGCAAGACTTTTGGAGATTACCGGAAGACAAGGCTATTATTGATGATCTTTTATTTGTAATTAATCAAACAATATTTTCCTCTGACCATAAAGATTTGTGATTTTTTTCCTCCAAAATGATAAATTAAAAAAAAAACTAAAAACAAAACCTGACCATGTTTGACGAGCAGAGCTTTGGAATAAATGTGTTTTATTTTTTTCTAAGATGACAATAGAGACATTGCCATTATAACCATTCATTAAAGTTCACTGGTTCGAATCCTGCTTCGTATCAATTCCAAACATTGTGCACTACTGAGGTTGATTAAAATGTGACAAATAAAAGTTAAAATTTCAATAAAATAAGACTCTGAAAATAGTTGGATTGCCCCTCAGAGGCATCTACAACATGATAGTGATCCTGTGTCTTAAAACTAAAACCTTACTGAAGCACCTTTTAGTGAAAAAAAACCCTCTTTCAAACATTGTTTGAAGTCCAGCTGGTATCTAATGGCTTCTTTTCTGTTTTTCTTTTCTGTTTTTGCTTACAAACATAAAAAAAAAAGGAGCGATCTCCATAACAATAAGATAAACGAACAGACAAGATTGAAAGCTGAGGGGGAGGTGAAGATTTTCTGTGTTTGACCCAAAAATAAACAATGTGTTCCCTGTTGATCGCGGATCAATATTAGCAGCTTATTGCGAGACGTCCTTTTGAAGCTGATGCACAAAGAAACTCCCAGCTGACTCAGAGATTGATTTGAAAAATAAATAAATTCCAACCTGAACACAACAAAGTATATCCAGTAAAACAATGTCAACCGGTGACACATACCTGTCTGGACGACTCGGGCCCTGAAGCCAGAATGCTGTCGTTTCCTTTCCCGAAGAGGCCCTCCAGCGCGTCTGACCTGCTCAGTTTGCTGGCTTTACCTCTGTATGAGCTGGGACTCCTTCTCTTCCTCCCTTCGGCCCCTCCCCCGTAAGCCAAGGGCCCGGTGGGGGGCGCCATGGGCTGATGGGGGGCCGAAGTCGGCTCTCTGTTGGGCGAGTAGGGTATGCTGGAGGCAGCGTGTTCACGGCTGAAGAGGAAAAGAGGAGAAAATAACTATTAATGACATTTATGAGCTCCAGAATGATTGATTTGATTTATATTATCATTGATTACAGAGACTCATAGGACCAAAAAATGTCTTAACAGCATGCTCTCTATATACATATATATATATATATATATATTTTTTTTTTAACAAATCACCAGCTCATTTGTACAGATTTAGAATTTTTTTTTATGTCAAAAAAACAAAAAAAAAGTATTTGGATGCTGAAGCAATGCAAATTAATTTAAATTTTAATTAAGTTTTGCAACAGTTGTCACATGCAGCAGATGGGGTGACAATATAGAGAAACGCCTTTCATCTGTGGACAAAAAAAAAGAAAAAAAGAAGCGAAAAACAGCATCAAACGGGTCGATTATTTTCCGCACTGTGGGAGAGTCGCCCTCCTGTAACACAAGTGGAAGAGCCACCTTTTTGTACTGCAACACATCAGAAAACTGAAGTACGGACGCCGATAAATGATGTTCACGGCATTTATGTCGATTTACGCTTATCGAAGAAGAATCTCACGCAGACACTTTGCCTGATTTTAAGGCTTCAAAGCCAACTTACAAAACATAGAAAATGAAATATCAGCAGCTGTTGCTGTGATATGTAGTATGCTGATTATGGGAGCTTGTAACCAGATGTTGGCTGGATTTGAATCCCGATGCGAGTCCCTGAGCAAGGCACTTTACCTCAACGGGTACGTGAGGAACGACATTTGGCTTAAAACTTGTGCCGAATCACACAAGTCGACAAATTCTTTTCTTCTGTAAGCAGATAAGAAACTCGCGCTGTGAGTTTTTGTCTTTACGACCTCAGGACTCACCTGTTCTGCGAGTTGTGGCTTTGGGACCCCTCGGGTTTGGACAGCCAGTCCTCTGAGCTGCTCCAGAGTCCTCCGTCCCCGCGGCCGAGTCCCTTCCTCCTGGTAGGGGAAGCAGCAGCAGCAGCAGCAGCAGCAGCAGCAGCAGCAGCCACTGAGCCTTGTAACGTTGGATGAAAGCTGCTGCCGTTCCTCTTGTGATTCGCCACAGTTGGAAGCGAGGAGGGAGACGAGTAAAAAGAGTTCTTCCTCCTTTTGGATCCCGCTGCGGGGTCCTCCGTGTCTTTGGATGGGCGGCTGGCTTTGTGTGCGCCGTTGCGGGCTTTCCCCTGCGGGGAGTCTCTGATGTTGAAGACTACGGCCGTCGCTGACGACTGAGGGAACGTGGCGGTGTAGGAGAGGGCGCTGGAGGGGGAGGCGGGCAAAGGAGCGTTCTGGGAAGTAATGGAGGCGGTACCGGAGGGTGAGGAGGAGGAGGAGGAGGAGGAGGAGGAGGAGGAGGAGGAGGAGGAGGAGGAGAGTAGGCTGTCAGCTGCCAGAGGCACCTTCCTGAAAAACAGAGGGGACGAACTTTCCATTAAGAAAAAAAAAAAAAAAATCAGAGCATCCCACAGTTCTCCCAGAGATAATATTTAATCATCAGCTCAACTTCACATAAAAAAATTGATTTATCAGATTTTTTTCCTTTGGTGCTGCTGTTACTCTCAAGATGTGTTTTCAACATGATCCAAACAAATCGTTTTTTTTCTAAACTTTGTTTAATCAATCTAAAATCCTGAAAGCAACTAGGCCTACCATGTAATGTCTTTGGATAATCCCGTTAACACTCTGCATGGATCACTAATGTGATTGCATTGTTTACCTGAACAACAGGTGTAAAACACATTTACATTGAGCTGCTTCTTCTTTACTCTTCATAAATTAAACACGAACACTGGCTCATACGAGCATTAAATCCAATTTAGCTTATTCTTATCATAAGTGGTGCCTGATAACATCCACGCTGCATTTCAAACAATTTCTTCCCGTCTTTAGAGATAAGAGATTCCAATAATTGATTTCAATGTGCGCTTTGTACGTTTTCACGCCCGACATTTGTTATTGAAACATGGCTTAGAGAAAGGAAAAGCAAATCCGCTATGAAAGTGGTGCGGGGGATCACCTCCACATTTGTGCGTTGAGGTGTTTCTCCACCATGCTCTGGAGCGCCAGCCTCATCCGGTCCCACCGCCTGTCGAACACGTAGTGGCCCCGTCCCATGAGCCGGCTGCTGAAGACGCAAAACTTGAGGGCAAAAGACGGAAACACAGAAGTGAGAGGGATAAAGGAGGACGGCCAAAACGCAGGCACATACGGGAAGAACACGCAAAATTCACACAGGCAGGCCGGCAGGCAGAATTTCATCAATGCCGATTGTTTCCAGTCTTTACATTTTTGCTGCTTTCCATTTACTTTTAACACAAAAAGGCAGGAGAAGTCAACCTTTAAAATTCAATTTTAAATTAAAAGTTAATAAAAGATAAATTTTTGGGATGGGCATTCAACTATATCCCAGATTTTTGAAAATCAAACTTAAGCGCTCACTAATCTCGCGTTTTACTTTCCTTCTTTTATTTGATTAAAATAGAATTTGAAAGAAAATGTAAAATATTGTCTGAAACTTGCCTCCGGTATGTTTGAGTGCGACAAGAGCTTGACTCAGCACAATCTTGATTGGCTACTGTGTGAACATTACATGTTGACCTGCTTGATAATGATGTCAAAATGATATCAGAGTGAACAGGCAGCCATTGTCAACAGAAACATGCCCACTGCACGAGGGGCGTGTTGATAAATCAGGGGAAAATGGCAAGGGAGCGGCCACAATTTTCACTGTGACTGTGACACAACATTTGTTTACTCCAATGTGTTCCGCTTGTGATTAGCACCGGGATTGTCCATCAATTTGCCATTTGTGAAATGCAGTTTAGTGCAAGTATGGTAGCAAAAGACAGTAACAACTCAACCATTTACCCCTGAAGGCTGTGGGTGACGAGTGGAGTAGTGTAAAGCAGGTCCGCTGGTGTCTTCTGGAGTCTCTGCGTCTCCCTCGTCGCTGGAGAGCCGTCCACCGTCCCCCGCCGTCGCCACCCAGCTGTGGGGGGACGGCTCCGAGGTGGAGACGAGGGCTGGAGCCGCCGCCGCTGGGAGCGGAGGAGCGGAGGTCGATGCAGAGGAGCCGCCCGGAACCCTGCGGAGGGCAGATTAGAGAGAGAAAGGATGAATTAGACGGAGGAACAAGGTGGTTAAAGGGATGAAGAATAGCGGAGAGTAAAAAGAAGGGGGGGGGGGGGGGGGAACATAAACGCCAAACAGAGAAACAGGCGGTAGAAAGAAAGAGACTCTCATATCATCGTGCCCATCTTCACACAGAAGTTATTGTTGTACAAAATAAATACCGAAGTGCTAAAATAACTTCTCAAACAGAAACTCATTCACTGAATAAAAACAAGAAATGAGCCTCTCATGAAACTTTCACAAGCGGCCCTCTTTTCTCACAACCAGTGTTGACAGCACCCCCTGGTGGACATAACACGAAGAGCCGACGAGGCAGTAAAAAAAGAAAAAAAAAAATCTAAAATCAATCAGTCTGGTTAAAGTGAGTATAAACTTGTAAAAGTAACTTACTTTTCGTTTCAGTGTGGGCTCAGTTGTCAATAACTAACATAAACAAGCAATAACGTTACTATTGAAATAATAGTTTTTTCTTAAAAGCACAGATTAAATTAAAAAAATAAGAAAAACGACCAAAAAAAATCACTTTGAAAAAAGAAAGTCTATATATTTACCCAAATATATGTGTAAAAATCATTATATTCATAAAGTTGATACAATTAATGATAATGGATTTCATTTATATAGAACATTGTCACCACTTTAGCATTCTCAAAGTACTTTACACACTCACACTTTTCCTCACATTCAAATCAAAACACCATCCTTGAGATTAGAAGATGACGCACAATGGCCAAACCCTTAACATCTGTAAACCTGTCGCCCCACCTCGGTATGTGTGCGTTGGCCAGCCGGAGCCTCAGCGTGGATAGCAGGCGTCCGTTGGGGCAGTGAGACTTGCTGGGACTCGCGGCCTCGGCTGACGCGATGCTCTGGCCGGAGCTCTCCTTCCCTCCCTGCGCGCCGTCCTTCTCCTTCGACACCTCCTTCTCTTTGGCACGCCCCTTGTGCTCGGCCAGGAGGACGTCGAACTGCTTCCTCCGGCCGGGGACGGCTCGGCGATGGGTTAAAGAGTGAGTCTGTACGTAAAAAAGATCAAGCTTAACAACAAGACGCCCTTCCTCCCCGTGAGAGTTGAGGGATGTGTGGGGAAACGTTGGGCGACTTCCAGAGAGAGTTTGTTAATGAAAATATTGATCTGTGACGTGCAAACGGGCTTCGACATCCCTGAGAGCTGCATTGTACTCGAGCTGTCGGCGCAGCTTCCAAACGGCTTCCCACAAATCACTGCTGGGCGCTGCCGCGCACGTCACACCACACTAACGCCGGTAAATATTACCTGCGCCCGGGCAAGCTTGTATACCCTTCCTGGTACTTTGGAAGGTAACCACGCGTCAAACATTTGGTTTTCCAATAGTTATTTACACAGTCTGTTAGAGAGAGGCTGTGGAATTACTGGTTTAAAGAGGTGGAACGGCCTGTGTGTGTGTGTGTGTGTGTGTGTGTGTGTGTGTGTGTGTGTGTGTGTGTGGAGGGAGAGAGAGAAATTCTTCCTGCGCTCGTTTTCAAAGGAAACATTGTGGGCCGGGGCCCCTTCAAACACCTGGAGGGATCATAAATCATCATCCCGACGTTCCTCTCAGCTGAAGAGGAACATGACGGGTCGCCGATTTAAAAGGTGAAGCAAAAACAAGGGGCAATGTCGGCGCTTTGTCTTCATGTTCATCTGCCCTTACTTCAGCAAGGTGAGAGAGCTCCGAGGACGGCGAGTGACGGGCGGCTCCTCGATCCCAACTGAATGGAGATGATGGCTGATGTCAAAGTGACAATTCAAAATTCGAAAAGTTTCTTTGTGAATGGACAATTCTGTTCTTTCAACTCTATTAAGCAAATTGAGTTATTACGGATATTTAACTTACATTAATATATTACTACGCAACTGATTCCACCTGTAGAAGACATACACGTCATGTCATAATTGAGCAAAAATCATGTTTGAAACTGTGAGTGCACAGCCACAAATCCACACCGGTGCTCAAACTTTAACTTTCTTTGCTCCGCAGGTTGGATCTCTCATCCATGTAAAGTTCTCTGAATATTAAGAACTCATCTGTTTTCAACAAATACCCTCGCAGGAGCCTTGATTTGAAAACAATAGCTTGAAGAATTACCACTGTGCGTGTTTGATGACTCAGACGTTTGACATTGTGTCACAGGAAGTGCGAATGAAGGAATTCAAGGCGAGAATATCCAGTATTTTGAGGAAGGGAACTATAAAGGCTGGTTGGAGCTCCTTTCTTTTTGTTTGGACATGGATCATATCACATCAAAGTTGTCCATCTGGGATGACATGACACACCTTTTGATTTGGTTTTGTTTGCTTCTATATTCTATCTCCTTGCACCTCCTAAACATGCCTCAAACCCATAAATGACCGCCATCACCAAACAAAACACACTCGTCTGCTACACCTTTACTTAATACCTAGTCTGAAGTGATTAGTAAACCTCGGCTGAGGTAATTAAAGAGCAGTAAAATAAGAGTATTACTGCTAAAAGCTGTTGTAGCCTCATCCAACGCCTATAATTACCCCCATCGAGGGAAATGTCGGCCCTGTAATGCTTCAGCGCTGCTAACCAGCATTAACAGAGTACCGGCAGTGCAGACGTGAGAGACGGAGGCAGTGCTGATGTGAGCGCCCCCTTCGATATCATTACTCTCTTAAACAAAGCTGCTTTCCTGGCGAGACGGGAGGAGCTTGCAGAAAGGCTCAGGCAGTATAAAGGCCTCCGCAGAAACCAGAGCGGGAGGTGGCGAGTGTGCGCGGCCGGTGTATTTGTGTGTGTTTTGTTTGTCGTTACCTTGCAGGTGAGAGACCGCGTGCAGGGTCGTTTCGTCTCGGGGTCCTGCACTCCACAGTGCTTGTTAGGATCAAACACTCTCCCTGTGAAACACACACACACACACATTATACTAAAAGACTATCATTGGGTAATCTCTTCATTCCTTAAATCACATTTGATGGGAGTGGGAGCGCCGCAGCACCACGAGTGAATTAATTTGCCCCTTTCGAGACAGCCGTTCACTCATTATTGCCACTCATAATTGTCTGTTCACATATTCCAGTGTGCACTTGATTATTTCGGCATTGGAGGTTGAGGGCCACCCTGGTAGCGCGCCGCGGGACGCTATTAAACGCGGTTCCTGTATCAAACGTGGAAACTTTGAGCACATCTTCCACACTGCAAAACACGCTTCAGCCCTAATGAAAGGAATCCGTGGGGGGAATGTACTCCCGATGATGAAATGCAACCCTCACCTTTTAACAGTTCTGCAAAAATCTTGATGTGAAGTTGCACAACAGAAGGAGTACCGGTACACATATGTGGCACATCGATTTATTTGAAGCTGTTACAATCAACGTTTTTGTCTTTAAATAAATGCTTGGATGCATTTTGAACTCTTGATTTAGATTTCATGGCTGTAGAATGGTTAAAAAAAATGTGTTTCTTTAAAGTGTCATGAGACACGAGACACTCATGTTATGAATATATATCGTCTGACTGTACAGCCATACAACCTTCTTGCCACTATATAAACTTTAGCAGAAATGATTGTGAGAATTAAGCAAGCTAAATCCTTTCGGCACCGCCGGATAAGAATACGAGTGATAAAGTGTGTTTGGTCTCTTTAAGAGTTCTTTGGTCCGACCTGCATTCACACATCAATCCAACTTCAATCAAACTGCCCCCCGAGTTCGATTAGATTATTAGAATTGAAAGCTGGGGTCTCTGCTACGGAGGGAGATTAACCTCTTTGTGATCTGAATTCGCTCGGCTCGATGTCAGATAAGTAGCACATGAAGATGGTTATCAACTAGGTGATTGAAACCAACCTTTTTTTTAAATCTACCTCTGTGTCCCTTCACGGGGGGGAAAGTGTTTGTTGATACGGCCAATTGGATTATAAGGATCATCCAGGCAAAAAGCCTCATGGCTGCAGAAGCCAAAAAAAAAAAAAAGGAGAGTTAATGTGTAAATCAGTGGGATTCCAATATAAATTCCCCACAATTATTGAATGATCATATCTCACTGGAGTAATGTGTGTCACACATTTTTGAAAGGGCTGTAAAGTTTGTTGTTAGACCATTTTATGCAGAAGTCTGTCCTTCAAAAATGTGTATTTTTTTAAAAAGGACTCCATGAGAGGGGGTCAGAGGGGTGGTATGTATCAATCCAGCAATTCCATCCATTGTGTGAAAAAACTTTATCAGTGAAGGCAGGGTTCACCTTGGACAGGTCACTCCCTGAAACACTCTTATTATTCAAGAACATCGTTCTAGAGGAAATAAGAGGCTCTTTTTGAAGAAAGCTGATTAGTTAGAAATCTGATTAGTAGTGGATCAGTCGATCGTCTTTCGATCTTGAACATCGCCGGCTCCTGGCGCACTTTGATTGATTCAATTAAGATCTGACCAAACACGTCCGAACAGGCGTGAGACAAAAGGCCAAGGGATCTTCTCTGTTGGTGTGTTTAACGGACGACGTCCTGCTGATATATTTGATAAGCTGATCAGTGAGACTCGTCTCGATTCTGCAGGGCGAGACAACAGCCTGAACTAGGATTGGTGCAACACGATGATTGTGTATATATGTAATATAAATACAAAACAAGGAACCGACTAATGGAATCAAACATTAAATACGAATTACGTAAAAAAATAGGGTTTTTTTGCACTTTCAAGTAGTTTAACATTGGAGAAGCGATACAACTAAGGCCTTATTTACATTCTCAAGTAAAAACGCAAAACTTTTATTCTGTTATGCGTGTCCATTCAAACAACAACGGTCAGAGGCACAGCAAAGCCACGTATTGTTCCCTGCATGCATGCGTGTGTGGTTTCACTACACGAACAACCGACAGCGCCAACCCGTGGCCCGACATACTAACTACACTTTTCATACGTTTTCAGAACGCTGAGGTGTAAATGTGAAACTTCACTGAAACGAAAAGGCAAAAAAATATGCATTTCAACTTTAAACATTATCATGTAAACGGGACCTTAGATTGGTACATTGTTACAGCTGGAAAAAAAACCCAACAACTTTCTGTTCCCCACTTACAAAGACAGGAAAACAAACCTTTGTCCCTTCAGACTAACTTGCCGGCCAACAGCCTCGGGTCAGCAGGTTACCTCCAAGCAGCGGTACTGTCAGAGGGCTGTAATCTTGTGCTGGCCTTTCCTATAATCCCTGTAATCTTTCTCTGTTTGCAGTGTGAGGCAGCAGGTCCAGTGAACACTTACAGAGCAACAAACACTTAAGCATTTCGAAAAAAAAAAAGAAAAGAAAAAGAAAAGAAAGACAAGCTTAGCCCCCCCCATTTCACACAGAGAAGTAATAAAATAAAACAGAGAGCAGGAGAGAGAGTAAAACGAGGCTGAAGGAAGACACCGCTGAGAAACCAAATCACAGAGAAACCGGGAGGACGAGATGAGCGAGAGACAAGAGAGAAAAGCTGAAGGAGGCGAGAGGAGCTTGTAAAAAGCAGGAAAATTAGGACAGAGCATGAGTGTGTGAGAGAGAAAAAATGAGGAGGTCGAGGTGGAACATGGAGAGTGCGAGTAGAAAAAAAAAAAAAAGTAGAGACCCAGGAGGAGGGGGAAAATCTCTCAAGACAAGCAGCTTTCTGGCAGTGGGAGATGGGGAATTAAAGGGTGTAAATCAAAAGCTCTGTGACGCACGGCAGAAATTGAGCGAAAGGCGCACGGGGGGAAAGATGGAGAGGGGCTGGACTGGCGAGACACAGAGAACACACCTCGAAGGAATCAGCACAGAGTATTTATAATTCATTAACGCGTAAATATTCACGAGCCAGAAAAAGAATAGAATATTTAAAAGGGTGAAAATATCCCTGATTTTGGGGGGTCTTGCTGTGTGGAGTTTGCATGTTCTTCTCATGCATAAGTGGGTTTTCTCTAAACTGACTATGTGTAAAGGTGAGTGGGTGTGTATATCTGCGCTGGCCTTGTGGTGGACTGGTGACCACAGTGGAACCAGCTGGAGCTCAGTTGATGCATGGATCGGTGTCAACACAAACAAATAACGGTGAGATAAATAAATTTAAAAAATACTGGTCCGATGTGAAGCTAGGGAAACAGATGGAAGATTTTTTTTTGCCCCCCCAGAAGAGAAATACGAGGAGTTTCATGCTCAAAACTCATAAAAAGCATTTTTCCAAACTATTTAAGGTGCTGAATTCCAATTCTGAACCAGTAAAAACACAAGATAAAAGTCACAGTTTTGCAGGGAGAAGTGCAGTTAAAACTGGAAACCAGTTCTCGACACGAACCTGAGAGTCTTTTCTGCGACCGGGAGGAAGTTTTCGTCCCGTTCTGGTGCTTTTTCTCCAACGGCGACGGCGACGTCGCGGCCGGCGGAGCCGCCGACCGGTGAGAAGGCGAGGGCGAGGGCGACGAGGAGGCTTTCCGATCCAGGGGGGACGGAGACGGCGTCGACGACCCCCGCCTGTCGAGTGGCGAGCGCGCCGGGCTGGGCCGCTTATCCAGGGAGGACGGCGGCGTGGCGGAGCGCGGCGTGGACGGCCCGCCGGTTGGGCGACCGTTTGTGAGCTTTTCGCTGAAACGCTGGGAGGCGGCGGGAGTGACGGGCGAGGACTTGTGGGAGGCGGGTGAGGAGGAGGAGGAGGAAGAGCCGAGGCGCACGTGCGAGGATGGATCGCCTCGACTCAGACAAGGCATCTTTTCCAGGCTCACGACAGGCAGCGACACACTGCTTTAAAGCAGGTAGAGAGAAGAGAGTTAGAGATTTGTAAAAGCACTGTGAAGTTTCCCCCCCCCTTTCTTTTTAGACTTCTTTTTCACATTTTCAACAGATGACGGCACAAATCTAATCACTGAAAAGAGACGCAGCACACACCATGTCTTACTCCGAGCCCCCTTGGGAGGGTACACAGCAAGCGGTGCTTTGCTGAAGCGGGAGTGAGGGTAGTCTTTGGGGACCCTGAATGCCAGCGTGTCCCCCGGACTGGGGGCCACCGCGGGGGCTTTGGGCTTCATAGGAACCAACGGGCCCTTGGAAGGGACTGGGGAGCTGTGTCGCTTCTCTGAAACGGGCGAGGGCAAAACAGCTTATTTGTTACATTCAAAACAAACTTATGACACAGAATCAGAAAAAAAAGTTTTAGATGTGATGATCATGCTGGATTACTTTTCAGGCCTGGGTACATTTCTAATGAGTTTTTTTTTTTTCAATTTCTTGAGTCAAGTGTGCAGATATTTAAACCAATTTGGGTTTTTTTTTTCTGCCCTGCTTTTGGTATCAAGGTGTAATACAAATCTATGCCAGAAGTTCTGCACACACAACGATTTGCAAGTCGATTCAATGCACTTTTCCTCTAATCTGCAACATGTCTGACACCATCTGAAGTGTCTGTGTGGAGAAGAAGAAGAAAAAAAAAAAAAAACCACACACCACCAAACTGTTACTACGCCTGAACTGGAGCCAACGATTATAAATACCTTTTTGACCCAGATCTGCTCAGAATACACAAATGAAGAAGACGCTAAGACACAGAAGGAGGCGCCGAGGGGAGTAAATCACAACGCTGCAGGGAGGAGGATGGAGGGGTGAAGCAGGAGAGGTGAGGAGCTTACACTTACGGTTTTTGCTATGCATGTCTGTGGGAGCAGGGTGGGAGGGGGGTGTAGGGGTGTGTGGTCCAGGACTGTCTCACTCTGTCTCACAGGGAAACTATACCCCAGCTACCTAAATGAAAACAGAGGCGTGGAAAATGTTGGAAACACCACAACAAAATGAAATTTGGAAAAAAAAACCCCAACATGATAACAAGTTTTTGCTGTGTAGTTCTTAACAGAGTATAGTAATTAGATGTAATAAATATTCTGTTCACACTCGAAGACAAAAGGATGTAGCTCTTTAGGCTCATCTGCTCGCCAAGCTGCTTCCGAGGTAAATAATCAACATCTGCCACATCGAGCAAGATTTATCTGAGAGATAAGCTGGTGAAAAGCAGCTGCAACTTTCAAGACGCGATTGTTCACTGTGCCTCACTTACATGTCTTGATAGCAGACGAAAATCAAAACGGAAAGCTCACTGTCACGAGTGTTGTGAATTAAAACACATTTCAGTCCCACAAATCATTATGCAATTTGAATAAATGAGTGCAGACTTTTTGGGATTGTGGGAATACGTGAACATTCACCAAGAACCTGAAGGACACGCTGAAGGAGAGTCCTGTGGAGGAGCCACAATTACAAAGAGTCATATCAAGTATTTAAGACAAGAAGCCACAAACGACATCTTGTCAAGACACACATTTCATATGTCCCAAATAAATCTATATGTTCAGTAAGCTCCTCACAGTTTTAATTTTAGTCCATCTGATAGGCTTATAGGCTGTATGCGTATGATGTTTACAATGTCATCCAGTAACCAGTAAGCAGCGCTGTGTGTGTGTGTGTGTAAATCCTGGGAGTACGTAATGATGCTGCTCAATCCTTTAATGAGTGGAGTAATAGATTACCAGCCACACAAGAGAGTAACCGAGCTGAACGAACACCACCGACCACCTGTGATTGCCCACAGTGCATAGTGTGTGCGACTGGCCCGGATTATGCGAGAGCACAGATGTGAGCACACACTGCAAACCCAGCAGTGTATTGCAATAGTATATATAATAGTATAGTGTGTATGAGTACGTGTGCAGCAGTATGCACACGCGACTTCATTTGCCAGAGTGTATAATTTGCACACGTGACCGTGTCCACGGCAGGTGTGTAAACACGCCAGTGGAAGCGGCAAGCGAGGAGGCAGCTGCATTAAGAGCCGCCGCGATCAAAGTCCAGCGTGTGAATGTTCACAGGTATGTGGGCTACGACCGTGCGGCTTTCGCACATTAAGTCGCACATTATTTCACACAGTTTCTCAGAGTAGGTGCACGTCCGCATGCGTGTGTAGATCGATGAGGCTGTGCTACTGAAAAGAATTGGGGGAAATATGCCTCCGTCAAGGTTATTCCGAGCATTATTTGTTTGTTTTTTCCCCCCCAGTCAAGAATAAAGTAAGTTAGAAATCTAAAGAAACAAGATATAGTGCGATATATAAGCCACATATGCCACTACTTATCCTCTGAATTCACTTTCCTCTCAAGCTGTATGGCAGATTTCTTTTGAATCCATTTTATTTGGACTGGTGCTCATTTTTAACTCGCTAAAATCAGGGAAACCAAAGAAGCCGCTCGTTCCAAGATAAGTAATTACAGCAAGGATGAGTGACTTTGATTAAAGTGAGGGCCACAAATTTTTATCTTCATGGCCACATTGGCCAACGTCACCGAGCACATTTTTATATGATATAAGAAAAATATAGCGTGGAATTTATTGCACAGACTTAAATGTACATCTCTAATTTAAGTTTATTTAATTGATGCACATGCATATGAAATGTTTCACTCTAAATAGATTAATAAGAGTTTTTATAATAGACGTACACTTGGTTCCAGTGTAAAATGAACATCCTTTATATCACTGATTCCTATAGCAAGATTCACATGAGGTCGCAAAGCCCTCTTGATCTTACGGGCCACGATTCTTTTGTCTTAACTGCAGACGAGTCAGCAATTAATTCATTTATGTAACAAAACTATTAGGTTTTAGATTAAAAGAGCAGGTACCAAGAAAGTTAAAATGGAATCTGGCTGCAGAGGAACAATGAACAAAATTAGATCTTCAGCTGGTGAATGAAAGTTTGAAGCTACATAAGCTGAAGCTGTGCATTTATGGAACTCTTCAGTTATTTTTTTAAAGAATTGCACAGGGTTTATTGGGGTTGGGGTCGCCTCAGTTTACACACAATAACAATGGCTGCATGTGGCCCGTTGATTGTAAGATGTCCATGTCTGCATTTAAGTTTGGCACAAAAAATAATCGAGCGACAAGAACAAAAACAAGTTAATTTAAGATTGCTTTATGAGTGAAAAACGAAAAACATAACTGCAAGGTTCTTCTTCTTTTTTTTTTATTTTAATTTTTTAGATTTTTCTGTATATTTGGTGACATGCTAAAAAAGTTCTTCTCTCCAATAAGAGATTCAAATGTATTCCATTTTGTAATAAAAAGTATTGAGGGGATAAGAAGCCGGTTGGGAGCTAACGCTACTGATCTACAATACATGGACGGTTGCCCAGGCAAGGTCACTAAGCCACTCGACCACAAGGGCACCCTCCCCACCACACTCTGCTGCCTGCCTGCCTGCCTGTTGTTATGGCAATGCCGAGAGCCCAGCAGGCTGCCGATTGGCCCGTGACTCATCCTGTGGGCGGAGCCAACGGCCGACAAGGAAGCAGAAGCGCTCACAGCTCAGCTGGATCTGTTTACATTGACAAGAGGAGCAGGGGAGGAAGAGATATGAATGCGAGGGGAGGGAGAAACCTCTGTGAAGCATCTGCATCATTTAGGTCAGTCGGGGTCGAGTCGACGGGGACGCCGCGGCTCGATGCTCTGAATAGTGTATTGAAACCCTTGGCGTGCTGCTGGTCTGCATAATGGGAAGCTAAATAAAGACAGCCTGTTTAATTACTCAAAATACCCCATTGAAGTGGTTCTCAGGGGGGCTTTTGAGGACGGATTGGATTAGTGGCCACAATACCATTTTTTTTTTTCCAAATCTGGTTTTCGACATTTTAGTACTTTAAAAAAAAACAAAAAAACAAAGTGGCACTTACACAAAAACATAAACGTAGACACAAAATATTGATTGCACAAGTTGTTTTCGTAATAATCTTTGACACATCATTTATCACACTTTAATACATGTATGCCTGTTGAAACACGAAGCTTTCAATTTAAACCGTTACTACTGATCAGCTGAGAACGTTGAACACAAACAATCGCCGACGTATGAAGGTATTAAGTTTCATTGCAACTTGGCTAGTTTTCACTCATTTGACAGCAACCTGGCTCCCACACTCGAAGTCAAGACTTAACTTGAAACAATAAAGAAACAAAAACCTTATGAAGGGCGGCTGATGTTGAAATAATTTGTGGATCATTGCTCTTCTGCGCAAATAACATTATGAACTCAGGGGAACAGTGGAAGCTGAATAATAGGACCTTTTTGTCTTTCTTTGTATAAAAGAAGTAAGAAATGTCTCATTTTGACACAGAGATAACTCAAACAGAATGTGGTTGTAATGTATTTTGCTTTTTAAATACAACAAAAACTGTGCCAAAAAAAAAAACCAACTAACCCTTGATTCTACTTTCAAATAACAGCTGTTTTTCTAAAAAGCCTCCACTCATGGGTGGCATGTACCCACGCTGCAACAACAATAAAACACAACTGTGAGGTAAGTGTCACCAGCGGTAAATGAGTCTAAACAGAACTTCTGTGGTTAAGAACGGGGAGTCCAAAATACTGAAGAAAAAAATGAGCACAAGAGGTGAATTTCCTGTGTTCGTTTGGCACTTTATGGTCCCCTGCAGCAACAGTCATCTTTAAAATTTTTAATACAAGAGTCATACTCCAATATAATCCTCAGACTATGCAAGAGGTCAATTACAATGGACCACAGGCGGTAGTTCGAGACCCCCTGGGAAGCGACTTGGCTCCACAACAGCCCATGATGACCATGCATACTTGGAATAACAACAATGCTAAAACACAGCACAGGTCATGTGTTGCTTTAGGAGTAAAGTGACATGGAAAAGACGAACAGAGCTGTAATGATCGAGTAAACCACCACTTCTGAGCAAAGTTGGAGAGACCGACGCTCCCACCAGCAGCAACAGCCCGGCCCTTTCATCATGCACTCGACTGACTCGCAGTGGACCACAGGGAGGTGAACTCAGACAAGAGATGGTCGCCGATGAGAACTGGAGGAAAGACATTGAATTACCCAAACACACTGTGGGACATCTGATTTATTCAAAAACCCTGCTTCAAAAAGAATAACGTACACAAATAAAAACCTTCCTTTTTGATGGATTCTGGATGCAAAATGCTCTCTGAAGTCACTTTTCCTTCACTGTGATTCTTTAAAAAAAAAAAGAAAATTGAGAGCAATATAAACAATGCTTCTTCACTGTGAAAACGTCATGTAAACATTATGACCAGCAGTCATAAGCATTAGAAAACTATTTCTTTGCACATTTCCACTTTAAAAGCTCGCTGGGGCGAGCATGGTGCCCACACTGCCAGCGTGAGGGATTTACTTGATGTCCCACTGGGCCACTTATGCTAAGAATATACACTGTTGCTTTACTCCAAGGAGATTTAAATAAATAAATCCACTAAATGGAGCAATTCTCTGACATATAAAACATAGTATATCCTGTTTAGAACTGGAGACGCAGCGTCAAGCAATAGGCGAGAGACTGCACGCTTCAAAAATGAGCAGTAAACTGGGCATATATAACGAGGAGCCTCTGACCCCTCAGGCTGCAAGCCTCCCCCTCCTCTTCCTCCTCCTCCTCATCCTCTGTGAGTCTGTGCATGCGTGCATTTCTGGATATGTAAAGCCTCAGTGCTGTTTTCATGCACAGGTCAAGCATGAAAGCTAATCCCAGGATGGATACACACAAAAACAAACACAAGGCCAGAGCGCTTGAATAGAAAATGCTACCCTGGGTCCCAACTTTAAAGCGGGATCCCTCCCAGGGAACAATGTGGTGATATGACAGTGACACGATGGGAATGTGCAACAATGGAAGGAAATGCATAAAACATTGTGAGCATATCTTCGCGGGGCGAGTTCCTCGAGGCGATCCCCTCACGGCAGAGGTCACGGCGAGGATTTTGCATGCCGTGACATGCAGCAGTTACGCACGCAGTGCTTCAAATTTAAGAAAGCCGAAAATCAATCAGCGACAGCAACAAGGCCTTGTGGCTTCTAGGTCACTGCAACATGGAAAAATTACTTCAAGCAAAAAAAACAAAACAAAACAAAAAACTGTGATGAAATCCAACAGCCGACTTTTCAACCACTCAGCATGTGACTTGACCTGCTGCTCTGCTACAGTGCCTGATTGTTATCACATCTTAGCCCGAGGGCCACTTTCTTTTTACGGGGAGCTCTCAGGAGATTCCCAGTCCCGACTGTGAGCGTGTGTGTGTGTGTGAGTGTGTAGGAGTTTGCTTCAGACCTGTTGTCACCCGACTGTGTGCGTGTCAGCAAGCAAAAATGCTGCCAACAAGAGGTAGGAGGAGGGGGTGCGCCTGCAGGGGGCAGGAGCAGGGACAAAACAAGAGAGGCTGCCAGTAGTCTATGAAAGTGTGTGTGTGTGTGTGTGTGTGTGTGTGTGTGTGTGTGTGTCACAATATCACCGAGCTCTTTGTGCGACGAAAATGAAAGTGAATGTGTGCGTGTATCTCCAGTGGCTTGTCTACACACAGGGAGAGGTATTTGCGTGTGTGTGTGTATGTGTGTGTGTGTTCATTAAGCGTGACCACATGTCTCCACCGCCGCGCTCAAGCAGACGGCTCAGGCTGGTGCACGAGCCGCCAACAGAAGGAAACGGAGCAGCTCGCGGGCAGATGCGAGCGTGCTCAGTTGAGCCAGAACCCCGAAAAACAAACAAGAGGTGGATGGAGCGGCTGCTGGGCCAATGAGCGCCTGGATCAACGCTGCTGTTATTTCAACAACAAATGCTCGGAAAGCAGACGGCCAACTTCCTTAAAAACTTCACATCAACATTCGTGCACAGCTTAAATCTAAATCTTAAAACCAGTGTGATGATGTGAGTGAATTCTAAAAACAATTATGAGAATGAAGCTATGCAGCTTGCAAAAGTGCAGGGATTCCTGTAATTCCACTTTGTACCACAAGATGGTGCAGTGAGTCACTCTGCCTCTTCCTCCGGTACATGATCAGAAAAAGCAGCAGAGAACATGAAGCTTCAACAACTAACAGCTCAGCCTCTGAGAAATGGCTGACCACAGCCACAGCTCTGTACTTTTAAGGTTACTAAGGACTACAGTCACCATAGCAACCATATTTACCCGAATGATAGTAAGCCCATATGTATAATATATATATGCAGCTTGGAAGTACATGTTTACATAGTTTTTAGTGAATTAAAACACTTTCCAGTCTCTGGTTTGAACAAAACTAATTGCAAACAAGAGTGATGTCTGTAATGGTGGAAACGTTTATTTATTTTTTTATTCACACACCAGTTGGTTAGCTCTTCCTCAGAGCATTCCAGAAGACAACAAGACATCTGTTTTCAATGTTTTATTTCAAGAATGCTCCTAAATGGCCTCGTCCCAGAATGTAGTTTTTGAATAAAACGCACCTGCACAAACGCAACATCTCTAAATTATTTAGCATTCATCAACTTTCGTCAGGCTGCTGAGCCTTGCCGGGGTATAACCTTGTTGTGTTTGTGCAGAGGCTAAGTTGCAGGGGATTATGCTTAAATGTGTCACGCAGGGATAAACAGAAATTATTGTATTGATCTAAATAGCTGTTTGTACGTTTGCTTTATTCATGCGCTACCCTCAGCTGGTGCGTATGTGTATCCTGGGGAAGTGTGGGACTATACAGAGTTTGCTGTGCGCTCCCGTGCCTCCGGGCGTCCGTGCATGTTGTCTTACCGTAGTGTGTGAGGATGCCCTGAGGAGTGACCACACTGCTGCAGACATTGCAGACGACAAGATGAAAATCCTCCAGCGCTGGGAACTGGCTGCAAACGAGCATCTCTAGAAGAAACACGCAGAGGAGAGACCACAGATGAGGAGGAGTCCTCGGAGTGTGGAGCCGACTCGAGGAGAGAACGATCACGATTGGGAATGAATGCAACGTGTTTCCGGATCACTCCTGCAGGCCCATTATTCCACGTCTGCACAATATTATGCAAACATTATGCAAAGTCTTTGTACAGTTCCTACACCCAAACAACTGTTTGTGTGGTTTCAGGTTAAAAACCATGTGTATGCTTTTGATTTAGATGCAGCTTTACGTACAACTAGGAAATTCCAAAAGTACAACATACATTTTTCTTGCTTCTGCATTACGTTTTCCATTACTTTCAAGTTGTTCATTTGCTTCATATTATACAGAAACATTCAAACTGCACTGACTTATAGGACATGGGAAAAGGTTGGGCTTCCTCTAAAATAGGATAATTTTCCATATTTCCAGGGTAAAACTTACTCATCAATTTAATTTGTCCAAGATATACTCGTGTACTCAAGTGTGCCTAAATCTATTATCACTAATGTACCAGATAATTTTATCCACGGATTCATCTTCTGGGCAACTTAGCTGCATGGGTTTCAACATTATGATTTTCAAGGAATTAAACTGTACTCGACTCGAAAACAAGCCGCTTCCAATGCATTTCCAGTCGCCTCCCTCACCACTATGAAAACCAACAATATAGTACAGATAAACGTGTCTCGTCGTCACTAATCACAGTGTGAAAGAAGCAGGCGGCGGAGAGACAATCCTCTCAAACACCCACAAGCTGGTATGTTAGCGTGTGAGCTACAACAGAGATGCATTATGCCTGGAGTCACAAGACACACCCCACCCACTCAGCGAGAGTTGAAGATTAAATTAAATATTGAGGAAAAACAAATATGTTTATTGGGGAAAAAAATAAAAACGTTATTATCTCTTATGGCTAAGCTTTACAAACTTAAGCTTCCCGAACGTAAACAAGCTCGGCTGACAGGAAGCACAGTGCTTATTAGCATGGGACTCAAGCCAGACTGAGTGGTCGGCGTGTTTGTGTAGAATTTCAGTATGTGTGGGTGTCTGACGGCGCGTGTCGTCGTGACCTTGCGTTGCCGGCGTGTGGAAACCGGACCGATGTTTAGCGCCTGTCAGACTGCGAGCGTACAGGCGAACCAAGAGGGGGAGACGGCGGGTCACTCAAGGTCGCGGTCAGCCATATGAACACGCTGCATGTATACAATGTGTGCGTGATGCTCGACATGACATTCAGGAATGTGCGACTAAGAACACTGCTGTGTGTTGATGTTAAAAAGGTCAGACCTGCTTTTACTTGAAGCTTTAAGTTTGCAAGGCCACAGACACAGAAGCGACCTGAGGTACATTTCACAACTTAAAAGAAGTACTGTGAAACGATTAAAATTCTGAGTCAGATTAATCACTGTGAATTAATTTAGACTAAAAAAGATTAATTATCATGCCATATCAATCGTGTGTCATTTTGCATGAACAAACACTCAAGGGAAAAAGGGAACATACATGCACGTACCATGCTAATTAAACTTGTATCCACATTAATGTGGCTCTGTTACTCCATTTTCTGCCAGCTGCAAACCAAATTCTTGACAATGTCCGAGTGGAGACGCGTCACGGAGGTCAAACCAGACTACGACGATGGCTCCATCACAACCTTTACTAAAACAATTCAGTGAAAAGTACCCGTGAAAACATTTGAGGAGAGAAATAAGCTGTGAATCTGTCCTCATTTGTGCTCCACAACGGGTAGTTGTAGACGTACTACAAAAGGGCCGCTGCTCCCCGTGCCTCTACAGGGATCCTGCTTTTATGCAAATGATCTTCGGACTCAAAACGCACTGCGGGATGTTTCACATAAACAACTGCATTAAAATCCATCCGCATTAACGCTTCAATTTTGTTATAATGTTTAGAATTTCACACATCTCATGAATTAAATACGTTTTTCATTCACTACTAACTTTTCTGACTCATTCTAAAGACTGTTCAGTCTGTGTTCAGATATGAGAGGTGAAAAGAGAAGTTCTCTTTAAACTATTCAACTCATTAGTTGGTAATTGGGTTTGATTGTATCGTTTATAGCAACCATTTCATTAAGTTTACTTGAATAAAATACCGATGTTACTTGAACAAACAACATAGTAAATAAAAATTACACTTCTGTGAATTGTGTTGTAAACAAATATTCATGAAAAAAGGACGTTTTCAAAAACGTATTGGCTGTAAAAATACAGCTGAATAGGGTTTAACGTTAAATCAAAGCATGAATTATAATTATGATAATAAAACAGCCTAAATAAAGAGCATAAGTACTGATAAAATACAGGTTTGTCATTTTTGCTTCCTGCATCTTGAAGGGATGGGTTCCAGATTTGATTGACATTTTTAGAAGCAAATTACACTGAATGTCTTAGAAAGGAATGGAAAAAACAGATTGTATTTCAACTAATTGAACAATACAGATGAAAATGACATGAGATGTAAACTGAGAAAATTAACATCCCCCCCCCCCCCCCCCCAAGGGTTTGTAAAGTGTCCCGCTCGCTGCTCCAGCAGGATAATCCAGATTTAAATGCAAACAAGTGGCTCCATTGTAAAACCTGACTTTTAAATACCTTGTGGTAGTTGTTAACAGGTTGTGAGAGCGAGTAACTTTGTAATGGAAACAGCGAAGTGGAGAAGCTGGAAACAGTGCTGGCAGGTTCGAGCTGCCTGGCGAGTGATTTTCCTTCACAGCGGTCGAGCAGCCCGACAGCACTGTGTGTTTGTCCTGTGATCATTTTCAGACGACATCAGCAGGTTTTTCTGTTCAGCGGCTATCGCCACGGTCTGGCCGACAGAATGTAAAAATAAATAAATAAATAAATAATAATCATGACGCCATTTTTGGGGCAAATTCTAAAGTATACAAAAACATAAGAGGACATTAAAAAGAACACTAACGGAAAGGCAATTTCCTCTGCATCTGGCAAGTCAGATGCAAACTAAGAGTGTAATTCTGCTGCCTGAAGTGCGTGCGTGAGTATGTGTGTGTGTGTGCGTCTGAAGCCAACTGACTCGAGCCGGCCAAATGACTGACAAGCCAGAAAATGAACTGCAAAAACAATCAGTCACTGGTGAATAAGCATGTTTGGAGCTACTAAAACAATCCATCGCTGCACAGCGATTACATTGAGAGTTGAGTGAATCAACCTCCGATTAGTGAATTCGTGCTACGTTGACTCATCAGCTAAACGGGAGTCACTATTAGTGTGAGCTTGTGTTGAACAATAACCAGAATGATGACGCAATTGCAGTAAAGACACAATGGCCCCTCGCGGAGCAAATCACCGCCCGAGTGATAGCTTGCAGTCCAGTTGCCTTTGGAGCGCGCGAACCACATAACCATTAGCACAGCACCAAAAATGTCAGAGCGTGTAAACAAGCTGACGAGCGGTTGGCAGACTCCTCGTGTTGCAGACTCCAGTATTTTTTTTAATGAAATGACCCAGATGAAGGGTCTACAACCTGCGGCTATCGAGTTCCTCTGCAGTGGCTCTCTGAATATTCTATACAGAACATTTAAAAAAAAAAAATCTGATTATTATCTTTCTTATTTGATTTGCATACCTGGCTTATTTTCAAATAAACTGCCCATGCTTATAAAAGCTGAAACTGCTAAATTGGTGGGAAAAGTTGAAGACCCCTGCCACACATATAAGTCGAAGTCTTTTCATATGAGCGAGCCATGTCACCAGCAGTAACATTGAAGGAAATACTGGTGAAAAATCTTTATATAGCCATCACTTCGAGACTTGGTATTAGAACTTTCGCCTTGCTTGGTAAAGTTTCATGTATTTTTCTGAAAATATTTTCAAGGTGAGGATCATTTGATCCTCAGCAAGCAGTTTTGACTTAATACAACCGGCAGGTTAAGGGAGGGGAAACTGTTAACTACAGATTGAATATAATGAGAGCTCCATTCAAAGCTCTAAATTATTTAAATCGATCCCGAGTGCACTTCCAATGTAAAACTGAGCTGAACTGAACGGTGACATCCAACCAGAAAACGTGAAGCCATTATCTTCAGGCACTCCAGTTTCTCCCGTCCAAGAACATGCATTTCAAGTTAAGTGGTGCCTGTGAATGTGTGTGAGTGTGTGTGTTTGGCCTCTGATGGACTGGGAACCTGTCCAGGGTGTAATCTCCCTTCACCCGTTGTCAGCTGGGATCACATCACCCGAGCTGGATAGAGCAGGAAAGAGGACGGATGAATTATTAGCTTGTGCTTACAAGCATTTCTATGGGTATTTTTTTTTTTTTTAAATGATCAAGGAATCAAAAGGGTGTCCACTGTGACGTCACAGAAAAACAAACAAACAAAAAGACAGGAAATGTGTATTTTCCTGGCAATAACAACTCAAGGTGTTTAGGATCACTGGTAGTTTTGCGGCTTCAACCTATAGCGAGCATATGAGGCATTTAGGGGACGTCTGTAAATTGCAGCTGCTAAATATAACCCATGTGACACCCTCCCGGTCTAAACTGCGCTCACATCAGTCACATGCTGTGCCGCCCACAGACCACAAGCACATTTCTCAACCTATGGATGACGCCGACGCGTCACCGTCCTGTTCAGAGGGCTCGATCGGCTAATGTGACTAATTCTCCACTCCCGTCTTTTGAATCCAAACTATCGGCACTCCATTTGGTGAATGACTAATGTTGAGTCTGACGGACAAAAAGAGATGCTCCCACCTTTCAATCTGAGAGGTTTCGAACATGACGCGTCGCTGCGAGCCGAGCAAGCTCCGTGCCATCGCCTGCACAATGTGGGATGTTCCCCCGCGTTCCGCGAAACGCCGCAGTTCAGAGTGTCCGTGCTCCGACGTGCGTTTTGGTTGTGAGGACAATTCTCAACAACATGCAGAGACGTGGCAATCGCGCCGCTTTCAAATGACTTTCACAACACGTGCTACACTTTCCAATTAAAGAGCCGCTTTAAACAGTGTGATGATTTAGAGGAACTCTACAAAGAGCAAACATTACAGCAACGTCTATTCCTGGTGGATGATGACAGTGGCTGCCGCTCTCATCACGGTGAGTTGCTGCTGGTTGTCATCATCTCCTCTGTGTGTATGTGTGAGCGCGAGAGGGAGACACAAGATACCAATCGTGACCCGAGCGGCCACATCACTTGCTGCCAAACCGGCCTCGGTGTCTCGAAATAACGAGCGTCAAGCGATTAAACATGTGAAGCATGAATCATCCTCCACTCAACACAAATTTGCAACAAAAAAAAAGAAAAAAGAAGAAGTGTTTCAGATCTGTGTGGTTGAGTGTGTGTGTGGTTGAGTCTCCATGCAAGTGTGTGTGTGTGTGTGTCACTCTCAGCAGGCTTCAAGTGTCGTGTTGCCAACAGATCAGCTTTTGTGGAAACACCACTTCAGTTTGGCTCCAAGGGAGGAAGATCTGGCATGTGCGTGGATGGGAGAGGGGAGACTGTGTGGGGGAGAGATATCTGTATTTGACCACTGACAGAGAGAAGAGTTTCCCCGGCTGCGTGTGTGCGTCACTGTGTTCCTATGAGGGCGACGGCATGGTGTGGAGGAACTCCTCTGGCTACATCTCTGGGGAGGGGTGGGTGGTGTGAAAGCATCTCACTGCTCAGGGGCTAGCCCCAATACCCTGAACACACACGGTCTTCGGAGTAAAGCATGAACGATCACACTTACAATGGTGAATAAATACAAATATGGCAAAACCAATCATTTTATCTATTCACGCCGAAAAGGAAACACCATTTTGGCTTCATTCTGAAGCATAACCAATGAAATTTCACACGTCAGGCAACTACTTATTAAAATATACTAATGCAGACAAAGTGCTTCGACTTGTTTTACTAAACTCAGTCTTGTCTTTCAACTGGGCATACATGGTCAATTTTGAAAAACAGGGCAACTGTTAACTGAGCCTCGTTTGTTTAAACCTCAGACAGCTTTTTGAACAAATGGCCATAGAAACCAAGTGATCTTAATGAATCTCTGAGAACTCTTGGGTACGTTGTCAGTTCATATTTTGTTTTGACCAGCCTGTACGGCCGGGCCACATGTGAACGAGAAATCATGACTCAAGAGAAAATAAGTCAACTTAATGCACATAAATATGACTTTCATTTTGAAAGTAGCGACGTTATTTTTCAGTGCGCATAGTTGGTGATTGTGACCACACGTCTCACTGTGAGAAATAAACATGATGATCCAAAACACACTTGAAATTCTGCCATTTCATTAAAAATAGGACAGATAAAAAAAAAAACCTATCAACACATAGACAAGTTCCTTTTGCAAGTAGAAGACATTGCTTTTTTTTTTTTTTTTACTTTTGATATTTGAGATATTTTTAACATTTTCACAGTGGAAAGAGAACAGAATCAGGAAGAATTTGATCTCTTCCAGTTGTAAAGTATGCAGGGCTGCCCAGCAGTGTAGAGGTCAGTGATCAGTGTAGTTGCCCGTTCAAATATTGCTCGAGGGCCTATCTGCGTGGAGTTGCATTTTCTCTCTCTGGGTTTTTTTTTCCAGCTACTCTTCAGATAAGTGTTCAAAAATTCTTGGACATTTTTACAATTAGCTTGGTGCGGTTGCAGCCTGGTTTTGGCCCACATGCCTTATGTTTAACACTTCACTTTACTTATGTCTTAATTCATTCCGCTGTTATAAAAAAAAAAAAAAAGGAAATATGGTGATTGTAATATGGAATCGTCGTGGGTTTTTTTGTTTTTTTTTTATGGGTTTCTCCCTGTTAAAAGCGTCCAGAAATACCCGTGTTGTATTTGGTACTATATAAATAAAGTTGAATTGAATTTTGAGATATACTTAGATAACCAATCACTTATTATCGATTAACACGCCAATGATTGTTAATCAATCAGATATACTTCTGGCAAGTTTAAAAAGAATGCATGGTATATTATAGCAGGATATTTGACGAGAAATGGTACAAATATACGCCTCCGAGCGTGCGCACCAAAACAATAACAAACCACCGCAGTTGAGTAACCATAACGAGAAAACTTCCTCACCTTCTTTGCTGGGCTTCACGGCTCCGTCGCGGCAGCAGAGCTCCCCGTCGCTTACATCCGAGGACGAGTCTTTGTCTGCGTGGACAAAACAGCCGCTTACAAACACGCAGAGACATCCACTACAAACTTTAGGGGGCCATGCGTGGATCCGCCGCCGCCGTCGCCGCTGCTGCTCGTCGGGGTTAGCATTAGCCTGCTAGAGGCTGCGTGAAGCGGAGCTGTCACACGGCTAACTACAAACTTGCAGCTGGACAGTTGGGGGAGAAAAAAAAAAAAACACACGCCCCGCACGTTCCCCGGAGCTCGCGCAATCCGTGACGGCAAAGAAAGAAAGAAAGAAAGAAATGAATAAAAATAAAATAATCGGCCGCGCTCAACACGGCACGTGCACACGCGTGTCGGAGCCACGTATGTCGAACGACATCGCATCGCCTCGTGATATCGCTGACAGTTACTTTGCTGCGCTCTGACAGACGCTGCGTGGTGGTGGACGGAGCTTCGACTCAACTCAATCACAGACAGTTGGACCGCGCACTTCCCCACAGTTTGTCCGCGGGAACGACGAGCGCGACCGGCGCGCGAACTTACTGTCAACAAAACGTAATTTAGCCGCACCGACGAAGGAAGACCAAGGCTCGCAGAGGAAGCTATCCAGACTTGGTATTTGGCGATCCACTGTCGCCATTGCTCTTCCTTCTTGTTGCTTTGCTGAGAGCCTCTCTCTCTCTCTCTCTCTCTCCCTCTCTCTCTCTCTCTCTCTCTCTCTCTCTCGCTCTCTCTCTCCCTTCGCACGCAGCAGGCGTAAAAAACGAAAGAACCAGATATGCTGACGTCGTTCTCGTGGCGCTTCGGCTTCACTCGGCTTTTTCCGGAGAAGCTGAGCGACAGACAAGGGGAGATGGAGTTCACAAGTTCAGCGTTTGCTATCAAAAATACTAAATATAATGTTGTTTAAAAACAACTAAATTGCAGCTGCAGTCCGTACATGTTTCGCATTATAAATATGTAAATGGTTGAACATTTTAAAGAGAACAATGACATGCATAAACACTTGAGTCTGTGCGTCAGTACATATAACAGGAGGCAGACGATTTAAAAGAGAACGTCTATTACCAGTATATATATATATGTATGTAAATATACGAAGATTAAAAAAACATGTTTTAATTCAATTAATTTCTTTGCACTATAATGTAAATTGCAGTGACATGGAGCAGCTTAAAATGCTTCTTTTATATTTTTATATACTTGAGTAACTTTTTTTTTAACCATGTTATCTTTGGAGAAGCATAATACATTTATATTAAAACCATTCATGCACACCTTTGTTTTACCACAGAATAGCCCCACTTTAGATCTACATCGGATTGTAAAACTGTCCTGTATTGACTTTTTTTGTTGTCTGAAATAAATGTGCTTTGAATATCCCCTTTTCATACAAATTGAATTGGATACCGAGACTACGGAGCTAGTTAAAGGATCATATCCATTCATTTAACAACAGGATGTTGACAAGTACAATATAAGCAATACAACAGCTGTATAACATTTCTGTACTCTTCTCACCTGATCCCATGATCTGCTGTTTTGTTTGCTCATTGAACTTCGAAAACTTGAATTTTTACCTTCGCTTTGAAGGTAAAAATTTATTTTATCCTCTAGTTTTGGGCACTTTGAACCTTTTTTTAAAAAAAAAGTCTGCTGTGATAAGGGTGTGATACAACTTGTCTTTCACTCCTCTTGTCTGCAGGCTGAAATTCGAAACATTATGTAAAGTCTATTGTCCCAAACCCTAAACAAACCAATGTCTGATTCAAACCTGTTTCAATAAACGAAGGGCTTATCAGTCAGTTGTAAAGGGATTATAGTAATGAACAGGTCACTGGGGAAACCCCTTATTAGAGTGTAATATTATGGCCTTAACTGCACAGACGATTATGTGAATTGTTATGCGACAGTGAAAGTCGTATTGTGCCTGTGAAGGAACAAAAAACACCCACTCAGTCTTAAAATGTGGCCCGCTGACAAATATTAGTGTGTAGAGGGAGCGATAAACAGTAGAGAAAGAAAGTGAAAGCCACCACTTCTCACCAGGTTGATAAGAGAAGATGTGCAAACAAAAAAAAAAAAGATGCAACACAGGGAATGACCACACCTGTCAATGAGGATTTTAATCTACAAAAGGCATGAGAGGAAAATACCTGATAAATCCCCTGGTCTTGCAGTTTATATTTGATGACAGGTGCTTCGAGCTCGTGGCACTACACTGCCCTCTTGCGACCGGAAATAGATCCCCTGTTTCTCAAATAGAAGCAACACAAACAGTAACTTTACAGAATGAATCATTTATGTCTCCGTTTTTTCTCATAGTGTCTGCCCCTCCCTCTAATAATAAACTGAAAAACAAACTAAGTAGGTACTCTCGCTTTATCTTCTACACTCACAAACACAAACACACCTACTTTATTGCAGGAAGTTTATTGTTTCGGGCAGATTGCACATGACACAACGGTGTGTGAGAAGACAGACACAGATCAGGAGGAAATAGCCGTTGAACAACTGTGAGAACTTTAATTTAGTACATTCAGAGGTATCATAATTACAAGATGGTCTAAATGCAGTCCTGAGTGTCTTTTATATCCACATGGTGTCTCGATGGACGGCTCGCAAACAGACACCGACAAAGGATGAGTCAATATTTGTTTCTCGGTCACAGGGCCAATCAGGATGTCACTGTAGAAAAAGCAGTTATTAATAACTATTTAAACTTTCTCTGGCAGGGGTGTCTAACATAAAGCTCACGGGCCAAAATTGTCCCACATTCTGGGCCCATAGGACGATAACGTAAAATGTAGAAATGAAGATTTTCATGAATTCATTCAGCTGATTAGAAAACTGCAGTTCTATTTCTTATCTCTACTTGTAATCAATGTGTAAGCAGTAGGTATTGTTCACCTTGAAGCAATAAATCTAAATACAAGTAATTCCAATTGGTACTTTGCTCATAAGTGTTTAAAATGACCATCGCATCACGTCTGATTGCGAAACTAATGTATTTTTACAAATGGAAACGGTGTCGAGGAATTTATGAGTTGGAGGCTCCAGATATCATGCAGTGTTCAGACAAAATGTCCAATTTGGAGGCAGATTTCTAGTGAAGCATAATATATTATTGCTGCAATTTTCAATGGTAAATGCATGAGTTTTAGATATTACAGTCTATTTGGAGCATGAATAAATAATTCTGAAGTTGCACCATTTACATTTTTTTAATTATTAATAATAATAATAATAATAACAAGGAAAACATTTGGAATTGTTATTGAAGTTGTTATTTGAGTCTCACCCGCCTCTGCACAGATGAGAATATTGATCATGTTTTCCGTCTTACTTGAAATCCGTCATTAATCTTTATATTATACTTTCAAAACTCAAAGAGATAAGCAAGAAAGTGTTGAATTTGTGGATGCTATTATTTCCTTTGTTTACAATCGTGCACTGTGCTGCAAATCCATGCATTGGAACCAGATAACAGGAGAACATGTATTTATTTTATATTGTGTCATGCAGAAGTAAAAGATCCCATTTGGTGACAATGTTTAGTATTTATGTTTGTGTCATGCAAATATCCAGACATTGACTGCAGTGAAAAAAAAAAAATCAACAAAACCTTTATTGAAAAACAAAAAGATTACATTGAAATTGTGCATGTCACAGAGTGCATATCTCCTGAATAAAACAATGTGGCAGGTGATTGGACGATGGTAGCATGAGCGTGGAGGCGTAACCGGTACGCCGCCACCTACCCGCTGGTCATTTTAACTTTGTTTTTGATTGAAAATAAAGGAGGAGACAACATCTCACCAAACAATTTCATGACATGAGAACACATCCAAACAGACAAGAAAAGCAAAATCCTAAACTAGCCAAACTAACCATCTGTATACAATAATAATAATGATAATAAAAATACAAAATATCACACAGTACTAAAGGACTAAACATATTACACAAAGAAGAAAAGGACGGATTGAACAACAAGGACGTAAAGGATTTAACTTCACACGCAAATAACTGCAGGCAGGAAAACAGTACTTTTGGCAGAGCACTTCTATTTATGTAATACATGAATGCTGAAAAGTGACAGATAGTAAAGATGATGCGAACATGGTAAATAGTGAAGAAGATATTACATTCAACGTGACGACGCCTTGGAAGAAGGAGAGGCTGCATTCACTCACTAAGGGTTCACTTCCAGGAATTAAAAAAAAAAAAAAAAAGTAGCCAAAAGTCAAGTAAATACCATGACGGTGTACTCCGTGATATCATAGTTAAGCACCACATGAAGGCACTTAGGGTAGAAAATAAACGTCACACTGCATGTACAAGCAACATTCCTTATATATGAAAAGACGAGAGTTTCAATTAACTTTCTTTTGGTTTAAAATTGGAGGCATGGATCAACCTTGCAAACAAAAATCTGCAATAGAAAAGATTTTAAAGGCCCATTTTGAGGCAAACGCCACACATCCTCTGAGCTGTACAACTTAAAATCTACTAAAATGCTGTTTTTAATTAATCACCTGCAAAATGCATGTGAAAGCTTGTGTTGTGTGTGCTGATGCAATTAAGCACATTCCATATGGGATCTTATTAAATCAGATCCAATGTTTAATAATAATAATTTAGTTTTGGATATTGCACTTCCTAACGTCTGCCACCAGGGGGAGTGGGGGGTGTACTTGATATAATGCAAATCCTGCAACTGTGCTCAAGAGGAGCAGATGAGTTCAAAGTACCCTGCGTTCATCTAAATCTAATTACATGCAATAAAGTCACCTGCAATACAAAAACATTGAATTTAACATGCTCCTCCCCATCAGCGCAGAGAATGATTGCTTTCAGAAACGCACGAGGGGAACGACACCAGTTCACGAAGGGACGACTCAGTTGCGTGTACCACATGCACTGCAGCTAATTTAACCATTAACTTATCTTTCGTTTTGTTAGTCCTCATCTTCACAGAGCTTTTTTTTTTACATTTTGTGTGTGTGTGCGTTTAAAGTGTCTCCACGCACATGTGTCACGTGGGTGCAGACATTTTGTGTGTGTGTGTGTAATATCAGTGTGTGCAAAGAGTGTGACTGTGTGTGGTGAGTGTATATCTGTCTACGCCGCTGTGTGTGTGTGTGTGTGTGTTGCTGTGTGTGTGTGTTAGATTGGTGCAGGGACCTGTTGCCTCGCAGGTCCGGGCTGAGAGGAGAATTTCTGCGAGTGCCAGCGAGTCTCCTTGTACACGAACCAGGCGTTTCCCGCCCACACGAACATGTTGAGGAAGCCGAACACCTGGAAAATGACATTAAAAAAAAAGATATTTAGAGAATTAGGAAAAAAAATCTGTTATAAACCTTCACTGAAAAATGCTTGTAAGCTGCATTACTGAATTAAATGTAATTTAAATGGATCTTACAAAATCCTGGTGACATCACTGGTGCTTCATTTTATTTTTATCACAACAGAATTGAAAACATCAAATTACGATCGTGAAAAGCTGAGGTACATAATTCACTTTGCAGGGATTAAATTACAAATGTGACGATACAAAAAAAGTATAATTACTGAAATACATGCAACCTTGTACTTAATTTTGTACTTCAGCGTTACGTCTAATGAATGTTAACAGGTTTACTCAATTACATTTGAGAATGATCTACTAGTATAGTATACTGCAATAATTAATATTCAATTATAAACACCAGCTGTCACCAACATCATTGATGTCTTGACCTCTTGGGGGTAAAAAAGAAAAAGGTATAATCGGGGTCAAATAATCATAAAGTTCAACCAAAGGTTTTTTTTTTTAAATCTCCACACATTTTGTCAAATAATAAAAACTTTTTAAAGGTATCATTGATTCGCTCCACTCCAATTAATATATTGTATGTTGTGTTTGTCCAGGTAACGCTTTAGTGGAGAAAGGACACCCTTAAAACTATTCTGAAAGGAGTCTCCAACATGTTTTCAAAATAAAGGTCAGCCTGGAGAAGGGTCTCAAACTGGCCAGAAAACTGGAGGAAAAGTCGGACGATGACCAACATCTTGATAATTCTTTCAAACATTCAGCTAAAAAGGTGTTAATGTGGAGATTTTAAGTGCAGACAAACTTACAACCCTACAAAATAAAACCCACAATAATCCGATACTGGCAGGTCCGATTACTCCTCACCACAGAGATGTTGAGGGTCCGAACGTTGGCGAACTCCGTGACCTCGCACGTGACGTTGCTCGCCTTGCAGAGCGCCAGCGTGGCGCCGATGCCGTCCGTGTCGGTGGCGTCCTTCACATTCTGCAGGCCCTTCGCCCAGGCGGACGAACACACCAGCCACAGGAAGACCAGGATGGCCGTGATCAAGAAATCCTGGAGGAAGAGGGAGGAGGAGCAAACCTGTCAGCCCCTGCAGACCGTGTCCCCTCACTGGAGACGCTCAAAAAAACATCCCGACTCACAAAAATGGGCCCGAAGTCGGAGTCCTTGTAGACGTGCATGTAGCCCAAGTAGACCAGCAGAGCCGCCATGCAGTAGAGGAAGCAGATGATGCCGACGCCCACGAAGAACTCCGCCGACGAGGCCGAGTCTCCGACCAGGTGTGTCGGAGTGACGGTGCGGTTACAGAGACTGGCGTTGTCCTTCACAAGCGGGACGTCGGGCAACCTGAACGCCCGAACAACACAAGGAAAGACGGTTCCGTTGAACGGCCATTCAATCAAAATGCACGTCATGAACGTATCGAGAGAACGTTGCGATTCTTACCTAAAGGGATAGTGGAAGTTGGCGTCGAGAGTTTCGTTCCTGCCGTCGCCGCAGAAAATAGAAATGACGTTCCTTCCGGAGAAGCCGCCACAGCTTCCGAACGCAAATATAGCAGTGAGCTGCGTGGGAGAGGAGGAGAGAGGGACATGGGGAAACTTTACAGACGCTGCAATGGTTGAGAGATGTAGCTAGTTGGTCGTCTGCAGGGATCGCAGAGGGTTGAAATATCATACATCAGTACAACTAAAGTGCCGTTTTAATATCACATATAAACTATTGTTCACAAACAAAAAATAATGCAGCTGCTTCTAACAAAGCGCAGCTTGCACGGCTCTGACTAATGCTGCCATTCAGCTCTCGAAATTCTTTCCTGCAGAAAAGCATCTGATCCGGCGTGTCGACCATGTGACACTAATGCCCCCCCACCCCCCCACCCACCCTCCTCCCTTTTAAAAACCAACACTGACTAAATTCTTTCTTTTTTTTTGCTCTGCAGCGACGTTCAGCCCTCCGACCGCAGCAGGGCGAAACAAAGATCACATAATTCATTTGGCGTTAAAGCTGCGTTCGGACTCCCACCGATATCGCGTTGCATTATTGCGGGGGTCAAGATGATCCGGCAATGAAGAAATGTGCCACGAAGCTCACGGCCCAATTAATAAACTCATCCCCTCTGCCCATCATCACACGTCCTTCAAAAGTGGAGCGGCAGTTCAACACTAATTCAATGATGTTAACAAAAAAGAAAAAAAAAAAAACACAGGACGGCCATAAAAACAGAAGTGCTGTCTTGTTTCCTTGAGAAACTGCGGTTTAAACTGCAAAAAGGCCCTTGGTGGAGGTCCAAAGAGAGTCGACATTTACAAGACAAAGAGCCGTGTATTTTATTCACTATTATCTACAAAACTATTTCGGGACCATCATTGGATATTGTGAATTTTTCAGACTATAAATATGCATGCAGAAGGGGGAGAGTCAAGGGGAAAGTCACTTTCTAATCAGGTTTGGTTAAATACAATACTATTTATTGTCATGGTTGCTGTAAACGGGCTTATATAAAGACCATCTCCTGGTAAAACATCGCTTAATCCAATTCCTCCCTCTATTGTAGTGTGGGAGCATCTTTGAGTTACTTTAGAGACGTCTATCCTTTGAAAGCATTAAGGAAGGAAGGAAAATTGTTGCAATTTCGATGACAAACCTTCCAGATTTTCTACATCTGCTGATAATTTCAACTATCTTGACAGATATTTTAAACTGCAACTGAAGGTTTCTCTTTTTTTATACTATTTAATGACAAATCATTTCATGCTTTATAGTAAAGACACTGATTCAGTAATTCCATTTATTTAAATGCTGAAATGTGCACAATCAAGCTGGAATAACCTACAAAAAATAACAATAAAACTGAACAAGTTCATCTCCGAAAGGACAAATTCTGCCTTTATTCTGGATATTCTGATGTGAAACAGCTTCTTGACTCACGTACTGTTTGTATGTTTTGTATATCGACTGATTTCTTTCTATTATTCTATAATATACTTGATACCTGATGACTTTAAGAGAGATTTTAGGCTACAATTTGACACAATTCACATTGTCAAAGTTGATATAGTTCCATTGAGTATATATATCCATTGGGAATCTTCCGAAGCACTCAAGCTGGTAATTGTATTCTTTGGAACCTTATATAGACTAAATTATTAACAAATCCAGAAAAAAAACTAATAGATTGAGTATAAAATAACCAAATGTCAACAGGTGTCAATCTGGGCGATGGCTGGATGATGTATTGATGAAAACGAGACATTAATCTGATGAGTGGAGCAAAAGGCTGTTCAAAACTCATCACATCCATCAAGAGTTCAATCACTCACCCATTCTAGAGCCAAAGAGCCCATCTGGGTGAACATTTCAGGGGAAAGCCAGACAATAATGATCTACTTGGGAATGTTTGAAGGTATTTCTACGTCAGCAGAGTGGCTCTGGAATCACAGCGCAGACCGAGGCGAAAAAACCCCCTGAAAAACTGACCTCTTGAATGTGTTTCATCAGCACGAAAACAAAGTGCTTACGAAGGCTTTGCACACGAGCAACTCGCTCACCCACATCTACACACACTCGTCTCACACACACACACACCTCCAGGCCTCTGTCCAGATGTTTCTCCAGATGTCACTGGCTGCCACTTCCTGTTTTTCTGGCCGCAGCCGCACAGCGACTTGCCTCTCTCGCACTCTTGTTTCACCGACTTTGTGACTCTCCCGTGACGAGGTCGACGGTACGACCCCGGCGACCCACCGGACGCGCTTCCACTTCTTTTATTTTCAAATGCCACATTTCCACCGTCGCCACTTTCAAATCGTCACTAAAGCTGCAGGGCAATGCCAGACAATCTGCAACCCTCCGCTCGGTCCGTTTATTGGAATTCCTGCAACTGGGAATCGGCAACACCCAACACATTAGCGGTCCAGGTCCAGGTGAAAAGGAGTTTCTTTCCATTCGTACAGAAAAGTTCCCAGAGTCCAGGTCAGTCTGACCCCCTTTAAAGAGAACAAAACCCTCATATGAGTCTGCCACTGGCATCGGTGCAAAGGGAGAGGAAAAGGCTTTATCATCAGTGTCATTAGCCACGCCATTCACTCCTTCCTGTTTACTACAGAGTGAATGATGACATCTGGGAAGGTATGAGGCTCAGTGGCTTTGTCATCCACGTCACTTTAAGAAGCTGGATGTTTGTCCGCAGGCGTTCGATTTGACCAACAAATCATCAGTTTGTTCGCCGTTTCCCTTTCGTCGCGACTCACGTGACTGTTAAATTGTAGAGTTATATTTGCATCGATAACTTGTTACAATACAATTAGAATCCCCATGAGTAGGTGCTGGAATAAAACTGAATAAGTCATTTATACGTCAATTGTATTAACTGAATCACTGGTCGACCTTAAGTTGATTTGCTCTACATAAATATGTTAAACTAAATTAAAAATCTCTTTTTGGATTGAAGATATGTTGAAAACGCCGAGGTAATTTATGTTTATTACAATATAAAACAAAAGTGGGTTAAATCCTCATGCTTGATCACGAATCACGAGATTTTCATTCAGACATTACTTGATGAAATTGTGGAAAAGATTTGATGTGTTAAAGGTCTTAATTAGTTCTTTTTGTACCTGAAGAATATGATTTATTCATTAGTTTAGGAAGGTTTTGTTGGTTCATCCTCATCATGCAGATGACTCAGACTAGCAGTCCTTGTTACTCACATTAGTAGCATTGTGTGGGGTTGGACTTCTGCAGTGCCACACACACACACACACACACACACACACACACACACACACACACACACACACACACACACACACACACACACACACACACACACACACAGCTAATCATCTCGCCCCTTGTGAACAAGAAAACATGTTGTGTTAAATAAGGGTTATGTAAGGCCAACATTTGGAAACACCGGGAGACAAGCTCACCGCCCTTCAGTGTGTGTGTGTATGTGTGTGTGTGTGTGTGTGTTACAAGAAAATGGAGCAGCTAAGATAAACCGCTGCTTTATTTCACTCCTCTCTGGTTCGCTCTGACCCAGTTATGCATTACTGGACTCTAGTCAAGAAAAGTCCAAGTGTGTGTGTGTGGTCACAGATGCTTCAACCTTCAGCACAGTTATCCAGAGGTAAATTATTGGTGGAAGATGCATTAATCTATAACTGCACCACCTCAAGGGCACGAGGCCTTGATACCCAGTGAAAAACCCCACAGTGATCTGCACTCACTTCTCCATTCAGTTTCAATTTTATTGTCACTTTTGAATACTTTGATTACTTTGACATAAAGCCTAAAAAAACCAAACATATCCTTAGAATAAAACCGACTGCTGTTAGAATAATCACATACATTTGCATTGATCTAAATAGTTCAGAAAAATAATTGATTTCAGATGTCATTTTTGCTGAGAAGGGAAAATCCGAGCACCAGAGAAAAGTCTGCAGCCTCCCTGTCCTCTGGGTATAACACACTTTCTCACACACGAATGGACAGATCTACACAGAATGTTTTTGTTTTTTTAAACTTACCCACTCCACCAGCTTGACAAAGCCCAGGGGCTCCTTAAGGGGCGACAAGTTCAGCCGAAATCCGGTCATCATGACTGCGCTTCTGATTTCCCCAAAACTTTATCCAGTTGTTCCTAAACTGTGTGGATGTTGGTCCAACAGGGAGGAAGGAAAAAAAAAAAAGAAAAGAAAAAAGAAAGGAGGGGGGAGTAGTCTGACTGAATGACGTGGTTTTACTTCTGACGCTGCAAAAAGTGACCAGACTCAAAACGGTGAAAAAGTTTCAAAATCCAACTTTCCAACACAAGAAAGTTGGAATCGCGTGGATAAGATGATTCGGTTTTACTCGAAAGAGCGGCTCGATTCCTCCCGAAAGCTTAAATCATCCAACACGAATAGGAAAAATAAGTTGAAAGTTGTATTTTTTGCAGTGTGGCGATGCGCACTGAAGACGATGGAGCGCGTAAAATGCGCGTAAAACTGTGCCAAACCTCACTTGTGTGCGTTTTCAATTCATAGGAAAATATTTGTTTCAGGGTTTTCACAACTGGTGTGGGGATTTTCTAACCTCCACTACAATAGGAAAAAAAAGTCATAAGCAACTAAAATAACCAGCAGCTGGGGTTTTTGGGGGGTTTTTTTTAACATGCAAATTATCAGCAGGAGGTTCAGTTCCTCGTGGAAGTTGTCGTCTGCTCACTTCAGCCCTCGGAAGTTTCCCACTGAGGTTTCATTGGCCTCATCCGAGGCAGCGGCCTCCTCCTTGCTGAGTGCGCAAGTCTCTGCTGCTGACTGGGTCATATGATTCCAAATCCCCCCCCAAGTTTCCCCTCAAGGCTCAACTCCACTGCACATTAGTAAAGTTTCCTCTGAAGAGGATATTTGATCTGAGCTGAAACTTCCCAATGCAAATTATTCTAATTGCTGGAGCGGAATCTTCCAAACTAAAAAGTTTAAAGCAACATTTATAACAAAACAAAAAAAAAGTTAAAAGCGTAAATTGCTATGCTTGAGAAACACGTATTAATATTGCTCAATTGATTTATAGGCAAAACACATTTCAGGTTATTTGTAATGAAATTAAATCATAAATCATAAGATTAATTTTCCATTGTAATCTAATTTTTAAAAAGTACTCCTGTCTGATGGTTCTATTGCAGATAAAGAGCAGTTTGTTAAATGTTTATATGTATATACTTATTCTATGATTTACAAAAGAGTGACACAGGATGTGATTTATTTGTGTTTAATACATGCTTGATTCTTCGTGTTGCAATGACGCTGTTTGGCCACAAGGGTGCTTCGTATTGTCCATTTTCCAGAATAGCAGTAAGCATTTTATTTGACCTAACTTGATAGATTTTTGATGGTTAATCTAAAAAAATTACAAATCCAAAAACAACAATCTTGTGAATACACTAATTAAAATCTATGAAGATTTTTGCGATTCTTTAAGATTACAGCCATTTTCCATTACTAAAGCATCAATGCCAAGTAGTGACAATGTATGCAATCAATTTTAATTCTAGTCATAACCGTTTTCAAAACATTATGGACCAACATGGGGAATAGTTTAAGACACTTTGCAACATTGTGCTGGAAAATAAAAAGAAGCTAATTTCACCATTGAAGTGATACATTTCACTAAAAAGCACAGAAAAATCTTCTCTCTGGCTTTATGCAAAGAAAATTGTGTTTTTGAAGTCGTATTCTGGATTTTCTCTACATTATTTAAGCACATACAATAAGGGGAACTTAATGAGACAAGTTTTGTCCAAAAAAAACAATCTGTTTAAATGATTAAACTGTAAGTAGCTGACAGATGAATAAATCAAAAATTTCAACAATAAACATTAATTCTTTAAATTTCAGGCATACATTCACCTCCATGTTTAATGTTATTGCTCTGTGTTCTTGATTTTGTTTGTGTTTATACATGGAAATGACTTAAAACTTGAGTTACAGCTCTCAGGTCAAGACGCTCTTCAGTGTAAAATGTTTGAGGAGAAAAGAAAGTTTCGTCCCACGACAAACAAAAAGGAGGCGGGAGACACGGATCATTTCAAACTGACAGGGTGGCATCTTTAATCAATGTATTGTTGACAGTATAGCAAGTTATGTTAGTTAAAATATCAGTTGTGTCGGGAGAGAATTTGGAACAACCAACATATACATACAAGTAAAACAACAACAACAACAGAGAGGAGGGGGGGAAAAAAAGTATTCACAAACACTTTTTCAGTCATTACACATGAGGCATTCACACAGGACTATACATACACACACACACAAAGAAGCTGAAAGCTCGACGATCACGAGAAACAGTCGCAGTTTTAGTCGAGCAGTTTTGGATTTTTCTTCTGTTGGTACAAAAAAAACGGTCGACCTGACAAAAATAATAAAGTCGGTATCATCTCGTGTGGTCCGAGCCCGGCCTCCTCTCCGCTTTTCAGTCAAACTACTTGTTCTTATGTACAAGTGAGGAAGGCAGTATGGCCGCGTTGTTTGTAAATAAGGATATCTATACTGCAATATTTCTGGCATCTTCAGTTTTTTTTTCTTTTCTCTCCTTTTGTCATACAAAACAATATTTCTCTGAGGTAAGAACCGAGACAAGTATCAAAATAGTAAAATCAAGGTTTTTACCAAAATGCAATCCCCCGTGACATGAGGAGGGGGGAGAGAGAAAAAAAAAAAGAAGGAGCGGAACTACGGTGTTGGTGAGAGGAATTGTGGTGCCGATCAGACGAGGGAAGGATGCCAAACACAGCAGCAGAAAGGGTTGCAACAAAAAACAAACATTATTACAATTTGATTGAACTTTTTGAGTTTGAGCGGGATGCGTGTATCTGATTTGAATTAGTCTCATTACACTCACAATAGATAATAATCTGATTTTTTTTTTTTTATGTGTGTGGAATCCTGGTAGGGGGGAAAAGGCTCGATGGGATGGAATCGCAGCCCGATTTCAGCCTGAATGATGACGCAGCGGACCGCCGACGCCCCCGGGATTCCTCTCCAGTGGATACAACTTTCACGCCCGACCGCTCAAGCCTTTCAAATTTCCATCGAAATATTTGCTCCCCTGCAGTTGTCACCGGCTCCCGGCCGCTCTCGAACGCCCTCCGGGCTCTGCACCAGGAGGATAGGACCTCACTCCGAAAACAGCCGACTCAGCAGTGAGATCCAATGGCGACTCTGAATGGGAAGACAATAAACTGCGAAAGGCGTTACGGGCGGGATCCCAGTCGAATGCAGAAAAGAGCGCCTGTAGTTGAAGTTTCTCTGCTTTGCTCGAGTTAAGGCAGTGACACTAAGGGCGATGTCCCCCCCCCCCCCCCCCCCCCCCACAAACAGCTTGTCGTTTTAAAACCAGTGTCACTTCTCTACGCAACAGAAAAAAACCAAAAACAAAGACAACACACACAATTGTATCACCACTCGCTTTCACAAATAAAAGGTTGGTAAAGTAAAAAGGAAGAGTGTTTTCTATTCCCCCGATCAACAAGCAGATTTGCATAAAGGAATACAACACAGTCCTTCAACGGAAGTAAAATGTCAACGCACGCACACACACACACACACACACACACACACACACACACACACACACACACACACACACACACACACTTCAGCCCGGCAGCCACACACAGCTTCTCATCTTTCATCAACACACATATAAATTTATCATCTTCATTCCAGTGAAGTCATTTACCTTTTTCTTTTTTGTTTGTTTTGTTTATAACACCATCTCTTGACTGGCTTTTTTTTTTTCCCCCCAGCATCACAAACGTCCCGATGCCACGTTATGGCGAGTAAATGATCACTTATTAATGTCAGAGGTGCACCAAGAGCATTCGAGTTGGCGGAAGAAGAGACGCTGGCGGAGAAATGACTTTTATTCCTTCATAACTGCTGCTTTTTTTAAATTTCAAAGTCGAGGCGAAATAACAACTGGCCAGTGTTCTTGGTGCACCGCTTCCTCGTTTACTTCCTTCACATTAACGACAAAGCTAAAGTAGATTCAGACATGTAGAGTTCATTGTTTTTTTTTCTGCTTTTTCCTTTTACTTCTCTCTAAACAGTTCTGTACAGGATAGACGGGGAACGGTGCAGCTTTAATGTCGTCTACATCTCCGATCGACAATCATTGAATTTTAATCGCCGTAAACCACACGCCGGACGCGTTCCGTCAACTTTACCGCCAATCTGAGGCGAGTCGAGTCATTCTCCACTCTGCTGGAGAACCGACTAACAGCTTTTTGGAAGAAAAGAAAAAATAAAGAGAGAGAGACAGAGGGAGAGAGAGAGAGAGAGAGGGAGGGAGGGAGAAGTCTAAGGGAACATTTCAGCGGTTCTCAGGCTTTGGGAGTGGGGTCAATTAGCAGTGCACACTACCTCCATTTTCTACAGTGATACTGGAGGCCAAAGAGGTGAGAGGTTGAAAGAAAAAGGTTTTTTCTTTTGGGGGGGGGCGGGGAGTGTTGGATAGCATGTGGGTGTCTGGCGGACTGCACTCAGTACAGCTCCTCAAGCTCACTCTCTTTCAGCTTAGCATTGTCTCTGACTTCGTCAAAAGTGTACGTCTTCACGATCTTCCCGTTCTGAAAGACGGTGTGCAGCAGGTCCTGTGGGGGGGGGGGGGGGGGGCACAGAGAGACGCTCGTCAGGCCGGGTGGATGATAAGAAGGGGGGGACAATTTGAAAAGAGATCGTTCCAACTCACCACGCCGTACTCCTCCAGGTCGCCTTTGCCCTCCTCCAGGGTCACGAAGTCTCCGCTCTGCGTCCGGTGAAGGGAGAGGCGACCTTTCTTCGACCTCTTGTTGGGGTCGGCCACCGGATCCTTGAAAACATTCACCTGAGCAAACCAAGAGACAAGATCATGTGTAAAAAAAAACACAGAATAAGACAAAGCGCTGAGAAGAAGAAAAAACAAATGTTGCCTATGATCATGTAAAATTTTTTTAAAATAAAATAAAAAGACAGAAAAACTATTGTGGATCTGCGACTGAGAATGTTGGCCATGATAAGTTTGTCATCAGAGCCAGAGGCTGGTCGGCGCATATACAGGTTATGTTGGCCTTACTTCCTGTTTCCAGCAGGTGGTGCTGTTCCGTCATATGGCTGCCAGCTCTGTGCACCAGTGTTTAAAGTCTGAGGCCGATTGGACCACGTTCAGGCGAGTTACACTGCACTTCCTGTTTCATAAAATGCCAAAAAGCACGGTATTGCTTTCAAGCGGCCGACTTTATGTTGATTTCGGTGCATTTCTGCCGAAATATCACATTTCTGATGCGTGTGCCAAGTTTGACAACTTTCCACAGCCTTGGTGCTCGGACTCTAATAAATAAAGACAGTCAGATGGAGGTGGTGTTGTCTTACCCCCAGTCCATTAGTCACCACATAACTGCACTTGAAGGAGCAGTTGAGCAGATCTCTGGTCAGTTTTTGCAGCAGAGCTCCTCCGGATCCAAACGCGATGTTCTCAATGGACCATTTGTGTTGCTTCATCCCCTCCACGATCTGTGGAGAGAAAAAAAAAAAAAACACCCACGGTTAACTTTGCCCAGAAGGCTTTCCCAAATATCCCCCGCAGGGCGTGCGTCTCCACCTCCTGCAGCGTGTTGATGTCCACTCCGTCTCCCTGGATGACTCGGATGTAAGGAGGAAGAACCTTGAAGCCTTTGGCGTTTTCTTCAGGCACAAACTTCTTCCCCAAGATCTCCAAAACCTGGCAGAGAAGAGCAGTTTAGAGGCTCGTTCAGACTTGCGATAAAAGAAAGGGCTATCTGGTCCTGTACCTTCAGAACCGTGTCCAGCGGGTTTCCAGAGTCCGGTCGAACGACCAGCGGCGCGTCTGGGCTGCGCGTCTCGATCAGCCCCCGCAGGTCTTCCCCCCAGATCTTCTCGCAGGCGTTGTAGATGTCGTAGCTGTCGCTGACGATGGATACCGGCACGTTGGGGAACTGTTTGATGATGTGCTCGAAGGCGTCTTTTTCATGGTCCTTCCCCCACGCCGTGATGGTGCTGCGGAGAGAATCCACACTGAGTGACGCTCGCTCGGTGCCGGTGGACTAGTTCGCTCGTGAGAACCTCCGAATGCGCAAGGCGAAAGGAGAGAAACGTTTATTCGAAGACAAAGGAAAGCAGAAGTGGAGAGTTGAAGGGGGTTAAAACCCTTAAATATTCGGAACCAAATAAGTTAACCAGGAACTGATAATGATGCGGTTCGTCCATAAGGGGGCAGTGTAATCCAGGTATTAGTGTTGGGACAGATTATGACCTCAGGATCTCTTCCAGCAAAAAAGTGCAGAAATGTCTGACATAATGGATTCGATGCACAGTTTGATTATCAGTAGTGGTGCAATGCTTTACATGCTATACATACATACTGTGATATTTATTACTTAAACGTAGCAGGGAGGCATGTGATAATTCCCAAACTCCCTCCCCGATCGCAGAACGATCTTCAGTGACATGAAAGCAGAGGATTTCTGCAGCAGACGGTTCGATTCCCAGAGAGCCAGCCAGGGATTAAAACCAAAAGGCCGAAGCACGAGACGGTCAAGATCCACAGCAGCAGTGTGGAACATTCAACAACCTCCGTCATGAAAACAAGGGTCATAAGAGTCGACGAGAGTTTGCTTCTTTTTTGGTGAGAGGATTGTGGGACATGGAGGTTTTAATGGAATAATAAAGTTTGATCAGCTGTGCTGGTCGTACCACTGCAATGCACAATCCCTCTTTTAAAACTGTTTTTATGATTAGATTAGAAGGAATTTTGATTTGGCTCATATTACTGGTCCCGTTTTGAGACATCAAACCGAGTTGTTGTGATCATGCCAAATCAAATTGGGATAAAAGGATTCAAATACACCTGAGTAACTACAGTTTTTCAATTATCTTCTTAAAGTGAATCATTGAATTTAATCTCATCAAATCCAGAGCGTGTGAAACCTTCATACATAAGCTACAAAACAAACCAACATCAGTTTTGAATGTTTGCACTGAAGCGAAAGCCGATGAGTCTGTTTGCAAAAGATACGTGTTGGTGTGTTTGTTCATAAGGGATGCACAGTCATTTAACATATACACACAAAAATCAAATCCAAAGTTTTGCTGATAGGAGCTCTGAAAGCGACACACCCTTTAACCCCCAAAAGTTAAAATCAAAGTGGAATTTTACTGTGACTCCTCTCTGTGAAGCAACAGCAAAACCCATTTTTTTATAGGAGGGGGCATTACATAACAGTTGCTATGACAACTCATGCCACACCATCCCGCAATGCACTGATGCATGGGAGAAGGGGGCTTTGGAGCAGCAGTAACTGCCCTGCTGGTGAGGAAGAGGCGACCGTGTGTGTGTGTGTGTGTGTGTGTGTGTGTGTGTGTGTGTGTGTGTGTGTGTGTGTGTGTGTGTGTGTGTGTGTGTGTAGGAATAATGGACCAGTGCCATAAAACCATAAAGCCATGTGACAAGCGGGTGCGTCAGGGCGGCAGCCAATCACAGCCCTCGTTGGCAAAATGGAACAGACGGAGCAGATGACGAGTGTGAGGATGACCAAGCGCCAACCGGGCCGGCAAATTGACACCAGCGTCGAGTGAATTATCACCGTGGTTGACAAATGTCCTCCGTCAACTCTTTGCTAAAGTGTGTGGCCGCTACCACCCGAGGCCGGGGTGGAGACTGAGAGAGCCGGGTACGAGCCGACTACGCCCTCACACCCCGATGTGAACCTGCAGTTTCGGGCTGGTAGCCAACAAGGAAGTCGAGCTGCGTCCTATAATGACTGAGGCGGGTGAACTGCTGCCACAGGGTACAGAGAGATTTACTATTAAATAATGACGATTCAAACACAGAAGTGCATTTATTCTCCAGCTCCAGTTTATCGAATTAAACTTCCCAGTCCAAATGCACAAATAAACAGAGGACGACAACACAAAAGCAAATAGATCATCTATTTATATTTGTTATGCGTCGTCACTTTTCTCTTATCGATGAATATGTGGCCATACTGAGCCATGCTTCTCATCCTACAAATGCATGTGCAGCACAACTAAAAACAGAAATATTCAACATCTGTCTTCTCTAAAGAAATCAGATGTTGAACTCCAACATACTCATGTTTCGTACAGAATGTATTTTTATAGGCATGTTTATAGGACAAAAATGTATATATAAGATTGATAGCTGTTATATTTTGAATGTGTGCATGTGTGTGTGTGTGTGTGTGTGTGTGTGTGTGTGTGTGTGTGTGTGTGTACCTGTGCTCTGCAGCAGGTACTGAGAAGCCTGGCACGGGGTCCTTGGTGCCGTAGAATTTCTTAATGACACCGATGCCGGCGACCGTGTCCGTGCCCTTGAAGTTGACCAGATGTGCAGAAGCTCCGATTCCCGCAGTCTGTCAATATGAAGGTTGGTGGGTGGGGATATGGATTACTCAAAATGACACAAAACCCTGTTGCATTTCTGCAAATACACTGAAGCACGTGTTCAGAATGCATCCTTAGCCTTTGCTCTACTTTCACGCAATCCAAACGCTCAAGATTGTAACCTTGAGTTGGGAATACTTTGTAAGGAAGCTTGCAGTTTGTTTCCATATGGATTTGATGGCCTTGTCCGCAAGCAGAAACATTCAGATTCCTCGTGTGTCGGATAAAGCTGCTTCATACCTCTTGTGAAGACACGCCCCTGTAGCCGAAGTCGTGAAGTTTATACTCCAGTCGCTCCAAATTCCCAGAAGTCTCCAACAGGTACTTGGCCAGGATCTTCTTCTGCTCCCTGGAGTTTGTGGCCACAGTGATGGGGTACCAGATCTGCACCAGGATCGTCTGACAAAGTGGAAATTGGAACATCTGTTACTTTTTCTCGGTGTCAGAATGTTTAACAATATCGAATGAGTCGATGGTGTCTTTTGTTTTCATGCGTAAACAAGAGGAGACGAGACTGCGACGCGAGTGTTTTTCTCCACAGTCCAGACCAGCCAACGTCTGGGTCCGTCCACTCCTGCTTTTGTAGCATTGAACCGGTACAAAAAGCCCAAAGCTGACCGGCTCAGAAGGATCAAAGCTGGCAGCTCGCTCGCACCGAAACCAACTCTGGGAAAAGTACACGCCTTGTTGCTTCGTGTCAACTCCGGACCCAAAACAACAGCACGTGTCTGTAATCATTGCCACGATACCGATCTATCATGTGAAGGTTTCATTTCAATAAAAAAAATCGTTTTTTTTTTTAAATGGTTACAGTAAGCATTCAATTCATTACATCATATCACACACATCGAATCTCAATGACGGCACAAGCATTTAAATTCCTCGAAAGAGAAATCAATCCAACACGCCGCAAACGTTATGTAAGCGCATTCACCATATGAAGCTGTGCGTGTAGAAAACATCAAGAGTGACGGCCGACCATTATGCAGCGTGCCAGACCTCATTAGCGGCGGATAAAGACCGCGAGCGGGACAGGAATTCCAGACATCGGGATGTGAAGCCGTGTGTCCTCTCCCTTACAGCCATTGAGAAGATAAATGTGACCTTGGTTTGCTTCATCACTCAAACTTCCCCCGTTGACACGATGCCGTGTGTTTTCAACCTCACGTGCCTCATCGGACTCGTACAAACCATAATGTGGAGAGAGAGAGAGAGAGCGAGAGACCTAACCACTGTCTTATCTCCATGTTGACCTTTACATCATCAATCTATGTAACATTTAGCTTGATATTTATAACAAGTATGAATAGAGCTTAAGGCATTTAAAGGTCTTACTTTTCCGAGGCGTGTTTACTTCAACTAATAGAGTCGATTCTTTTTGTTTTCTCCAGTTTAATGGAGTCACTAAAATCCATTTTAAGAATCAGGAAGGACTGTGGTGGCATCATTTATTTTTTACACTGCAATTTGTCTAACGTCCTTCCGGATAACATTGGGCATCGGTGTGGTAGAAACAGCACACACGCGCACACACACACACACACACACACACACACACACACACACACACACACACACACACTGACACACGCACACACACGGCTTCTCAGTCAATATCAGGACAAAATGGAGGGAGATAAGGACAAACAAGGTGAGTGAGAATGAGGTAAAGGTCTGGAAACCTAAATAAACAGAGTAAATGCTGCAAGAGGGCTGACAAAAAAAGAAAAAACAAATCAGAATTTTTTTTTTTTTTTTTTAAAGGGCACACAGGAACGAGAGGAATGGAGTTTGACCTAATGACGCAGCTCAAGGACACCGGGCTGAACGCGATGGCTAATATTACATCAGCCATGAAGAATGACCCTGTGTGTGTATTTATACCGGCCGGAGAAGCGTGTATGTGTGTATCCAAATTTATCGGCACGGGGTGCGAGCATGCGGTTGTTTCGGGGGAACCGTCGCACCCGCTGAACCTCCCTCCGACCTGCCGCCTTTCTCAGACCGTCCCCTACAGAATGGTGGCGGCTCGCCGCTTTGCACACGTAAAAGCATGCCGTCGTGCACTAAACCTGCGTGATTAATCCCGTGAGCTCAGCCAAAACGTGGCACGAATGAGAGGCGCCGTCACGCCGAAAGACGACGCAAGCAAAGGTTAGAGACGGCTTTGAGGGAAAAGGAGGCACAGAGAGAGGAGAGATTGCTCCTGGTAAATTAATTCTGTTCTGCCGAGTCACTGCGGAGAGCCTCTTCATGGAGCGTTAAGATCCTCAGATGAGTAGAAGTGCGGTACTTAGACCGCCATAATCAAATTGCTCAAATCTCCCCAATCAGGCTGCCGAGTCTCGAATGCGAAACGCATTTGACTACATTTGTGTGGTGATTGTGCAGCGCATCAGCAGAAATAAGATTATAATGCAAAGTGAGGGCACATGCTATGCACACAACAACGTGACATTAAAAAGTTGGATTTCTCAGCTAATTTGAAAGTAATTAAATGTTGTGTTTCCCTGAAATTATGAATATTAAAATAGAAAATAGTGCGAAAACAATCTAAAATGCATAGGAGTTTGATTGTTTAAATTTTTTTGTTAAAAATTAAGTCATCTAATGTATTACTTTTTTTTTTTTTAGAACCGCTGAGGTTGACAGGTCTGGATACGGAGGCCTGCAATTGTTACATGTTGCACGATAAGTGTTTGAAACTCCATTCATTTTTTCTGAAATGCTCAATAATTCTCATCAAGCAGCTGATGTTTAAAAACCGTCTGTGTATTTTTGTCGTGTTTATAGTTGACTAGCCTTTTTTTCTCATGAAATTCAGTCAAATAAGCGACTCATGGTTTTTTTTGGTGGTGCTAAGGCTCAGAGCCAGTCAAAATTCTACTTTTTGAAAACGGCTCCCAAGGTGGAACTTATCAAAAACAGCACCCACTAGTGATCCAACATGAAAACGACAACATTTTCAGCATTTCTGTGTAAACGGACATCACTTCCACAACGTTGCTGTGTAAACGCTGAACTTTTCTGGAACAGAGATGATGCGAAATGTTGTCGCGCAAACTGGGCCTAAAGCAGTCGTTGTCATCGAGAGCCACCTAGTGGTCTCGGATGGTATGTCCCGGAATACTTTCATATCAAGCCACTTCTTCATATAATAAGTGTCACTATCAGCTGTTACAGCTACAGAATAGCACCTTCATAAAGGCAGGCAATGAAGATTCAGTAGCTTGATAAACTATTAACTCTGAGATGAGATTCTTAATCAAATGATTTAGTCAATTAAAAAAACAAAAACGCTCTGCTCTTCAGCCAAATAGTGTGAATCACTTTGCTGCAGTTACAGAAGCTGCGGTGAAGCAGTAAAACCATGACGGCTCTGCAATTCTGTGAGATTTAAAACAAGCGAGGCATCGTCGGGACTGCTGCCAGCCTAAATACTTTATGGCGTTTATAAAACTATCAACTCTCTGTTGTCATGAATAGGGCCTATAATTTACTCGTTTAGTTTGTTATTCAATCAATAGTCAAGTTAAGTTAACTATTAAATCTTGACGATGTGCTTTTAGTAGCGAGATGAAGAGGACATCAAAGTTTTAACAGCTATATGAGGATATAGGTGACAAATTTACTGTGGCTTTTAATCTGATGAAGCTCATCAAGAGCTGAGGTTGTACCGGGAGACTCCACTCATTTAGTCAGCAGAATCAAGAGGTTGGAGACACATTTTAAAGAGAAAATGACACAGAAAGGAAGGAACTTCCATCCCCGATGGACTCCCACTGGATAACGGTCCCATTATCCACTGTGAGGGCGAACAAAACAAACATACCTCCACCCAGTTGGTGAGCCAATAGCATTCCGGGTCCGTGCTCTCCACTGTGAACAAAACATTGCCCCGGGGGATGACGCTCCCCTCCGGCACGGCCTTGATTTCAATGGGCAGGTGTCCATTGTATTTCTGTCAACGCAAAGACACGCAGAGAAAAGTTCAAACTCGATCTCGTCTCAATTGTATACAGGCTTGTAATCGGGAGCATTTCTATTGACGCGACTCGAGAAATGTGAGGAAAATGACTCGAGACGGGCTGCAAACGTGGCATTGTACCCGGTGTGGAAAATATTGCTTTAACTCCATGATCAAAAGCGTGCGGAAGAGAAAAATGAGAACAAAAACCCTGACAGGCTGCCAGATTGAGAGCTGATTGAGCAATGTGAGTGAGAGACGATGGGGCGTAAACAAGGGTTTATTAACGCTTCGCCACACTCGAGAAAGTGCTTGGTCAGTCCGGGGAGACATGCTCTCTCCAAGGTGCTGAAACTGTACCTCTCAATTACAGGAAATTATGTCCGCACACCTTTTGGGAGGTATAAAATAAATGAGATTCACTTCTCGGTCGGACTTGTAGCAGAAGCTTTAGAAGAGCTATTTCAATGTGCAGGCTTTTAAAACAAATCCAGGAGTGTAATATTTTCAACAGATTTCAGCTGGATTGGATGGCTGTATGAATTTGTGCCATCAAATTCCTTTGTTTTTTTCTTTTTTAAAGATCCAGAGTAAATCTGAAAGTCAGGATTACAAGTGCATAACTGAGACGCTATTTGATAAAAAAAAAAAAAAAAAGAGACGTCGCCCTCATACTGTTCCATGTGCAAATATCAGCGCGTACTGGCACCTGTGTACATGTACACCCACGTAGCCTTGTTCTATTCCCCAAATAAGTGTACAAAAGTAATTGGTATAAATCGAAAGTAGTGTCACGGCAAGTTTTTTTGAGACAAGCGACACTAAAAACTGAAAATATCATTGCATAGTTATAAATAATCTAGAAATACATGCATGTGCGCACATACATAAAATGGTATTCATGAAATATACACACCCTCACATAGAGATATATGTGTACATAGTCAACAGACTGCATTTTAATAAACTGTTTGAATTGGAGGTAATAAAGGAAACATGAAAACATTCGAATGTTTAGTTAGAATGGACGTAAAAACTTAAACGACGTAATGATACAACACAATAAGATGTAAAGAAATAAACAAAAACGGGAGCTTTTAATTTGACATTCCCTTACATCCAAAATGTAATTCCAGCCCTTCTCGTTGAAAACGTCATCCTGGAAGTGTTCTCTGTAGACCTCCTTCGCCTCCTGGATCTTCTCTGGAGTCACTACCTTTCCTGGAGGCGAAAGGAAAAAAAAAAAAGTCGAAGAGAGAATGAGCTGGAAAGTGGGGAAGCTGCATTTCCCTTTCCGCTTATCTAATTAAAGTCGACGTTTCCTGTGCAACGCCGACAAGCCGTCTTTGTTCACAAAACACGCACGTGACTGTAATTACATTCTTGAGTCATTTCAAGTTCGACAAGCTTCAAGACCGACGGGGAAACTGTGAATGCTTCAGGAGGCTCTCGTGAACATTCTGGGAATTCACTTCTTTAGTTCCTGCAGAGGGCTCTACGAAGAGATCGACACAATTTGAAACCTCAAAAAGACGACGCTTCTGCCTCGCTTCCTAAAAGCATTCAGGGGGGGAAAAAAAGCACGTGACAAAGTTGATACATACTGTGCACCATGTTGTTTGAAAGACAAAGATAAGGTTCCTATTCGTGGTTTCGAGTTGGGATCTGCTTTCACTTTGCACCTCGACTCTTTCACTTTTAGCGTGCTAAGATGGAGGATGGAGGATGCATCCCTAATAGCCGGCCTGATCGCTGAGCTGCGGGCGACGTCGGGTGCAGACAGCTGGCCTTTCTCCCCTCAGACAGTTGAAGAGCAGCTGTGCTTTTGTCTCCTCCGTCTCTCTGTTCTCTCGCTCTCTCACCCCCCCCCCCTCTTCCCCTCCACACCTCTGCTGCCACACCATGAAATCCTCTTAAGACACAGGAGGGAGACGCATTCTTTCTCTGTCACGATCGCTTCAGGATCACACTCAGTCACACATCAACCTACACCGATTCCAGTAAACTATTGCGTGCGTTACATGTTTATTTTCTTCCTGGATCGGCTTTATTTTACACTGTATGCCCCCCCCCCCCCCCCCCTTTTTTTTTTATTGAAACCCGTAGTGAATAAGTTGAAGAACTGCTGCTGCAGGCCTGTATTGTCGGCACCTGCTCTGCTGAAGTGTCCTTGAGCAACTACGTGAATTTGAATAACTTCTGGCATGCTGCTCTGCAGCTGACCCTCAATTTTGACCTTGCCCTTGGGGAAAAAACATAAAAAAAATTTTTTTTTGAAAAAGATCAAACGACGCAATGTTCACTCAGCAGCCGGTAAAGAAACACAACAAGCTCAAGTTTCAAGTTTTGACTAATTAGCTGAACTTTTTAAAATCAACCTTTTCTTCATAAAGAATAACTGAGATCCAAGTAAGAGACAATAGTTTTGCACATTAATATGAGAATCCGGTCTCTGTAAAGCCTTGGAAAGGAAAAATGTTATAAAAGGAGGAGTGTTGTTTTCCATTCTCACAATGCACAAAGTTGATTATAGTAATTCACAGTAAATAAATGAGGAGTTATGTAATCTAAACACCATAATGATACCCTTATTTGCTTTATATATTCAGGTGGAACCACGTAGATTCACAGAATTAAGCAGTTTGTTCATCTTTACAGAATCGGTTCAAATGAGTCCAAAGCTTACCTTTAAGGTATTTGTTGAGGATGTACTGCAGGCCGTAAAAGACGGTCTTGTCATATTTGACTTTTCTTCTTTTGGTGGAATCTGTCCTCGTCTCACGGCACTCGAAGTACGAGTACACTTTACTCGTGTTGGGGGGATACTGCTTATAGTGCGTTACCTGCGGGAGAAAGAGCAAGAGAAGGATGAGCATGCAAGGCTTATAAATCCTCCGGATCTTTGGATGTCCTTGAAATCCAAAATAATGCAATAAGAATCATGCCGGAACAGTTGTTCTGATTTCTCATTTATCAAGAGCATCTACATTTTTCTCCTACAGATATTACTGTCTCTGTGGAAGTAGTACAATGGTATCTACAGCACATAGTACAGAGCCAGTCAAGGTCACGCCACAAACTTTGAGACACGCTGCCACCGTCGCCATTTAAAAAAAAATCTGCAATTACTGCAAACATTTCTCATCAGTCAATCATGCTATTGTGGGAAACCAAATACTCCAGAGCTGAAATGTCACAATCAGGGTGAGACGTGTCGGTCGATTTCCCCACAGACACGTCCGCCATTGTTCCGCCACATCTGCTATTATCAAGAAAATACCGGTTTGCGCGCCGCCCGTACTGCTAATCTACTACAAACTGACTAACCGGATGACAGAAACACTGACCTTTAATATCAGCAGAGCGCGATCGAGTCGAGTCTACGGCTCGGGGCATGCCCTCGCAAGTTCCAGGGATAAACCGCTGATCCTAGGCATTTACTTTTTATATGCGCTCACAGAAAAGAAAAAAAAAACAGGCGCTATGGTGTCAGCTGAGGCCGTCAATTAGATCATGAATGAGTTCATGGAAGGATTCACACATAATGCACTGAGGGCATTTGAGGATTTGCTCCTGGTCACAGTCGCTTAGCCCTCATTCACAGAATCAGAAGGCTGAAGTAGTGAAATATTCAGTTACCTCCAACACGTCTTCAAAGTTCGTGTTTTGTTTATAAGGTATTGTCTCTGGACAATGACTTGGAACATTACAACAGTTCGCAGGATGCTTGAATATCATGAGAGCATTTACAGCCCAGTAACTACCATTAAACCAAAACTCCCCAAGGACAGACAGACACTCCCTCCGTTTCTGGTTAGATACCTGAAACAGGGAACAAAAGCACCACAAAGCAAACAACTGAATACCCCAGCCGCGGCCTTGGAAACTATTCAGTGTCATAAACGTGGTTACTACATGAAGGACTCTGCTTTGACATCCTTCATGCTTTTGCTTGCTATTCATTTCCTTGACAGAATCATCAAGTCGGAATACTTTCACAGTTACACCAAGAGGCGTTTATTCTTAAGACACTATTTGCTTCTCACTACCGGCTACTGACACCATCAGGGTGATATTCAATTGTGGGGATGATTCAGTTTGGAATAAAATCAAAGCATAAGGAAACCGAGACAGTTTCTCAGGTTTGCCTACAACAGCGCCGATAAGCGTCCGGCTTTGATCAGATAGGGTCAGTTTGACAAAAGCTTGAAAAAAAAAAGGAAAAGATCAAATCCTTTCCTGTGGGATGAAAAAAAAAATCTCTGTTTAAATATAAATAAGACAATTCTCATGGATGATTGCTTAATGTGGGTCACAGAACGGTCCTTCATCCAACCACCTGTGTAAAAACAACCCGTACAAGCAGGGAACAAACCAGCAGGAGGAATAAATGTCAACGAACTACTCAGTTTCTTTGACCCCGGTTTGTGTCCCTTCCTCTGAGCTTTCGAGGACTCAAAATAGAGTCAAGATACTCAACATGACACTGGGCTTAACCACGTGTTTACAGATTCATTGGCACACATGCCGATGTATACACATAAAACACTGTTTTTAAAAAGAAAACGACACGGGCACGCCAGCCGAAACGCCATGATACGGCCCAAGAACAAAAGGATTGACTCATTTCTAACACGGTATTTGCATCACTGGCTTTTCAACTCATAATATTAATAACATAAATCAAAGGAAATCTGCTGTGTCACGTTTCAGTGGGTGAAATCCCTTCAAACATTTACCCTAGCAACCACTTCGTCACAAAAGCAAACAAGACCTGCAATCAAAGCGACATAAATCAATGTTTTGTACATGAGCGGTGACTTCAGTAAACATAATCTGAAAGAAGCACCACCAGTATTAAGAACGTCCCTTAGACTCCTTGGTGACGTTCAGGCAAATCATTAGTTATTAGATGATTTGTGGGCTTTTAGGCCTGATTGTCGTCTTGTAGCATCTAATCTAGCACAGTCTGAAATTATCCACTCAGAAGGAAGACAGAGTTCAAGCAAGGCCTTTATCAGTTTGACACATGGCCGGCTGTTGAAAGAAGCAGGATGAGTCTCTTTTGTCCTTTATGTTTAAACATTAAAATATGGAGGGAGTCATATTGTGGGGTCAGGATGAGGCGCTGTCCCCACGCAGCCAACATGCTTTGCTTGCTTCCTCTCGCACAACATGGTACATTTTTTTCCCAGATACTTTATACATTATAAGATGTAGACAGCAGCTTGGAATGCGGAGTGATAAAAAGAAGGAGTCGCCTTGTGCTTGTTAGATACTTTTATCTCAAGGTTGCAGGTTTGATCTTGATCTCTCTTGAGCAAGACACAGGATGCTGAAGCAGTGGAAAAGTGCTTTAAAAGTGAAATTCATTCACCATTTTATTAACCCGACCTGAATGCCTGTTGTCTCGGCAGTTCAAACCAATCCAACATGGCAGCTCGGTCACAAACTTTGCCTTTTATTCTCAGCAAAAAGTATTTCTGAAAACAACTGAGGCAAGATAAAAGCTGTGCAGTTGCTGAATCTGTCCTCGTTTTATGTTCCACGTCATAGCTTAGATGTCTTACGACGGTTCCGCGATGCGTCAAGGCTTCCGCATCCTGAGCTTTATTTGTGTAAAGTTGGCAGGCGTACCGATGCAGCTGTCGACTCTGGATTATATCGGTATTTGCGTCGTTAATCGGCAAAATTTTGTTTTTAAATTATCGGCATATCAGCAAATATCCAATATCATGCATCCCCCGTAAGAATTATGATCAGAAACCCACAGATGTGTCCCATTGTGACCTTCTCCTAAAGCCCCCTGGTGACCCCAGAGGGGAGGATCAGACTCGTGCGCGCACAAACATGCACGTCTGTGTGTGTGTGTGTGCGTGCATGTGTGTGTGTGTGTACAAACAGTGGCTGGCCTTGGCTTACGGGCCGCACATCTCTTTTCAGTTCAAACACAAAGGCAATCAGGTGCGGTTTGTTTTTGATGTGCTGGAAACAAAGTAATGACTCTGCTTCTGCCTGAGCTGCAGGATCATCAAGCATTTTGTGGCCATTTGGCCCTTTTCTCATTGCGATGTTAGTACATAGTCATACACAGACTTTAATACACGCCCAAACACACATGAAAGACATTCTGACTTTTGTTAATTCTCGATGAGTGTAAAACCTCAAGTAGTTTTCAATGACTGTTAACCTTCATATTCATAGTATAGAGTGTGAAAGGCAGGTACTTTGTGTTAAAAAGTCAATCCACTTCAGCATTCCTTGCAATTTCACCTCTATGTAACCTTATTACAGAGGAGAATAATAGATCCAACAATGAAGAGGAAGTCAAATTAGCAACCATAAATAAACAGTGTGCTTACTCAACTTAACAATTGATATCGCAAAAGTCTGGAACATGTGAAATGACTGCAAACAAAATTGTGTCTCGAGTAACTTTCTTTACTATTAAAACCTTTCAAATATGAATATCCCCTCATGATTTTTGGTGTGAAACTCACAGTACACCCTGCTGGGTGTTTATTAATAAAAAATAAAACTGCATGTGTACAGTCAGTGAGGCACATTCGGTTTTCATTTTGAGCTCAAAGCTTTCCTGTAATGGACGGCACAGACTTGATTCCAAGAAGACAAATTGAAAGAAAAAGGAAATCGTTTGGAGAAACAGAAAGCAAAAGTGTAACTGAGTCATATTAAATTACTCTCTGTGTATAAATAAAAGTCCTACTGGTTATGCAACTCGATCACAAATTATGAATGATCAAATTACCTGAGTCACTGTCAAGATATCTTAAAATACCTTCATTTTCACTTTTAAGCTCAGGATAGTTCTGAATGGCTGATTCATGATGAATTAAATGCAACACGTGTTCCTCCAGTGGGTTACAAGAAATCTTGTATGAGCCTCACATCTGTGAATCCATGTAAAAAGCATAGTTTTAAAATATAAATGATGCTTTTTTTAATGTTAGATGTCGGCAATAAGTCACTGTGGTCAACTTCAGTTCAGCTATTTTGGAAAATCTAGCAGTTGTGGATATATATATATATATTTTTTTTTTAATCACCAGGAGCTCCAGCTTCTGTTATGTTCACTACTTGGTAGCCATAATGACAACCTGACACTTATACATGAGAGGAATGACACTGCAACTTATTTGAACGGGTTTTGACTTAAAATAATACATCCCAGGCCTTTAAATGAAAGAATTTCCCTGGGAGATTAATAAAATATTTCTAATCGGATGCATTCTTTCAACAGATCACCTTTCTGAATGATTCTATTTTGTGTAAGATTGAGCTCTTGTTTGAATGGACGAATTACAAACGCAGCTCTTTATGAGTCCCTACACCTGACATGTGACTTACAATTAATAATATCCATTGCTTCTAGTCTGTGTTTTCACAGTCGGGTTCTTCTAAAAGCTTCTGTTTGCCTTTGTGTCCCATCACTGAAAGCTGTCACATGACCCTCTGTCCCAGCAGCCACTTGATCCACGCAATAAAACATATTTAATGACAGTATACAGTGTTATTCACCAGCCGGCTGTTAAACCTGATTGTATATTAACGTGCACCACACCGTTTAACTACTTAAAGGCCCATTGTGTCAATCCAGAGCTATAACGTAAAGATCAGCCTCTTGATGAGTTTCGCTTTTGATTCCTGAGAGAGCACGCATTTCCTCTGCTAGCTCTGTTAGCATCTTCCAGGCTAACCCCCCCACCCCCCCGCTGCTTGGTGCTCCAGTAGCCGGCTCCGAGGTGCTCTTCACCGGGCTCTCCACCCAACGCGGGCGCGCTGCCGGCTAATATTAGCCTTTATTTTCTATATATAAATGAATCCTGTCCGTGTCCGAGCAGCAATGCCCGGTGTGCTAGCGAGCTAATGCTGCTAGCAGGACTCTGTGTCGGGCTGAGCCTGCGAAGACAAGACCGGGCTCCTCGTGAGCAGCGGTACCGCGAGGTCCCGTCTTCCCAGGAGGGATGCTCGTCTTTCTGCCTGCTGCCCAGCCTCTCCTCCTCATCCTCCTCCACCCCCTCCTCCTCCGGCCTGGACCGAGGAGCGACCGGCCACACAGAGCACTGTGGTGGCCTTGGGAATGATGATGAAACCACCTTGACTTTATCAATTTTCATTCCTCCACCCAGCACCTCCCCCCTCCCCCCTCCCCCTCACACCTACCAACCACTGCGGGGACACCAACCTTGTAGGAATCGGTCGCCAGCATAATGTTGAAGCCGGCGTCTCTGTGCTCCATCTTTTCCCCCCTCGGTAGTGAGTCAGTCGCAGCTGTCAGTGTGTTGTGTTGCGCGCCGCGCTGCTGCCTGCCGGAGTCTCCAGCCTGCTGGTGGCGGAGTTGAAGGGGGAAGGACGACCGGGGAGAACCGGGCGGGGAGGAGGCGGGGCCCGGTCGACGTCATCCAACAGTCGACTGTCTTCGGCTACGTTCGTATTCACTCGGCCAGGTTTGGACCGCCAGCCAATCAGGTGAGCCGGTGGAAAGGCGCCGCGCGTGGCGACGTCATTCTACGCTGATGCGGGCTGATAGATAGATAGATAGATAGATAGATAAATAAATAAATAAAGAGACAGAAAATAATGCAGCAATATAAAATCTACCATTTCTTCATTTTACAGGTAACCCATTGGTAAATCATCTTAATTACAGTTTGGTTTAAAAGTGCAAACAAGGAAAACGGACAACTCAAACACATGTGATGTAAACATAGCGACCATGAAAGAGACATTCTACTTTGGGAGCCGGTATAAAAACTTTACAGATGCAATGGATCCGCAAACTGGTGCTGTGTATACGGAATCTCCAGAAGTGAAGAAGGTCGTATTTGTTGTAACGTAAACGAGGCCTGAACCAACATGAAGAAGCCTGAGTTCCTCCGGGGGCAAAGTGAAATACCGCCATCTGCTGGACAATGTCCAACATAACAGCTGCATGGAGCAGTGAGACGTGGTGACTATCTCTCGAGAATGAAGGTTCCATGTACATTGCCCCACACACCCATCAACCATCCGTGGCAGATTAAAATAAAAATAAAACATAGTTTTCTAAAACTGATGTTTGGAGGAAAAGATCACAGATGATAGAGGACAGAAGACTATAAAGAACATGGGCAACAACAATCATACATACAGTACATACTATAAACTGTATATAGATCAGTGACGTGCAGTCAGGGTAGGCAGTGCTTACTCAAGACTGAATTGAAATGAATGAAAAATTCATTTTGATTATTTGTTTTAATTATAATGTATTTCTCAATTTCCGGTAGCTCACAGTACCTATAGGTTTGAAAGTATCAGCATTTTGTGCTTTTCATAGCCCAAATGCCTCAACGCTGATATTTACTGGTATGGCAGAGAGTCACTCACTCCTGCACTGTCTTACAGTGAAGGCAACACCCTCTCCTGAATGAGGATTGTTGATTGCTAGTGTTGATTGCCAGCTCGGATCAATGTAGTGCTGAATTCTGGAGCAGCTTGTGGCCTTATCGAGTAAACGTACCCTGTGAATGTTGCTTTTCACCGATGCTTTCTCAGATGCAAACACACAGTCCTTCACGAGGCCTGCCTGCCAGGAAACTGATACGGTAATAACAAATTTAACAGTCTCATATTAGGCGGTCACAAAACATTGTGAGGTCTCCGGTGGCTGCCAAGCTGGTTATCTTATCAGGCAGATGCCTACTAATTTAATCCTCTGATATTTACAGACAAATGTGTTCACACGTTTATCCACAATCTTTCAAGCTCTTGGAGTCTGTGAAGTTCAGTGCATTCTCCACAGTATTTCATCAGCATAGTACACTCTTATCAAGCTTTTCAAGTCTTGATAAACAAGTTAAAAGGGTAAAATGCTTCTAAAGTGTATCGGCTGAAACAACATGATCAGATGGCCAGCAGCAGCAAGGGCTGCCTGGGGGAAATATATATATATATATATATATATATTATATATATATATATATATATATATATATATATATATATATATATCTTGTGTCAAACTGTTACAGTTTTTTTGTCTCACTGTTTGAAATCCTCCTTTATAGCTACATTCTGCCCCTATTTCTTAATATTACTGTCCAGCGTGCAGAACTACTCTGATTTTATTTCCCCCTTTTGTCAGTCCAGCACTCAATCAATCCCACCAGACGACAAGGTTAATTTTTAATGGGCGGGTGAAATAAAGGGTGACCGTTCAGCAGTTTCTCAAAAGTGTCTTTAATGTTCCTACAAGTGATGGATGGCTTTTGGAAAGGTGCCTTACCTTGTTTGTTTGTTTTTTATGGATTTCTGACTTTCATAGGGTTGTGTGATAATATTCTGCAAGCACATGTAAGAAAAGAAATTACATAAAAGAAAGAAGTGGACAGAGCCGAGGACGAGGAGGTGTTGACAGGATCAGGTCAGGACTGGGGACATCAGAGGGACAGACCTTATTGAATGGTGATGGAGGACGTGCAGGAATGACGACCCAGGAGACACAAGGCTCTGGAAGAAGATGATCTGCTGTGACAATCTCTCACAGGACAATGCTGAAGGAAGCAAAAGGAGAAGTTTGACCAAAGCAAATATATCCATCAACATCAAAATACATAAAACCGACATGATGGAACAAAAAATAGAATGTTAGTGTATTTTTGCGTAGTAGCAATAGGTTACGTGACACTGTTTTGGTCTGCAATTGTGTTTACAGCACTCCTTCAAAAATAAAATGCTGTATTATGGGATTATGATTATCCGGACACAAATGTCTAATGTTTTAAAATACATCCTTTTTTGCATTTACTACAACATTATACATGAAGACAGAACAGGTGCGAGCCAGTGTAATTAATTAGTATAATAGAATAATATCGACAAGCAGAATAAAGCACAGATCATAGTTTTTAACTAAAAGAGTCAGTTTCCACAGTATTCCTTTACTGTCTCCTTTTGAAGTGTGAAAATCTGAGTCTCCATCATATGAATCAAGTTTCTGTTTAGCTTCAGTGTGGATGTATTTGGTTATTGCCTTTTTACTTCTAACTATCCTCAAAGATAGGTTTCTCTTTTACATAGACCTTCAGGAAGTTTTCCAAGTTACATTGAGACAAAAAAGAAGTAAAAGTCCAGTGTCCAGTTCTGATTTAGATAATAAAGTGAATTCTGATTCTCTGATTCTATATATGCAAGGTTTATGATATTAATTTTCCACTTTCTTCTAGAATTCAATTTTTTTTTAAATGTGGAAAAGCCCAAAACATATTAGTTTTTATTTAATTCATAGACAGAAATAAAATACAAATAAACAATGAAAGACAATCCAAAACAAAGTTTTCCAAAAATATGAATGAACTTGTGTAATCTGCACCCTTTGTAACAAACTATTTATAATAAGAGTAACAACAAGTCTGAGAGACCAATGTGCAAATGTGAAAGAAGTCTGGAGTGGAGCCTCCAGCGGGGCGGTGTGAGATTCCAACCCGCAGGATGGACGCCTTCCTCGGCCTATAGCGGGCGGTTCTCCCGGATCAGCCACGAAGGAGGAGCTTAAAAAAAAAAAAAAAAAAAGTTTGGAGCAACTTCACATTTCCGCATAACAATAGAAAAACAAAGTCTCAAGTCACGAGGAAGCAGCAGCAGCGGGTTAAAACATAAATATCGACGCTTTCACTTTACGCTGCGTTGACAGTAAAAGACTTTCGGTCACGTGGTGTGAAGTTTCCTGCCGTAAGGTGCAGCTTCTTCTCCGGGAAACATCCCCGCTTCTCACTGGAGGGATCCTAACTGGGAGAATAAGAGTAATAATAAAAAAAATAATAAAGGCTCACACACATGTTGAGTCTGAAGCTGAAGTTTGACCTGCACAGAGATGTGGAGTCCGACATCCTCAGGAAGGAGGCGTCCGTCTGCAGAGTCCAAGGTGAGGCGCTGCGTTGGTCATAATAGACGAAACTTAATGTACCAGGTTGAAGTGGGAGCTAGGTTCATTGTTGACATAGCTATTCGCTGGAAACGACCGGAACAAATCCAGAAAGAAAGTTAGTTTTAAGTTAAATTTAGTTTGATTTGAGATAAATCAGCGTTACTGTCATTGTGCGTGTTGGACACCAGATGGCGCCATTTCACCACGCACGTTTCTATTAAATAAATAAAGTAAACACTCGAAAACATCCCTCTTACATTATATGAACATGTTTTTTTTAAACTATGGATGAATAAATAAATTAAATTTTTAATCCTAAAAATAGGTAATAGTACAAATTAATTTCCCATGTAATTAGACAACATATATTAAATAGACTGAATTACATAAAGTAAGACAAATTACAATCAATGGTATAGTTAGGTTGAAAGCATCCCTCCAGTAACACCATACTTTCACCACTTTCACCGTCAACTCCATTATTGTGCAGACAATGCAACCAATATTTCTCAGCATTATGTGATATGTTTTTTCTCTCCAGATTCAAACCAAATGATTAGTCTGCACCAATGGACACAAGGTTGTTGATTATAGGCATCATGTTCAGTCCGTTCAGGATGAGCGGTGGCAGGGACACAAAAAAAGAAAAGAAAAAAACTTGTCAGGTTACAGGCGGTTGAGCTGATAAGTGCTGTGCGTCCCTCATAGTGATGCTGTGTCTGCAGATTACTCTGGAGCAGTGGACACTCGCATCCTGAACATAGAGAGAGAAGGGGGCATCCTCTACTCCTGGAAGGTAAGTCCACGGTGAATGCACTGCATATTAAGTGCTGCTTATGCCAAACAACACGGTGATTAAGCAAAGGGGAAGCGATTGTCCTAATTCATATTAATCTAGTGCTCATACAAGTTTATCAGTTTGCTTTATATATATATATATATATATATATATGATTATCTCACATTTCATCTCAGTTTTTCGATAAGTCTTATGTTTTCTTCACGACATCGAGCAAAGTGTTTTTGCTGAAAGAGGTTCACACTGTGAGAAATATTCAGTGTCAGCTCGTCCCCGTCCTTAATTGAAACTGCACTGAGCCAGATATTCAGATCCTGGATGCTGCCATCGTGTCTCCACCACTTATCATCCAATTTTTTTTTTTTTTGTTAACGTATTTCTATTCCTCGGTGGGAAAACTTTAAATGGATTTGAGTCTGACTGACACTGTAGAAATAAATCGCCTTGAATTCTTTCAAACTGAATCCTATCACATGAAAGATTCGATATTATTTGGACTCCTCTGTAATTCAGATTGATATATTTGGCGAGTTTTTGGAAATCTTGGGTCTCCTTTCTTGCTTTTTAAAATAAAATACTGCGTCTCCAGCCACACTCCGCTGCACAACATGCATTTTTAATGACAGACTCTCTGAAGAGTGTGTGGTTTTCAGAGGTTAAAGACAGTGTGCAGCCTGCAAAGGAAAAATAATCTCTTTTTTTTTTTACTGCAAGATTCACAGTTTTATGCATGCTTCACTGTGCCTTGAGTTTTGGCGCAGACTTCCTTTTATTTCAAATATTCTGAACCCAGAAATGTGGGGGAGTGCTGGTTTGTAAATGGGTGCAGGTTGGATGGGAATCATAACGACGTCCAGAATGGCTTTGAATACACTGGTGTGGCACTTGTCGGGAATTTGGCCCGCTCACTCTGGGCAGATTAAGATTATCTCCATAAGCAATTTGATGGGTGTGGTGACATGAGGACTCATTCTGTCCTGACAGGGAGCGACAGGCACCACCAGAATTGGGAGATATGACTCCATCACCAGGCAAAACAAGGTATTTCCCATTTCTCCGTCGCATAATGTGCATGTTTGTAGCCATGCAAATTCATTCATATGGACGTTGTGTCTTTGTGCGTGCGTGTGCGTGTGTTTGCCTCCAGCTCCTCTACACATTTGACAAGCAGGTGTGTGTCAGCAGCTGTTCCCTGAACAAGGAGGAGACGCTGTTAGGTGAGATTCTGCAATGTACAGATAATGGAGATCATCAGCAGCAGCGGCGCTCGTTTAACAAGGTTAACCAGGTTTTCATGTTTTTGGAAAGCAGCTCGTAGACGTAGTTAGAAAGAGGCAGATAGATTCAGTCACGTGACATGTTTGCATTTCCCCCCCCCCCCCTCCCCGCACTCAGCTGTCAGCTTGGCTCAAAACACCAGAGGAGAGGAGCGGCTCAAACCAAGTAACACGCCGAGATCTTCCACTTCCTCTTTCTTACATTTAACCCCTTGAAATAAACCAAATGTACGTTTGTCTCCGTAGTATCAAAGTGTCTGACTCTCCTGATTGAGATCCATCCCATTAACAACACTAAAGTCCTCAAAGCGGTGGACTGCAGAGTCAAAGTGCAGGTAGAGTGATGTGTGTGTGTGTGTGTGTGTGTGTGTGTGTGTGTGTGTTTGTGTTGCTTTGGCCAGTTTCATTCAGGTTTTACTGCAACCAGGAGCTGACGCTGCAGTTATGCAGCATTCGACCCGAGAGTGCCAGGCAGGCACTGCATCTGTTTTACAGGCTCGCTCCAGCGTCGTCTGGCCTCCCGATGCCATTCTGTCACTTAAGTTTCAGTCCCTCTATCCCTTTTCCAAGCATTTAAAAAAAAAAAAAAGTTTCCCCTGATATCAGCAGAGTATAAGTGTGAGTTATCAAACGTGAAGAATCTGCAGAATAGTACTGCCATATGATACTATAAACCATACGTTTAGTTTCTCTGTTGTTTTTTTGTTTCCCCCCCCCCCCAGTTCCTCCACCAAGACAATAACAAATCAGTGCTGGAGAGCCATCTGCTGCTGTTGACTGAAGACGGATGTAAGTCTCTGTCCGGCATCTGATAATGTGTATAAATCTGCCACAAGATGAAAACACTTTTTTTTTTTAGTTCCTCTCTCTAAATTTGGAAAGAGAAACTGTTTTCCCTGGTTACACCGACTGGGGCTGCCATTGTGTAATTACCCGTCTGTGTGTTTCAGATGTGGATCTATACCATGTGCTGCTGACCAAACAGGAGGGTTATAGAGTAGTAAGTTACACACTTCGTACTTCAGTCAGCTCTTTTTTTTTTTTTTTTTCCCCTTTTCTGAAGGCAGTCTGTGGATTGTTGCCTCAGCTAAGCCGTAAATTGCATGCAGGACTTTGTGTTTGCAGCGTTCTGTGAGGATATAAAGATATAAATTCAATCCAAGAGGGCAGAAATTTAGTAATTAATAAGTAAAACAGTAGGGATGTATTTACATAAGCCCAGTGCAAGGAATATATAATATCCCCCTGTTATTCTCGAGACATAAACTCCCCCATACTTGTCTCGTGCTCCTCGGGAGCTTTACATTAAGAATTCAGTGTGTGTGCAGAGCTGAATACAAATATGTGTGTGTGTATATGTGTGTGTGAACTAGGTGATGGCACATCCTGACCGTTTGTCCAAAACGGCCGAGAGGATAGTGGACGATCTCTGCTGGGTTCAGTGGGACGGACACACACAAAGGCTGTACTATATCACAAACAAGGTGACGCTTTACACACACACACACATACACACACACGCAATCTTTAAACGCGAGTCTTTTTACAGCCCAGGGACCAGTTTTATTTCGGCAAACATCAAATTCTTTACGTTCTTTCACAGGACAAGCTCTTGCTGCGTTGTGTTCAATTTTACCCGGCCCATCACTGCGAAACTGTGGTATGTTATCTCCCAGTCCGTATAAAAATTTTTTTCCTCCATTTCATTGCTTCACTTTTCAGTAAAATACATGTGTCTTCCTCGTTTTGGTACTCTTCTTCAACAGTTGGAACTCTCACTAGAGTTACCTGCCAATCCTTTCCACGCAGTCAAGTAAGGCAGCCGCCATTAGGACAGAATAATAGAAAACAAATACAGGCATAAGTGAGACACAAAAATAACTTGCTACTCTTTAATAATGAAATTATGTGTATCTTGCAAACAGGTTTGTAAATCTGGGTTTTGACCATTATCACATCGAAAGAGCAGAGAAAGAAGTTGTAAGGATGCAAGTCTTTACTAGCAGAATAGGTAACACACACACGCACACACAGACACACACACACACACACACACGTTCAACATCTGTACATAAATTGCTGTTGGACGAACATGACTAACTGCGCATTTGTATTTTTGCATTTGTCTTTGTGAAAACAAGAAAGTAAGTTGCTACTCCTTTCACGGTCATCAGTGTGTAATTATGCAGCAACGACATCAGAATGTCATGATTCAAACTGTAATTCCATCTGAAATTAAAAGTATGAGCCGTGAGTTTTGTTTGGCAACAGATCAAGAATCCATCCTCTAAACAAAGATTGTTTTTCGAGGTGATTTATTTCAGACAACGATCTGTCATCTTCTTATTTCCCACACAAATATAAAGCCGCTTCATTTGAGGTTTAAAGTTCCATTTTGTCGCATGTAAATGTATCTTTCATCAATTGACCTTAATGAGGGTAGACATTTAAAGTTTGCACACAAATTCAGGTATAACGGGATTTATTATTAATTTTTCCTTCATGCACTTTCTGACTTTCGATCTAATGAAGATTCGGACCTCTAATGAGGTACGAACGGTTTGATTCATTCATTCATCAGGCACCGTATCAATTCACCGTCACTGATTGCTTTGTCGGCGCCTGCCACAACTGATTTAATCTCTGGTGTTAAGCGCTGCTGTGGACGGACATGATCCATTATCTGTCTTTCAGGAAGCATGTGTGTGTGCTACAGCCAGCCTGTCAAAGACGAGCAGGAACTGATCTACACTGTGGTTTTAGTCCACAAAGGTGTGTGTGTGCTGCATTATCCCCTAATCTCTCCACACTCTTTATAAATGGCCGTCCCTGTCACGGTTACCGTTTTTACCTTGAACCCGCGGTGACAAATTCAGTCCTCCCTTTCTGCAGACTGCAGCAAGAAGTTCAGAGTGTCGCTGGGTGGCGACGAGCCGCTGCAGAAAGCCTCGCTGCTCCATCCACTATTCATCCCTATAGGTCAGTGCACACGCCGTAGCGTAATGCCGGCATACACAGACATCAGGGCCGTAATAAATTCCTGCCGAGTATGACTGAACCTTTGCTTTCAGAAAACAGAAGCATGGCCACAGAAATACGAGTGAATAACTCACTTTTTGTGTGTGTGTGTGTGCCTGTACACTGTGTTACGTTATAGGCTACTATGTGGTGGTGTATCTGCAGGGATGTTTCCTCCACTGTATCAACACCAGGCAGCAAGAGATGCTCTGTCATTCCCTATTCCTGTCTGGTGAGACAAGTTTGGAGCAAATTTAAGCCTGGCGATAGCTGCTAAAGCACCTTATCTTTTCTTTACAGTGCATGCTTGTTTTTTTTTTTTTGAGGTTCTTTTTCTTCCTGCAGTGGTTTCTAAACTTGTATAATGTAGTTGTCATAAATATTTTACTGTCAGAAAGAGAAAGTATTCTTTTCTTCCTCTGGGTGTGTGTCTCAACACTGTTAAGGTCACGACGTCAGTCAGGACCTGCATGGTCGGTCAGATATGGTGACGGTGCTGTATGCAGAGAAGGAGGCAGCCGGCTGCGTGTTGGACCTGACCAGTGGGACGATCCACACCGCTGAGCTCAGCTCTGCCTACCTGCTGCAGATACTGCAATCAAAGACAAGTTTGAGGTAAACTTTCTGCGGGAACGAAGCACGTATGTGTGTTATTACTGAGGTGATGTATGTATACGGCGTATGTGGGTGTGTATAGGCGACGAGGACGATCGGGGGAAAAATAGGTTGGTTGGAAGCAGACAGGTGAAAAAACGAAAAAAATAAAATAAAATACAAGCATACACCTACAGAGTCTTTGGGAAGTAAATTTAGCCTTAACTTGAATCTTTTGCCAGCAGACACCTTTGTGTTGGACCACAGAGCTCAATAAAAAAAGAAGCCATTGCTGCATCTTTTTCTCCCCCATTTGTCACTCTGACAATCTTTCAATCACCTTTTGAAACCTAAATCCACTTTTTATGAAAAAAAAAAAAGAAAAGAAAAAGGCCCATACATCACAATATAATACCCGACTGTTGGCGAGCTGCTCTGCTCTGTTTATGTGGGCGTAAAAGATGTGTTTGTTATAATGTCACCCGCCCTCCGTTCAAGGTGCCCCGGCAGCTGGACTGACCCTCAGCGCCTGGCCGCCCTCCACTGCCTGCTGGTTTACATGGGAAATGACCCAAACCTGGAGCTGAAGGTGCAGATGCAGACAGAAAAACAGTGACCTTTAAAGGAAATTTTACCGAGGCAGTAAAGTTCTGGTGTCAGATTTCCACCCGAAGAAGACATAATGCATCACCTGCTCTTATGTATTGTAAGCATTCTTGCCCTCACTGCGAGATGATTCCCAGTTCAAGAGAACAATTGGCGACTCTAAATTGGGAGGAAACGAATAAGCACTCCGCAGAACTCTTTAAGCGTTTCTTTTCTGATGCGGTAGATGTCAACTGTGAGTTGGAAGCCCGCGCAGGAGGCGATGAGAACGAAAGAAAATGCGGCGATAAAATCAGGGAGAAGACATGCGGAAGATCAAAACAGTGGGACGGAAAGAAAGAGGGACGGGTATTTGGATTAGGCAGCAGGTCTGACCATGACTCAACCACATAAATTCCGGTGCTCCATCTGCTCTAATAGATTGTCATAAATTAGATTCCTCCGAGGGTTGAATGAGTCACCAGCTTCATCGTGTTATTCACAGGAGTTTATAACCTGAAGCTTCATCCCCGCTTCGCGCCGCGCTCTTCTCTCCGAACTCAAATTGACTTGTGGCGAAGACGCGTTTGTTCAAAGGGTGGAAAAATTGGCGGCGGGGAAAAGGAGTTTGCGCTCAAGACGGCTGCGAAACGCTCCGGGTTGAGGGTCTGTCATTTAGGGCGTCATTTATTTTTCATGCGACTGTAACACAAACTTCACACACCAAAGCTAGGTCATCCCGAAAAACACTCATCCTGAACTCGAGCTGTTGTAATATTAAAGGAGATTTCAAAGCCAACTCCATAATAACGTGTTCACAAGTTCAACCCTCTCCGACGTTTGTTGGAGACATTTGAAACGTTCGCCGTGCTCCATGGAGGAATAAAACCCCAAAGCTGAAGTAAGTTTGCAGAGTGTGTGTAGGCCACATTCTAAAGACACCAAGTAAACAAGTGAGCAGGAAGGCTGTCGACCCAATGCGGAGCTCCCAATCTAACACCTGTGTGTTTCCATTACGAGTCCAGATTGTTGAGTGGCTGTGTGACAACGTGAACACCTTCGAGACCTTCGATCAGATCCAGGAGTTCATTTTAGGTCAGTGGCAATTGGAACACGGACGCACCAGTCTATTGCTCTGGCTTTCTTTCTTTTTTTTTTCTTTCTTTCTTTTGCCTTTTCATGCCTCTTGCTTTTCCGTGGCCACCGCTCACATCTCGTCCACACTCAGCTGAAGCCTTTAATCAACTCCGGTTCTTCAAATGTCCTTCCTAACGTGACATAGACGTGGTTATTCTGGGACCGTAGAGAGTAGAGCATTGTTACGGTCTATATATGGTGAAGTCCGAGCCAAGGCGCACCACATTCCCATGTCCCTACATGGCTGCGTGGCATAGTTTTAAACGAACGAGGAACAATGTGCGGCGCTGCCCTCACAGTTAAGCAAACATCGCCCCGACAGTAAATGATTGCATTAGACTCTGGCGCACCTGCCTGCATAAATTAGCATTTTGTATGCGTTGCGATGAGCACTTCAGCTTGCTTTTAGAGTGTATATTAACACAGAGGTTACTGCAGACTACAGTGCTGACCTAATAAATGATGCATTAGAATGCTGTGATGGTAATAATAGCGGCGGGACATGAGCTCAGTGCTTCATCTTGTCTTGTGGGTATGTTTGGATTAAAAAAATAAATAAAAAATTCCACATACATATCTTTAAAACTTAAAAAGTAAAAGTCCTGCCTGTGCGGCGTTTGACTGTTTTTCTGTCTCGCAGCCTCTTTGTACCGAATCAGCTTTGAAAAGTCTCTCGGCTTGGATGAAGTCCTCCCGTACTCCTCTGTGTTCGAGAAACAGGTACTTTTTTTTTACACGCACCACTATAAAAGGTATAGGGGAGTATTGATATGAATGTAGAAGAGGACTTAAAAGCGCTTTAAGTCGTGCACACATGCAGTGGCACATTTTGATGTCTGGTCTTTGGGTTCCAGGAGCTCCCAGCGAGCTTGTTGGAGGTCCCAGGTGTGGTTTGTACCAGCGAGTCGCATATTGAACTTGCCTTCAAAGGCAAGGTAAGTTGGGCCCCGATCTCAACATTTTAATACATTCATTACACTTTTAAGTGCTCTTGGGTTGTTACTGAACATGTGTGATTTATCTTAACTGCAGCAGCAAAGAGCCCAACGGTTTATGAAACTTGGCCGCCATAAAACAAAACTAAACAAAATGACCCCCAACTACTTTCATTAAGATATGACACTTTTATTGTGATTTTGTTTTGTGTCTGCTCGTCCATGGTTTCCACTGCTATGTCCCCCCTGTGTTGTTTTTGTCCTTGCATTGTCACCCTGGCATTGTTTTTTGTTTGTGTGTGTTTGTTTGTGTGCAGGCCAGGAGTCTCCAGGGCTTCTGGTCGGAGCTGCAGTGGAACACAGAGAGGGCAAAATATCTGGACGCCGTTCCCAATCCCAGATTCAGGAACTCGCCCGTCGAGGCCGATTGGAGCAAGGCGGTGAGTGAACACGTGAGAAAAGTGTTAAAACGCCGCCGTTTGTGAAAAACTGAAAATGTGAGCTCGCCACAGCATACCCGGGGGGGGTTGTCAGGCAGTCGGAGTGTATTTCCATCCCTCCTGTGATGGTGTTGCTTGTTTCAGAGATCCAAGGCGAGACCCTCCAGCCAACAATTGGAGGAGAACACAAAGAAGTAGGTCCGCCTCCCGGCACACACATCCAACACTGTTTTCAAGCTGAGCCCAGGCAGAGGATGTCTGCAGCACTGTGCCGCCACCGTTTGTGAGAATCGCACCATGATATTAATCAGTCGGTAGTGATCAATTCTCAACCTCACGACACTCGGTTGTCATTAAAAGGTCATCGTGTCGAAGCTGTTGGGAGGTAAAAACTACGTCACAACTTCCTATGGTGGTAAATTACGGTTCCTGAAACAATATTAACTTGTAGATTGGTAGAGTTCATGACTCCTAATCATTCCATGTGGCTTCACTTAATAATTTAATTCTTTTAATTTCTCATGAGCATGCAATTTGTGCATCTGGCTGGGTAATTTCAGATATGGCCAGAAACATAAGTAGGTAGATATTATTTGAGATAGAATTATCTTGAAATCTCAGGGTGACATGGATAAGAGAAAATAAGACGCCCAACAATATTCTAATGTGAATATTTGCATAAAGATAGACACTATGGCATTTCAGAAAACCTCTTCTGTGCTACGAGAAAGGCATGTTTTTAAGGATTTTCTTCAACTGTGACTCAAAGTGAAACTTTAAGAATGTAGTTTCCCTTCTGCGAAAGTCACAAAGAAAACAACTCTTTAGTGGACTGGACTGTTGAGAGATTGGGTTTTTCTTCTGTCGTCATCCTGATTAAATCAGTAATATTAGTTTAGAATTTCTTGCACTGGCCTTGTAGGTTTTGTTCTCACATTATGGGATTGTTATGGGAAGTTGCAACTTTAGACATTTGGCATTTGGGTTGAGTTGAGTTTTTTTTGTTGTTGTTTTTTTCCCCAGGCCACCATATTGGCCTAATGTATTGAAGGCGTTCAATGCACAGTGTAATCCCTCTCTGCTGTGCTCTAGGGCAACAGCGGAGAACGATGAGGGGGAGAAAAAAAAACCCAAACATTTCCAGTCTTTGGCTTTAATAGAAAGACTATTTCACTGCAGTCTTTTTTTTTTGTAGAGTTTAATTAAGACACTTTCTTTTGAGGCTCGATAAGTACGAATCTTGCGAGTATGACAGTTGAGCAGGATTGTGGATGAAGAAGTTAAACTATAAAACGCCAACTTCAAAGAAAGAAAAAAAAAAAAAACCCAGGCTTGTTCTTTGTGTTGATGACCGTGTCCATGTCGCAGCTCAGCTCCATTGCTCTGAAATTAATTTCTCCCTGCTTCACTTTAGATATTCCCCATCTCCGCAAACTCCCGCAGCTTTAAAAAATGCATGATGTGGCAGCGCACTCTCTAAATATCACATATCTGCTTCAATTAAAACACGTTAAAAAGCGACATTATAACTAAAGGCCCTCATGAGCTCAGGATGAAGTGACTTGATGAGGACACATATTTGTATGCGCCACTGATGGAACGCCTGCTCTGAATTACAATACGAGCCTGTCCTGTTCGTGCCACGGATCAAACCAATGAGCCTTTTGGTTCATAATTAGCTTTTCTTCCTCCAGGCCAAACAGCAGAACCTGCTTACCAACTTTTTTTTTTTTTTCTTTTATAGTGTTAATATATTTTTGCTGCGGACTGCAGCGTTATACTGCCTCAGCTTACAGACTAAAGAGCAAGACTGTTATTATGATGTTGGCTTGAGGGATTGTTTTCACACAAAAGTTGTTTTTATTTTTTTCCCCTCTCCTGCAGAGTTCTATCAATGGTGGACACCTGGAGTCTCGGTAAGCACACTTTACGTGCACAAAGTCACATACATACAGTACATAGAATTTGAATGCCATAAATAATTAATCTTGGTTTACAAATGTTACTGTGAGAGTATTTGGGTTTGCTTTCTCTGCATTCTTTCATTGCCTGCTGGAGAATTTGGCTGAACAAAAACCAACACGCTAATTTATCACAGAGAGAGCGAGAGAGAGGGACTGAGAGAGAGAGAGAGAGAGAGAGAGAGAGAGTGGAAGAGGAGAGGTCATGAATTCTACAATTACGTAACAGCGGCTAGTTTGATACTTGAGGAGTCGGGTACGCGTCTCCACTGTTATTTCTCATCGCTCCTGCGCAGCTGTTTTGCGTCTCGCACAACAGGGACTTTCCCTCGCCTCAATTTATGTTCATGCCTGACGTCATTCACTCCCGATCGCCCTCAGACTCACACAAAACTCCCCTCTAATGCACAGAGTCGTACGGCGTTATCTTTGTGGGGCCTTCTGGGAGATTTCTTTGCTGTTATGGAATGCAGAATGGAGGCTGTTTCCCAAGAGAGTTTGAAGTTTCCAAGATGGCTGCATGCAGACATGTTGACAAGAACAGCGTTTTAATATTGATGTAAGACATTTAAAAAGGCGGTTTAGTGACCTATTGGTGACATTTTTGTAATGTTCTTCGATAGCTGTTGATTGGCTCCAGCAGAAGACAGATCCATGGAATTCGCCCGATAGTTGATTTTGCGAAACTCGCAAGCACATTAGTTGGTCTCATCTTGTCACAATCTCACTGAAAAGCATTCAGCTTAGTGTCTGAGCAATCATAATTACAAGAGTGGATTACTTTGAGTGGCAAACACTCGTACAGAGACTGTGGCGGTTTGTTCGGTTGCGCCTGGGGAGGAGCTATTTATATCTGTAACATCAAAACCTCCGGTACGGGGTGTGTAAGCCAAAAAACAAAACATGTGGGACGTTTGTCAAGGCGAGTAATAATTCATCTAAATGCGATGCACTTATATGAGCAACTGGCATAAAGAAAAAAAATAAATAAGTGGACGCAGACACACAAACTCTCTCTTTCATGCACACACACACAAACACAGCAGGCTCACAAACCCCTAAGGTTCAGGATTTTTTTTTTTTGAAGTAAAAACTCACCAAAAGAACATATTAAAGTCTTAGAGTTGCTTTTTAAAAAAGCCATAAACAAGTAAAAAAAAATTTGATTTCTTCTTTCCCCACCGATGGCCTGTTTAATGATGTTACTACGTTCACACACCTGAGGCTACCTGTACGGCTCCCATCTCGCACGGCCGCCGCATCAAAGCTTTCTTCAAACGCCTCTTTTATGTCGGTACTCTCGCTTATTTGCCAGATAAGAAGCTGGTGCCACTCTTCCAGGAGGAGGACCATCAACAGAGGGCACTCATAGGCCTGGTGAGTGAGTCGTCGACGGCTTTACTGCACAAGCACAAATAGAACGCACAGTGTGCGCTCAGAAGTGTATTTCTTGTGTTTTGGGGTTGTTTTTGTTTTTTTTCGGGCGCAGGGCTTCCACTTCCTATTAAAGTACATTTGACCACTTCAGCGTACAGAGTTTTGAGGTAAAAATAAGGACACAAAGTTCGAGGAAACAGTTTGTGGAAGGCTTTTTCCTGTGTAAATGACCCAGAAGTGCAGGCGGCCTCCAGAGAGAAAAGGTTTTTTATTATTTTCTCTCTTTTTTTTATTCATGTTGTGGAAGGATTGTGACGTTAATCCCATCCAACGGGGTCAAAATAAAATTCCATGTTTAGTTGAGTGCAAGCAGGTACACCCACGGGAATATTGTAATTTATTATAAATGTTTCAAACTCAAATGAAAGTACATTAATTGTAACACCTTTACTGAAACGTAAAATAGAAAACAAACAATAGAATCTGTTACAGAATTTAGGATAATTATAAAGTAACATGTTACTGTTCACATCACTACTTTTAGCGATAATGCAACTAATCACTACTATAGAGTTATTACTTTTATCATATATAAAAACAGTTGGAATTATGGAGTTGGAGTTATGCATGAACATTGAATTACATGCTGATCAAGGGACAATTCAAAATACTTTTCCGAGTTTTAGTAACTCGGAAAAATAACTTTGTAAAGAAATAATCACAAACTATGATTAAGTTGAAGAAATGTGATTTCTTGTTCACCAACCATCTGTTAAAATGTCAACAAAAGAATTAAAGTGTGTGCGGGCCTTTCATGTTATGCCGTCTATGTTGGACCTTACCTTCGACCACTAATGAGAAAATCGCTCGTTGTTTCTCCACAGACTGTGGGACAAGCCTGTTTTTTAGCGATTACATAATTAGTGGGGCTTCAATCAACTCCCATTGGAAAAAAAGAAAAAGAAAAAGAAGAGGCCTTCAGGCCAAGAGGGAAACGGAGGCTGCCCGGGACATTTGTATGCCAAAGATCGTTGTTGAAAAATTAGGCTTCAGAATCTGTTTGCATGAACGGCAAGAAAAGAAAAGCAACAATTTCAGGCACATTCTTCTTGGCACAGTTTAAAAAGAAAATAGAATTAGATACATTGTGACAACACAATCTACCAAAACACAATTTCCCTCACTGTTTACGTTCTGTGTACATGTGTAAACAACAATCTCATTCTAATGCGGCGCCAGCGAAGTGGTTATTTGTTTACGTTCCTCATGTTTTCTTATATTTTCTGGATTGATGAGCGACTGGGTGGAGCAATAACATCAGATGCAGCGCGAGGATATTTAGTCACATCTCAGACCTTCTGGATTAAAGCGAAAATTAATTCAGTTTAAACTTCAGTGTTTTTCAAAGACCTTGAGATGCCACCCAAATGAATCATTCACTAAAAGGATCAGTCGCATGTGCAGACATGACAAAGCGTCCAGATATTTAAAAAAAAAAAAAAAAAAAAAAAGTAGAAAGTCCTTCAGCGTCTTAAAAACAAGACGGCCTTTAATGTCCCGTCTCTCAAAATCAAACGGCGCCAGAGCAGAATACAAAGCCAAGGAGACAAGATTGTTTGTCGAACACCTTCTTTTCATCCTATCTGCACCGTGTGTGTGTGTGTGTGTGTGTGTGTGTGTGTGTGTGTGTGTGTGTGTGTGTGTGTGTGTGTGTGTGTGTGTGTGTGTGTGTGTGTGTGTGTGTGTGTGTGTGTGTGTGTGTGTGTGTGTGTGTGTGTGTGTGTGTGTATAATACTGTAAATACACTCCAGATTGTTGTTGGACAACAGTTTAAAACAGCTCCAGGAGGTGGACTTTCCTTTAACTCAGCTTGATATATGGACCCCGGGAAAATCTCTAGTGAAATGCTGACAACCGATTATTTCCCTACACAGTCATCTTTTAAGGTGAAGTTCCTGTTACGCTTCAGATGAGTCGACACTTAAAAAAAAAAAAAAAAGGGCATCTTAAGGTCCCCGTCCTGCATTTTTTTTTTCTTCTCCCCCTGTTCGCTGTTTGATGGACAATTTCATATCCCCCTCCCAGTTTTTCCCTGTACTCAGCACAGTTTTTAAAGAGCAGATAGCTCCGATTTAATGGAGTTCAGGCAAGATGCTGGAAGCCTTTCCGCTATTCTTAGACTCACCCAAGTCCGCCAGTCTTTCGCTCTTTATTTCCATCACTTCTTCCATTCACATCTCTTTAACTTCTTCCAGAACCTTAACTTTTTCATCCCCTCGCCTCTTTTCTTCCGCCTCTCATATCCACAGGTCTTCTTCTTCTTCTCCTCACTAAAAATCAATTTGGGGCGACATTGTAGTCAAGGGAAAGTTTGAGCTGAACTCAATTTGCCCCCGCCAGGCAGTCAGTTTATCTCAAAGGATCATCAAGTATGTGTTCTTTTTTTGCATTGCAGACGGTAGATCGGCTCCGAGAGCACGTCAACAGACACTTGCCTCGACTGGGGAAGAAGAAGATCGACTCGCTGGTTGTCAACTACGTAGCCAAACTGGTGGGTGCCCTGAGTGTGTGAGTGCAAGTCGCAGACAGGAAGTGAGTCCAGGAATTGACGCGGAGCTCTTGAGTTATGTTTTTTTAATGTCGATCCTCAAGTCTTTTCCCCGGGAAGGTTAAGTGATACAGCGCGTCGTCCGTTTTGACTAAATGGTTCCTGGAAACCATCAGGTCGCACTTTCAGTCCTCTAAAAACAAACGTGACACGTATCCTTAATCCATCCCAGGTTTTTATTTTTAGTCATTGTGGATCCACTGACAGAGTTTTGGCTATTTATATGCTGAGAGCTTGAACAGTGAGAACACTACACTTCAGACGAAAAAGCATTTTTTTTGTATTTGTATTATTAATTGGTGAAAAAAAACCAACTGTTTTGTTTGACTGGTTAAAAACAAGGAGAGAAATAAAAAAAAAAATGAATACAATGAAAACTGCAGATAATCCATCACAGGTAGAAAGATAGTGAAACTACATGGTGACTGAAGCTCGATTTATGAATTTAAATAGTCTCCATTGCACACACAATACTGTTTATTCAGTTCTAAATAAATAATAATAAAGTTTCCAAAAACGAAAGACAAAAAGGGAACTTCTGTTTATTATGATTTCTTCTGAAAACAATTTGTCATTGATCCACTTATATTATATTGAAGATTTTGAAGAAATAAGTTGCAGGAACATAGATAATTGGTGATAAAAGTGTTGCAAATCATCAACAAACTGCAAATGCATTGCAAATGCCACTGTTTTAAATAGATTCTCTGATCACAGTCCAAAAACTTGACAGGAGAGAAAACACGAGACGAAACCTGTGAAATCTTCAAATATCACTATCTGTGAGGATCTGTGAAGAAAATTAAACTTTAGTCAGAATCAAAGCATGATAGGACTTAGAATGGCTTCAAATTGCTTAATTACATGACAGTTTGTTAATTGTTCAGCTTTAAAAGGTGTTGATAACTGGATTTTAACTTTTTATTTTTGCCAATTTCAACTCGATGCTGAAGATAGAAAGCTGTTAAATGAAGCCTCATATTTACCAGACATATACAAACACACACACACACACACACACACACACATATATATAGATATATATGCTGTTGAAGTATTCCAGGTTTTTTTTATTGAAACGATGACCAAGAAAATCCATCCGAAAAACCTAATCAGGATTCCTCTATCCCACTCTTCCAGCCACAATCTACATAACCGAGTGCAGAGGTGTCCAAACTTTCTGTTTCAGTACTTTATAGAGGCTCTCAGTTCTGTAAAGTCAGACTTTAGTATTCCCAGAAGGTAAATCCCCCCTCACAGTGAGAGGCTGGCATACAGCACATATCAACACAGCCGTTATTAAATCGGGGCCAAGGTAAAGCTGGAATCCAATAGAAAGCAAGATGCACAGGGGTTTTTGGACTTCATAAAATTGCAAATGACGGTAAAAAAAAAAAAAAAGAAGACCGGAGCAATCCTCCCTGCTCACTGAGGGATCAGTCGATGCAGCTCGGCACGACGGGGCTCATGAGTTTTAACCTCCACCTTCAGACTCGGGAATGAAACTCTTTCATTCAGCTCAGCTTAAGTTTAAAAAAAAAAAGAAGTAGTTTCTCATCTTCGGGGACACAGACTTATTGAGAACAGACTCACACGAGGACCCATGAGGAACAGCCCCCGGGGGAGTTTTTTTTTTTTTTTTTTCCTTAAAGAACAGTCGGGCGAACTCACTTTCACATGCAGCCGACTCAAACTCAGGGTGGTACTCCGTCCACCAGGGACGACATCCCTTCATCAAATAAAGAACGTCTCCCCGTCTTGTTGGTGCTTATTGAGACTAATGGTTGTGTTAACACAGGGGAGAAGTTAAGGGAATAGATCCCAGCATTTAAGAGCCCAGGATTTTGTGTTATGATGGATTAGGGAGTTGCGTTTCCAGCCACTGTTGATATAGACGACTGAAGCGCTTTGTTTCTTTAAACTCGCGATGTCAAGGAAAAGTACGCAGCAATGTATTTATTCAGCACACAGAAAAGGTGTACTTATTAAACCTTTTGTACGCTGGAGATGAAACCAGTCAAGCTGAGGCTCATTAGGACAAATCGCTGATTCCAGATTTTAGTCTAATGGAGAGAAACCCATGCGGGGATTACCGTGTGCGAGTCTGTGGACTTTTTTTTGTATTATTATTACACAAAAGTATTATTAAAATATGTGTTGATGCTATGTAATTGATTACATCAGCAGAAAGGTGTTATTTGGGAAAGAAAGAGAAGTTTGTGAAAATGGAGAATGCATTAAGTTTATAATGATAGATCGGAGTAGATCTCTTGTTAATTATCACGTGACACCACACCCACCCACACACACACACACACACACACACACACACACACACACACACACACACACACACACACACACACACACACACACACACACACGCACACACACACACACGTCCTGGGATTTACTTTCATTGATCAAAACAAAAAATATTAACATTTAAATCATCCACACACACAGTGCAGAGAAAAGCAGAACAACAAATGATATAGAAAAGTGGATAATTGCAGGGAAATTAATAATGTGGAAATTGGTTTATTGAGCACTTACTTAAAATGGATTCTTTTATACTTTAAGAGGAGAGTTGTGAGAAATAACGGATCAATTAAACACAGCTGTTTGCATTTTTATTGACATTGGATCAGCTTGTGAACTAAACATGCACAATACACTCCCTTTGAATGCAGTTTGATTAATTGCAGGACGTAGTGTTCTTAATCAGGGTTATAGAATTTAGCTTTTATGAAGCATAATCTAAAGGAAAAACAAAATATACTGTATATGCAAAAGAAAAAAATACAAAATAATGGTGAACAAAGTATAAATATTGGACAAAATATATTTGAGGTGAGGAAGAAACTTACCTACTATTAATTTGTAACCCGCCTCCACTAATCAGAAGAGATTAAAGAAAGTGTAAAAAAAATAACTCAATCTGAAGTTCCTTTATGAATGTATGGGTTCCTGTTATTGCTTACTTTCATTTTAACTTTACGTATTTAACATGCTGGGGTAGATTCTTTTTTAATGTTATTTGTGTGTAAATTGTGTATATTTACATGCTTCATAACCCTTTTGATTTCTCTTTAAACTTAATTTGAAATCCTCTTCTCTATGTGGGTTTAGATGAGGCCATGAGTTAGCCTTGTTCCAAGTTATAGATTTGTTTTTGTTTATTATTGGTACATTTTCATTTTTTCACTTTTCAGTTGCATATAAATATGTATACAAATTTAAATTAAAAAAAATACCTACTTTTCATTTATTAGAAATATTTTAAATGAAAAAAGAAAACGGGGGAAATCTCCCGACTTCACCAACAATGAGCTTTTGGAGTTAAATATTATGTAAAACTTGTTAGAGGATGAAAGGTTCTGATTGTGTCGTATTGAACTCGTCCGTTACGTAAGTGGCGCTAATTGAAATTCCCATCCGGAGGTCATGTGAGGACGCTGCCGCTGGTATGTGGACGAGAGTTTCCCACTGGTGCGCAGGATGGAGCGGGAGGCAGCTCGGTTTCCTGTTTTTGCACCGACGGTGACGGAGCGGTGTTCCACGGAGAGAGGAGGCGGCGGCAGCCGGCACGTTTCAGACTGGGTCAAGTGCGAGTGGTGTTGAAACTTTTAGGGCCTGGTCGAACATTTGCTTACGTCCTGATGCGACGCGTTTCCCTTGTTCAGTGGAATAGAAAATGGGAAGTGGGGGGGGGGGGGGGGGGGGAGAAGGAAGTGAGGGCATCGATTGGAGAACAAATGTTTCCTCGAAGTAAAAAAAAAAAGTGTTGAAATTGCATGTTGTGAGAGAATGCGTGTGATGTGCAACATTTATTTGGGAAAATGTGTCACTTCAGTGTCATTGAGCATTAAATCCCTAAACTGTGTGTGTTTTATTTGTGTGTGTGTGTTTAGCTGGAGCTCATCAGACACATGCTGGAGTCGGTCTGGCTGAAGCAGAAGCTCGGGCCTCGTGTTTTGTCCTTGTGAGTCGCTCACGTCTCTCTTCAATGGTCGTGTTCTCGTCGTAAAGGTGTAACGTGTGAGGTGTTGGACGAACGCGAGTGTCTGGGCATGTGCTCTCCAGTGTGTATGTGTGTGTGTGTGTGTGTGCTCCCATGTGCAAAAACTGGGGATGACCTCTCTTCTCGCATGTGCTCATGTTGCATAACAAGTGTGTGCATGTGTGTGTGTGTGTGTGTTTCAGGACGCAGCAGGGCAGTCCGGGTGAATGGTCGGCCTTTCACTTCATGTTTCGGATCCTGGAATCCGTTCAGAGTCTCTGCTTACCCCTCCCGCCTGGTAACACACACACACACACACACACACACACACACACACACACACACACACACACACACACACACACACACACACACACACACACACACACACACACACACACACACACACACACACACACACACACACACACACACACACACACACACACACACACACACATTAATTCCCTGCAAAATGACAAAGTTGTGTAAGGCAAAGCTTGTAACTCACCTGTGACTTCCAATCCCTCAACTTCACCACACTCCGGTTTCCCTCCATTGTTGTCTCCGTATTGACATGGCTGTTTCGGTCGCCATGCGTATGAATGGATGAGCAAGGTCATCCAGCTCCTTCTATTTACCTAGATTATTTCCTGCAGACTTATTCTGAACCCGGCTGTAACTTAGCTGTAGACTTAATCTGTACTTAAGCTACTTTTAGTTTGTATAATTCAGTCTGTCTCCACTCCAGCCAGAATAACAATGGTGTGTTTGCACTGAGGGGCAACAGACCTGCGCTCCTCTGCACTAATGTAACCAAAAATATGTTAAACACGAGTAATGTGCCGACAAGGGTAAGGTAGAGGGTGAATACATTTTCAGTCATTTGAATTCGTTTTGGGCTGTCGGTGGCAACAAATACCCCCCGAATGACTCCCCCATCCAGTGATTTTAGTCATTTAGGAGTGAATGTTTGGGGGTTGAAATCCCGAAGTGCACAGGAATGGGAGAGAAAATGAGAAATGCCCCGCAGCAAGGCAGCAGACTGTAAGCGGTGAAGCCGCGAGTGAAACTGCAAGTGTAGCGAGTCTGTTTCCCTTTAGTAAATAAAGGTAAAAAAAAAATTCAAAAAGAAACACAAACCCAACAATTCACACTCTTACCCGAAGTTGTACAGCCAAGGTGACGTTAGGTAGTCTTCCTTTGGTTCTATTTTTTTTTTCTTCTTCTTTCTTCATTTCGATTGACAGGAAACTTTTTCTTCTTCTCATCTTCCCGCCCTTTTCCTCTCCGCCCGTCTGTCTCCAGGCTATCACACCGTGTTTGCAGTGTTTGCTGTGCGCTGCCTCCCGCATCACACCTTCCTACAGTACATCGACCACGGCTTCCTCCAGCTCACCGAAACCTTTGTGTCTCGACTCGTGACAGGTGCCGGCGAACACACACACACACACACACACACCCTCACACACACACACACACACACACACACACACACACACACACACACACACACACACACACACACACCCACACACACACGCACACACTTCAGGAAATATCATAGAATCTATGCCCCAAGTGAGTTGGAAAAGGCAGCAGCATCCAGTACCGTGTAGAAATGTATGCATTTATGGTTAAAATTGCCATTTATGGGGTTTAACAAAATAGAATATTATTTAATTTTGTCTGCACTTAATTTCCCCCCCATTACCATAATCTGATTTACACTGTGCCTTTAAAGGGGTCATATTGTGCAAAATTCCCCTTTTGATGGTTTTCCAACAGTAATAATCCCCACACCTGGAATGACGCCTCAGAAGTGGCGAAAGTGTGTCCTCTCTCTCTCTGGCTTGTTTCAATTTTCAAAAAATTGTTGCTCCAACGAGCCAATCAGAAATCAGACCCTATATAGTGTCATCGGGGGTTCAGCCAATCCCAATTAAGGTAGGCCCTTCCTTTGAATGCACATGCACAATGCACATGGAACCACGAGAGGAAGTACTTCCTCCTCTTCCCCAGTAAGGCATGTGTGGGTGGAGCCTGTCCAGTTCGGACGTACACAGCAGATTCTGAATGTAGCTCAGATGATCCAATATTCAAATGGATGAAAATCAAGAAAAAGATGGATAAACTGTGAATGCAATGTTTTTGGACAAACGAGACCATGTGGAAGTGTTGAAAAGCTGTATAATGTGACCCCTTGAAACACTCCCATGATGCATCACTCAAGGTCAGTTCACTTGGTCATCAAGCATTTAATACCAGTTTACTTTTAGCCGAGAGGAAGAAATCTATTATAGCAACTATTATAGAAGACATATTTTTGCAGAGGTCAGTTGGAAATCATTTATAGATACATATAAAGATGGGGAAATGTATTCATCTTTTAATGGTGTGTTGAATTTGATCTGTGTTCAAAGCCCAACTGGACAAACAGCCATGAAATTGGGCGTGAGATGGTTTTGTCGAAACATCTATAACAAGCCTCAGCGCTAAATGGTGAAACAAGTCATGGAAAAGTTTGCTATTGGGGTTGAAACGTGGCGCCTAAATTGCACTCTAAATACACAAGGCCATACTTTCCTATTAGTTTCAGTGTCTGTCAAATCACGTCGGTATAAAGCAGCCGAAGAAAATATGAAACTATTCATAATGTGGGGAGCATATTATGAGCCGTCATCAGGAGACATGAGGAGGCTCGTTCTCTTTGTGGTGCTGTCTACCGTTTGATGTCGACAGGCAAAAAATAAAAAAAATACAGAAGCGGATTCAGATAGTGATTGAAAAAGTAAAAGCCTCCCATAAACGTCAGCGTCTCGCTTGCGTACGGCAGTTTTTGTCGGAGGCGCTGAGATGCATAGAAGCCGAGCGTGAGGAGAGAGAAGCTGACGACCGCAAAGTGGCTGATGAGTCGGGTGAACAGCTCTGACTTTCTCTCGTCAAACTTTTAAATTCATTTGACCTCCCTTTAATTAGTAAGACGTAGAAGGGGTCCAAAGTGCAAATACGATGTAGATTGGTTTGTTTAGCGGAGCCTCGTCTTCTTATGTTCAGCATCATGCTCCAAAACACACAAAATGAATGCAGTTATTTCAGCAGTTACTGCAAATAAAAAGTATTAATTAAAAGTAACTGATGCAAATGTGAAAAGCTCTCGTTTATAAGCCCTATGTGCATACCATAAAAGACACTAATACTTTAAAGCAAGCAAAAGTGCATTAAGTTAAAAACCATATAATTACAGTCCGTTTTATGTTTTACTTTTAGCCACAGCTGTATGGTCATCGCCCACCTTGCTTTACCTCACAGCAAACATACGCGCTCTGCCACAAATATAAGCCGCATACTAATTCTGCACAGAATCTGCAGCATAGTCATCACTGCATTGTGCTGCGTAAATAACAGGAGCAATACGTGCCGCACAGTCGTATCATGTCGGTCACCATCATTAGTACATCTGCTGGGAAACCCCCAAAAAATTAAAATGGAGATATAGAACAAGAAAAATCGATATTTTTAACAAAAAACATGCAGAAATTGAAGCAAATGTAAAGCAGAATGCGGTCAACGCTGCAAAAGGCTTGCGTAATAAATATTAATTAAATGAATGCTGCCACCTGTACATGCACAGGAATGATAAACTGGGCTGCGTCGACGGTTTGCGCCGCGCGCTAATTAACTTGTGACCAGTGAACCCGTGAAAGCAGGTCGTCCTGCGGAGCTCGGGCTCCAGTGTGTTGGCAGGATGCAGCAGGAACGTCTCTGACTCATCTCGTATCGTGTTTACCAGTTTGATAAGCAGCACTGTCCTTTTTTTTGTGCGTGTGTTTGTCTGTTGTTTGTACAGAGAGGTGAGGCTTTACAGCTCCATGCTGGAAATACAAAGGCATTACTCAGCAACACTGATGAGGCTTTTTAATTAATTTATTTTTTTGTGGGAAAGTGCATTGTTCTGAAGCCAAACATTGTGGATTGGCGCTGAGATTAGCAGATCTTAAAATAAACCACCAACAAAAAACAGCATTCCTTATCACTCCTGAGTTTTCAGTATTTTTTTTGTCATGTACCGAGCAAACAAAGATCCTTGAAGATAAAGCGATTATCCAGAACAGCGAGTCCAAACAGTTTTTGAGCATCAAAGTGGGAGAAAAGGGGTTTTCCAGGACTTTAAAGTGAGCGGTGGTGTTTGCGTCACCTCTCTCCGGGGATTAATATAATATCTATTTTAAATTCAACTTTCTTCACACAGAGTAATTGGACGGGCAGGTGTGCACTTTCTGCCTCATTATAAGCACACACAAACACGTCTTCATTGAAGTTTTCCCCCCAAATCCAGCGAGTCTTACTTCACGTAGGTGCAAGACCTCTTTATTCCCATTTGTCTGGTTTTTACATTTAAATTAACGTCGCCTCTATATTCTTAGCACAGAATTTCACATATCTCCATAAATACATGCGTAGGGACCAAATCTGTATATTCAGAATATTTCTTGAAATTTCCACAGCAATTTTCTGCTCTTTTGTTGATTATATATATATACTATATCTTGAAATTCCTGCTTTGGCAGTGTGCAATATTAACACAAAGGTTTACAGTTATAAAACTACAAATGTTTCCCCGACATGGAGCTAATAAAGTAACTCGCAGGCAGGAGTCTGAAAGTTTAAGGAGTTTAATTGGATCATGGCTTCAGCCTCGACTGCAGGCTGCACACTAAATAAAGTCGGCATTCATGGGTAAAGGCCGTCGAGGATACTACCACGGAAAGAAAAGCAAAAAAATAAAAAGGCAATTTTTTTTTAAACCAATGCTGGAAATTAACCAAAATATCTACATTTCTTTGGGAATGTTGTGCATCAACTCTGTCCATTGTTATTGAAAAAAAGTCTGTTGCGAAATGGGAAACGATGAAAAAGCATGGTGGAGGTATCATCATGCTGTCAGCATGCATTGCTTCCTCTGGTACTTAAGTTAATAGAGGATATTGAAAAGTGAGTTTGAGGAACACTGGTATCATGGTTAAGAATAAAAAGTATCCTTAAAATCTGCAGTTGTGGAAAAGTCTCCTACCTTCTGGTGGAAAATACAGTGAAATGTATCCCCCCCCACAAAAAAAAAGAACTTCTCTTATCGCCGTTTCATTATGTGTGTTTTTAAAAGTCACCTTGACAGCATGACTTTGAGTCTAGGTTTTTATAGCGGTGAGGTCACGAGTTTCATTGTTAAGATTCAGTGTAAAGATAAAGTGTGGGAATATTTTGTTTTCGTTACTGGTCTTAATATTAATATTATGCAACTGAAATAAAATGCGTTTTTATAGAGGCTGAACGCTTGAAATGTTCAAGCATTCTGCATAAATAGTTGAAAATGACATGGCAGGAACATTTTGAAATCTCATGAACTAAAGCTGCGAGCTTAAAAGTTGTTGTTTTTTGTATGCTTTGACATAATTTAAAAATACATGGAAGGAAAAGAGATTTTTTTTTGGAAGATGCAGCAAGAGGTGAAGTCATATCATCAGTTATCTTATGAAGGTTTATCTTGTAGGAGATTATAAATCCATCTGCGGGTAATTCATCTCATATTTCTGAGCCTAATTCTGCAAAGCCTAATAGTGTAGCTCGAGGAAAATTCAGATGCTTTCACTTGATTACTGGTATTATTGAATAAGGATGGAACTGATATAACTTCACAAACTTGATTTCTTATTGGGAGATGAGTTGCAATAAAAACGTTATTTGCATGAGCAATTTCGGAGTTACAAATTGGAGGAATCAACAACGCGGCTTGCTGTCAAGCTGGCTGACAAGTTCACCACGAAGTTCATTGCTTATCAGTGCATTGAGTTTACCAACAATCATGTTAATACGTGTTGTGTTGTTATCTGAACTTCAGCTTGATGTTTTTTTTTTCTTCTCTACAGTAAACTAATTGGCCCCATCTTTTCCTTTCACTTGTTTTGTGTTTAGATCTGGACAACAGTGACGCCAACGAGAGACTGAAGTTCAGCATACTTAAGAGACTCCCCGAGGTGATGTTTGCATTTCTCTGTTTGGAATGACGGTATTTCATGCCGGCCGAGGAGCGAGGCTCGGCTCCGAATGTTTCTGTGTGAAGACTTGACCGCTCGGTTCAATCCTCGTGAATGAAGCGATCGGCCGCTTTTAATAGCTGTGCAGACTTGGGTGTAAAAACAATGTATGAAGACTGTCGTAGCCTCCTCCATTAGTGAAGGGAGAGGTTTGATCGCTTCTGGAATGGCTCTCCACAAACTTCCCATTCTGGTCCAATTAAAAGTTTGAAGTTATTTTTGGTCTCATCTCCCTCAAGCCCCCCTCAAGCCAATCACACAGCACTTGTATAACCAGCTGGTGTGTGTGTGTGTGTGTGTGTGTCTGTGTGTTCACGTCCTTACCCTTGTGTAACGTCCACGTGTTCTTGTCGGGGGGGGGTTTACAGTATGGTCCTCTTGTAGCTTTGCGTGTGTGTGCGCGCGTGGATTACATCCGCACCATTATCAGAGGAATGTCAAGTGTTTAGTGTCTCGCTTCAGTTTCCTCGCCATCTGACGTTTGTCGGGGGAGTTTGGCAGGCTGGAGGAATTTAGCAGGTACGACTCACACGGCAGGAAATGCTAGAGCTCTGACTAAATCCAGCAACCATCCTTGTAAATCTCATTCTAAATGTGCTTAAACACCCCGACCCGTCCACCTCCGGGAATTCTAATAACTCTATCATAATTCACTTTTCCCAAGGAAGACACACACAAGGTATGAGGAGGCGGATCCATTGACTCGATTGTGAATTCATCTAGTTTTAAGTGTTTTAAAAGACGAGATCTGGAGACTGGTTCCAAAAAAAGTAATTGGCGGGTGTAAAAGTTTCAATACAGCTTGAAATCCTCTGTCAGCTTGTCCATCATGTCAGTTTGATATTGGTTATTAATAATTCACTCAGAGCCCAGCTAAATTTGGACGAATCTCTAAGCGTTTTCCTTTTAGAGTTGACAGGTTTCCGTTAAATTGACATGATTACCGCAAAGTGGCATCTCTGTAGAGGCAGGTGACGCTCGTATAATCTCACTTCATTTCATTTTGAGGAGGTTTAGATTAAGGCATCAATGCGAGCTCCGTACCACCGATATGCTCTTTTTGAAACTCAATGTCATAAATCAAAAGTCGTCCGTGTGGAAATAGCTCTTCATTGATTTCGATCCGTTAGATAAAAAAATATATAAAAATAGTGATGATGATGATACCTAAGGAAAATGTGTGGCATGTAGTTTTATCCCTGATGGAGCAGGTTGCTTGTGTTTGTCTCAGCTTCTTTGGTCTCGCCTCTGAGGGAACGACACTCCTTGAAGTGATTCAGCAGCTTTTTTTTTCTTCTTATCAACTACGCAGAGCTTTAAGAGGAGACTTCAGCAAAAGCTGCAGTTTAAAAAAAAAAAATGTATTGTTACACCTGAGGTATCTCTTGGTTTTTAATATTATTTATTACCGTGGTGTGCATTTCATGATGTGGCATTTCTTTGAAACCGTTCATTAGCAGTCCCCGACTCAATCATAATTTTCATGCAAGTTGACTGAATAGAAACAAACAGATGTTCACATGCTGCAGGGATTTTGTTGATTATGAAAATGTGAACGACATGCCTGAAATGTAAACGGCGTCGTCTGTGCGTGCAGCCCATGGAGCGCAGGATCTACCATATGTGGGATCATCCCATCAGTTCAGCTTCGATCTCCAGAGATTACGTCAAGACTCTGCTGGAGAAGCACGACACGAATAAGGTAACCCAGACGACTGTGCCACACTTCCTCCCTTCCACTCAGACGAGCGAACATTTGAAACCACTTGATTAAAATGTGTTAAAGCAGCGACCCCGGGATGTAAATGCGCATGATGCTCTGGGCCAGTTCCAGGCAGATAATTGGCTGGCTGAGACTCTGCGTTTTTGTGAAGTTACAGACACATTTGTGCAGCTGCTCTAAAAAAAAGGGAAAAAAAAGAATGAAATAAAATGCAGGCAAGTTTATGTGGGGGGGAAAAAGTATAGCGACTACTCTCTTGGATGTGCTGAAATTTTTGTCTCGACTTTGTGAATCCTAAAGTAAAAAAAACTGCAGTTGTGTTTTTGTTCCCCCCCCCCCCCCCCCCCCATCTTCCTCAGGGAACTGAATTCGCTGGCAGAGACAAGCCTGGCTTCAGACCGGAGTTTCTACCTCTCACCTATGTGGCAAAAATACTCTCTGATATAGAGGAACAAGGTAGTGTGTGTGTGTGTGTGTGTGTGTGTGTGTGTGTGTGTGTGTGTGTGTGTGTGTGTGTGTGTGTGTGTGTGTGTGTGTGTGTGTGTGTGGTGTGTGTGTGTGGTCTGCTTGATTTAGATACTAAAGTCAGTGGAGGATTAAGACAGGATGTGTGTATTTATGTGTTGTGTTCAGAATAGAGCAATCGCTATCATGCAGAAGCAGGAGAAAATGTGTGTGTGCGTGTGTGTGTGTGTGTGTGTGTGTGTGTGTGTGTGTGTGTGTGTGTGTGTGTGTGTGTGTGTGTGTGTGTGTGTGGGTGTGTGTATTTTCTTCAAACTATCTCTCGCTCTCTGAACAGCTCTGAACCCGTTTGAGGAGCAGGAGAATGTGGACGCCCGGTTTGTGGAGGAGACGGCTCTGAAGCAGACGCTCATACTGCTGGGCTTCGAGGGAAAATGAAGGATGGGTGTGGAGGCTCGAATGGCGAGGGAAGCAGATGAGGAGGAAAATGTGTTTGAGAGGAGGAGAGGCCCCCGTCATCATTGACTGGGCCTTGAGGACGAGCAACGCCTGGGTGGATGGATGATAGAAGGACGGAGGGAGGGAAATGAGGAATGAAGAGATGTATTGAAAGGCAGAGTGCTCGTAAAGAAATTCTCACAGTTAGATGATGAATGAGGGCGCGGATGGAGGGATGGATGGATGGAGGCGCCCGGACTAACAGCCAGAGGGGCTGGGGAAAAAAAACAAAAAACTAAACAGGCAGCCTGTTTCCCTCCTCGTTTCAGGAAAAACCGCGATGGGTTGGGATGCGGCACCCTGTTTTATAAAACAATATGTGGACAATTCCCAAAATTACAGCCCTGTAATGGAAGCAACACTGTCAAACCTTCAGTTAAAAGTTTGATTTAGTTTCAGGAAACAAGCTTTTCAAAGTTTTATTGCAAGTCAATAGCTGCTGGCAGCTCCCTTTCTGGAGCACGAGAGTCTACACACTCGTGTTGAATCCAGTGAACAGCACAGATAAAATCAGCTGTTTATCATTCTGTGTTTATCATACCTGTAACACTGACACACCCAATCAGTCTTATTTCCGTTTGAGCACAAAGGCTTTATGATCGCCACTGTTTTGCATTAAATCTCACCGACACTCCAATTTGATCAGACTGGATTCAATATCTCTACTAATCCCCAGCAAGAAACTCCACGGTTATCAGATACAAACAATAAATGCATCGAAAATCTTCTACCAACAGGCAGTTGACACAACTCCAAAAGTTAATGATCAAAGATAATAGTTAAAAGCATAGAAATGTTAAAATCTGTGATCAACAACAGATGCCAAAATGCCATCAAAATTCATAAGCAACAACAAACATCCAAATAAGAGAAAACACTGTCCATGTTCAACAATACAAAGGCTTATTCAAATGAGAAGTTTCACACAATGAATGATCATAAACAAGTATAATTATCCTTACAGAGAGAATAAAACGTTTACCCAAACATCTCAGGCTGCTTTTTGAACAAAAGATCTGACTTGTTCATTAAAATAATCTGCTGTAAAAAGTTTTATAGACTTTTTTTTTCTGCCATTCTGGTTAGAAGTTTGGGGATGAGTCAGACTTGGTCTAATATGATCCGACGATACCGTGTCACAGTTGAATGATCTTCATGACTGCAGCTCCTCATGAGGCTGAAATCAATATGTATGCTGGCTCTGCTCTCCCAGATATCTTTTTTTTACATGCACAAACCCTTAAAAACTCCAAGAGTGGAGGATATGCAAGTGTAGCTGGAGCTTCCATCCTTCCATCCATCCATTCATCCCAGGTTACAAAGGCCAAACAGGGAGAGACAGACGCACACACACCCTCACATTCACGCCTCGGGGCAAGTATGGTCACCAATTGACCTTGAATGCATGTATTTTTGACACAAAGAGGGAACAACCAGTACATGAACCTACATGTCTGCATATTTAAAATACTAATTATTTCGTGTTTTAGCTTCGCACAACAGCATGAACAGAGAAAACAAAAGAGGAAATGCTCCACCCACAGACATGTCAAGATGGTGGGCATGAGAAGAACGAACGTTACTTTCATGTCGCAGCTTCAAACCGAGCGTTTACATTCTGTTCGGGTATTTAATCTGGTTCCAAGTGAATTTTGCTTCTATTTCTACCAGGAGACAACTGAGGGAAGCACCTTCGGCCGTCTGCGGCGTTAAAAATATGAAAGAACACAAATACAAACATACTTTTCTCAGTCTGTCTGCACATGGATTGGATGACATGAGCTCTTTCTATAAGTGAAGGGCTTGTTTTGTACTGACGAGTGGCGATGTGTGTACATAATCTTGAGATCGTTATTTCTGTCATACTAAATTCCAAAGATTGTTTGCATTTCATGATTTGTTAAACATTCTTGTGAAAGAAGGGATTTGCTAATCATTCCATATGTTTACTTAAAGAAATCCTTGTAAAATACCCTGTAAATAAAGAGATTTACTTTAATGTTTGTTTGTGCAGGGTTTTTTTTAGTTTTTTTTAAAGAATGTGCTCAGAGAAGCTTTGTGGTAACAGTTTGGTGTTGGCGTGCCGTTTTGCAATGAACTTCCTCCTAAACCCTGGGTGAACCGGGGCCCACTTTGAGGAAACATTTACGGAATGATCCCAGCTTCCAGTCGGAGTTTGTTAACGTGGAGAACTGAACAGAGAAGGAAGTGAGCATTTTCGAGTATTTAAGACAGACTCAGCGGAGTTCCACTGAAGTCAGGAAATGATCTCAGAGGCAGTCATCACACGCTGAGTCATATTTAAAGAACACGCCCATCAAGCTTTTACACAACGCACATGTAAAAACACTACAGAAAAATGTTTTTTTCTTCATTTTCAGCAACCTCGGGCCACACAGCATTTGTTTCTGCCTCTAATTACTTCTCTTCTGGGTGTTTCCTCTTTTAAAAGGGGGACAAATCGCTCTCTCTCCCCACCTGATTGCCTCCAATACACTCTGTTATGCAGTCGGTGTTATGTAGCTGCTGAACAGTTAGGGGCCTAACTTAATCTGACAGCTCTCGGCATCGACCTGCAATGGATGATCACACAGACATCACACCACCGAGTCGCCTCTTGAGGAGTCGACTCACGCGGCGGGCTGAAGTGCGAACCTTGTTTAATATGGTATACGCCAAACTTTTAAGTCAAAGTGCCCCCCCCCGTGTTCCCTTCAGAGGAGTTTCAAGTACGTCTCCATCGACGTCGCACTGTTTACCGTGTCTGTGTCGGCCATTCATCCATCACCTTTAGTAAACCGTCCGGATGATTAACAATTACCTTCAGACATTAGACTCAACCACTGAATGATTGCATTTAAAGTCTTGTTCCTTTTCCCTCTCTGTTTGGATAGTCGAATAATTAAAACAGTCGGGTTTGAGACAGTTTTCTCAATCGTCCCCTCAAGTGGACAAGCAGCCAGATGACCCCACTGTGTTTCTTGTATTGATTGTAATCAATATACAATCATGTCCGCACAGGACACTGGAAGCTGGCAACAATAACTTGGTTGTAGGTGCATGTGGATTTTAGATTTCTCTACAGGCTCCATGTAATGGACTAATGTGGTTAAGGTGCCTACTGAAGACGTTCAGTGAAGGTCACACTTGAAAATCCTCTTATCTGGATTATTTGAGATGTTTTTTACCCTTCGTCTTTTATTGTTTTCAAATATTTATATTTTCCTGTAATTGTAGCTTAAATAGGACCCATCTCATACAGCTTCCTTTAGCAGAAATGTTCACCATTGATTATAATACATAAACATATTTCACTTTCCATTTTTAACTTCAGTGAAGGCAAGAAGAGCAGTTAGATAGGCGGGCAGTGTCATCCATCACTCCTGGATTTACTTCTTTTCCAAAACTGGACACTCAAGGGCAACTGATACTAAAAGCTTCTCTCCATTTTCCTTTGTTTTAGTGTGTAATGGAAGGACATGATGGGAAATAATCAACAGGGGTCTAATTGGAGTCTTGTCCAAATTGACCTTGGGGGGGGGGGGGGGGGGGGGGGGGGGGGGGATCTTTCTTAATTCAAGGTCTGTGACTACAAACTGTTTATTAATGAAACACGTTTTTTAGGCCCAAGGATTTAGTGGTTTAACCCTCCACATTGGAGATAATCTTTACTCTTCTGGGGGAGTTCTTTTCTTCCCTACAATCAAAACAAGAATCTGTCAGCATGAAACACGTCAAAGACTCAAAATTGCTTCTACTAAAGGGTAAAAAAAAAAAAAAAAAGCAATTCTTGTTTTCTCATGTGTGTTTGGCGTCGGGGAGTAAAATGACTGAAGAGAAAGTGGAGTAGGAGGACGGCTATATGCTGTGTGTACTCAGGCAAGTGGATGCAGCTGTGGTGAGGCGGGAGAGTGAGTGACGACACTGGAAACAGGTGAGCAGGAAAAAAAGAAAAAAAAAGACCAGACGTTGCAAAATGAATGAAAAACATTTGTTGTTTGGTCCTGATAACCAGAACTCATTGAAGTCTATCAATAAACTATGTTAATTGCAGTTGACTATATGTGTGGTAAGAGTGAGTTTATAGACAGAAGCACATTTACATGAGCTTTAAAAATGTTTATGATCTACATGTCGGAATTAGATCACCAGCATCATCACTCACTCTTGATTTTATCTATTTTCCAGACCTCAACAAATCTGCTTTTACCCTCAAGCAGCCAAGCTGCTGATGAAACATTGTGAAGATCTGGTTCAAACTACATAAAACATGTGACAATGTGGCCAAGATTGAAAAAAACTGATAGAGTGGTTAGCACTCATAGTGAGAGTCTTCCACCAGGTTGGGTTTGGGAAGCCTTTCAGTGTGGAATGTACATGTCCTCCCTATGTTTCTCCCATATACTGAGGTTCATCTGGGCCACATGAATAATTAGGACTACCACTGAGGGCCGAGACTTATGTCTCAAGAAGAAAAATCTCAAGAAGGGTTTATGTTAAACACAGTTTTTATAAGCTACTACTGCTCTGCATACATTTTTGCATCATGGTTGCATTTTTCAACATGTTTGAGTTAAGTAAATAAGTAAATAAAGACTATTTTTTAATTAACCATCTTTCTTTTCCACTATGAAATGCCAATTTTGAGAGGTAACAACTGCTCGCTCTAATAGCCAAGGTCCTCGACGCAACCAATACTGTAATAATGGCCAATAAGGTGAAAGAAATGTGACCATTTTAGATATAATAAAGCCCATAATTTTTGATTGAGGATTTCCCAGAGGGCCGGTCAAGCAGAGATGTGATGCCCAGGTCTGGTGTACTCAGTCATTGCCGGTAGTCGGCTGGGATCATCTCCAGCTCCCCGCAACAGTGAGCTGGATGAAAGTGAAGATAGATGGCTGGAAGATGCATTCTTCAACAATTTTAGGAGCTTAATCCATTACCTAAATTGCAATAATTTATCAAGTGCACACTTAACTTTTTAAAAGCTCCAGCAAACATCAAATGAGCTCAAAGACGGAAAGGCTTCTAGTGATTTTCCTTAAAAAGTTTCAAAGGCGGTCACTATTAGCCACCTCTGAACCCTGCAGCCTAATTTAAAGCCCGAGCTCTTATTCCTTCTCTAACTTTGGCTCCCCTCTGCTGAGCTTTCTGAGTGCCATCACTCGTTCCACTTCATTTAAATTCTCCTCTCACTGTGTCATTCTCTATGCTCTTTCATTGCCGGAGCTTCCTCTGTGTATTTACATTTATCATCTCAGGCATTAAGAAGGCACTCATGGTCTTGCACGGAGCTTAAACCCATTGCAATTTATTCAAAGATTACAAGCGTGAGGGATGAAACAACAACAAGGGCGTGCAGAAATATGGAGAAATATTCCAGCGTCCCTGAAAAATTCATTTATTTTCAGAAGGAAAGCAGGGGGGGTGGGTGCTCATAATGTGCTGTTAGGTGCAAAAATGAATACAAAGCCCAGCTTGTGAACATTATGTAACAACAAATCCCCCCCCTCCCCACTTGCTCCCCCTGCCTCATCTTCTCTTTCACTCTTCAAACATATTTAGCATCAGTTCAAGCAAAGTGTAAGCAAGCCACTGCCAGTAAAAAGTTTCTTTTAACCAAAATTACAACCACATGTTGTCCACAAGTGCACGCTCACATGACAACACAGCAGCGGTATGCTGGACCACGAAGGACACGAGGAGGAGGGAGCAAATCAATAAATGTGACTGTGTGAGTTCAGATTCTGTCGACATCTTGGGATAAAGCGTTTCTGAAGGACACTGATGAAAAGTGATGAGAGGGAGCATGAGGAGGGAACGGGCTCAGTTCATCGGTTTGGTGTGTTGGTGCACACACACACACACACACACAGACACACACGCACACATATACATATTGTTCTCTAGATCTCTAAGGGTTTGAGTGTCGGCTTGCGGATGTGTCTCATGTTGGCACCTGGTTGTGAGGGCTTGAAGGGGGGCTGGGCTCCGTAGGGTCTGGGCAGAGGGAGCGGGTCGTTCTGGGGGATGTACGCATTGGGACGGGGCTCGGCCGTGGTGTACACCCCACTGGGCAACTGGTTCCACTCCTCTTCTTCAGGAAGCTACACACACACACACACACACACACACACACACACACACACACACACACACACACACACACACACACACACACACACACACACACACACACACACACACACACAGTATATTTATTTAACTATAGTTTGCATGACCTTGGACTAAATGGTTAAATTTTTATGTTCTCAAATTTTAATCAAGCAAATGGAATAATCAGCCCTGCAGTGTCTTTAATTTTTTTCTTTTTTTTAACACATCTCGACAAAGGCAAGGGCATCAGTGAACATTGAGAGCGTGAGCTCAGGGTAACAAAGCTGATTAGAGTCTTAGCCACAATTTATCTCAACCATGTTAACATCGGGCAGGGAAATTACAATTTACAATTAACAGTGACTCCTGTGTGCAGTGTGACATACGGAATATTAAATTATGGGCCAAGCATTAACGAGAAACATTAAGGGCTCTGTCGATCTCGCTTGGTGCAAAGTGCATCACAAGTGCCACTTTCAGACCAATCTGGATTCACATCTGGCATCTGCACTGCTTAAAAAAACAAAAAACAAAAAAAACAGGCACGGAATAGAAAACATCTGTTCCGCTAAAGCTGTGTTGATTTTTAAGTGACATGTGCAGACACACATTGTGTCCCCGTGGCAAATGAAAACCTTTTTGATACCTTTTTCTTGGTCAAGGGTGGCTCACCCAACACGTTATGTTGGGTGTTTTGGTTTTGGTTTTTTTTAGCTCAGTGTTCACAAAATTTTATTTACACACACATTTACATTTTATTTACAAACACACAAAGTCATTTTCAACAAGACCTTTTAAGGGCTTTTAAAAAAGGCACAACAAAAAATGGATAAAATGGGGAAAAAAAACCTAAAAGCAAAATAAATGCGGGGAAAATACTGCTTTTAAAAAAAGAGCCAAAATGTTTAAAACAACTAAAATGTATAGATTGTCTTAAACAATGCTGAAATTCCATCTAATTGTAATAAAAACTCCACAAAGGCAACTCAGACAGAGTTTATGTTCACATATCAAAACTAAATATGAACGTTTAAGAGCTGTGTTGACCTCTTTTTAAAGGTTTAATGCAGTTAAATCTGATTTAAGTGACAAAAAGGGCTATTTTGGTCATAAAGGCTGCAGACCCCTGCTGTGGATTGTTGGTACAGGCCTCAAGTGAACTTGTGTTTTAGGAATTTGTAGCTTTTTATGTTTACGCTACATATTGTCCGCTTTTACTGGGAGATTCCAAAGGTGCAGCGTAACAAAGCAGCAAGACTTTGTTGATGTAATAAAGATTGTAGCTATTTGAGTTCTTACTTTAACCACCTGCCCTTTAATTACAATCCACAAAACATCTGTGACAGGGAGATTTAGCAGCACCTCGCATGGTAATCGTTGGTATTGATAATTTATAAGTCGGATTGGTTTTGACATTTATCTCTTATTTCAAGGGCTTCACCTTTTCACATTTATCTGAGAAAATAATCAGTGCAAGTACTTATTTTTTCTTTATGCTTTCTTCTTCCTGAGCTGAGAATGAGTCATGAGTGCACTTTTTCTCCTCTGGCAGACACAGAGTGTCGCTTGTAGCTCCGCGGTGACATTGCCAGGTAATTTAGAATTTGTGTACAGATTAAACATGCTAATTAGCAGGATTTAGATAACTGCTGGGCATATCACTGGAGCTGGGACCGAGCCAAGTTGTCCCCTTTGGTTTCAGCTTTCATTCTAAGGCTCACTGGCATTACACGGGAAAAACTTCAAGCTGACTGATCTCACAAGTTTTTGCACGCTGTGTGAAAAATATCCCCGAGATTAGTTCGTTTAAAACTTTGGTTTATTATACGCATTGCCGGAAAATTCCTGAAATGTGGCGAGCAGAGCACTGACAGTGGCTGGCAAAATTGATTTGAAGCCCATGTGGCTGATGGATCAATTTGTAAGCATGGCGGCCCCCTGCTGAGAAGTGCTCACACGTCCTCATGACACTATGGTCCTCCTCCGTTTGACTTTCACCCCACAACGGCATGCAAATGAACTGTGCCCAAATCTCAGCGAGGCTTCAAAGAGATGGCGATTTTCTCATGCATATCAACAGTTTATCCGCTGGCATGTGATCTGAGGAGTGCATACAAAACAAGGAATAATGGCTTTGAATGGGAGAGAAAGAATAATAAATATCCCGAACTGCCACTAAATAAACAGGGGCTAAAATATATATATATATATATAAACCCTCTGTGCTCTTGAGGTTTTCAAAACGCATTTACATTTTAAGAAATTTTAAATGCACATTGAGCAAAGAGGCAAAACCTTCTGCAGATTTACACAGACGTTTCAGCTTCTGCAGGGTTCTTCCTGTTTATTTTGGTTTGGGAAAGTGCTCGCAGACTATTATGATGCCCTTCAGTAGCGTGTAAGCAGGAATAAAAATGTGAGGAAATACAGTTCAGTGTGATAACAGACAGGCAGCATACAGCTGGACCACTTTCAGACTCAACTGATCCCGGTATCTGTGCCTTCGTTTTTTTCTTTTTCAGCCTTTCTGATCGTCATATCCCGTGTTCGTGCATGTGCTGGAAATGCAAACAACTCTTATTCCCGTCGAGTCTGGATAGTTCTTGCTCACGGAGGCAGCAGCCCCTTTTTGTCCCGGCAGAATCTTAATCGATTCCTGCTTCTGCTCCGTGTGCCAGCTGCACTTCTTTGCTTTGTCACCGTGTCTCCTCCTCTTGCCCCTCGGTGCTTTAATCAATTTCTGACCAGTGATCTGTGTGTTTCTTTACCCTCGTTCTCTTCTCTTTGTCCCTGTTCCTCCTCCTCTTGTCCCGGAGCATCCTCCTCCACTCCTCTTCTATCTCGGGGTATAGCGGCAGGCCCTCCTCCAGTCCCCGCTGGCACCTGTCCATCTGGAAACACACGAGCAGCGCAAGACACAATCGCTTTGTATTCCTTTCACAGCCTCCACGCCGCACTCTGGCTCCATTGACTTCCAGCTACACCCCGAAACAGATGGTTTTATTAGTGTCAGAATTTGGGCAAAGTTCTGCCTCTTGCACTTTCATTTTGTGGCTGTGTCGGCGGCGAGCTGCGGGCGAACATCAGCTGCAGGGATTCTTCAGGTTATTAACAGAAAACGTCTTGAAATATTTAGGAGGCGTGTGGGAAATCAACTCATTTTTTTTTTGTGGGGGGGCATTTGACTTTCTTATGTTTAATTATTTTATGGAGACAAAAAGCTGTGGGACTCCATGTTCAAACCGTGGCCAGACTATCCAAGGTTCTTGCTTCGATCATGATTTAACTCACAAAACTCATGATGGAGGAAACAATAATACACTGTGTATTAGTAATCCAACAACTGTCATCTCTTCAGTGTAAATGTAGGTAAGAGTAAAGTAACTATAATGTCTGCTAGCAGATATTACAACATAGTCTGTTAGAATTACCCAGCATACCACTTTTAAATAGGATATTAGTTATAAGTTTACAATGGATGCATATAAAATGCTATATCTGATATGCTTTGGATAGCAGTAAGGAAGTTACACTGTGGGATGAGCAGGCACAACCAGAGCAGAAATGTAATTATGGATGGTGTGAAACCAGAAAGAGAGGAGATTATTAGAGACTGTATCCAAAACTGTAATGTGGAAATAAGATTTTTTTTTCAAGAAAATAATCCACGTCAGAGAAATACAAGTTATCTTCTGACATTAAAAGAAGTTAATGATGTTAAAGTTACTCTACCAGAAACAATCTTTGAAATCTACTTCCCATAAATGGGATCACTTCCACACAAAGGATAAAGAAGTACATGAAAGCAATTCTATTACCACATATTTCTACTGATTTCCAAACCGCAGTGGCCTAAATCAACCGCACTAAAGTCAGTATGTTTACAAACAATTGATTTGTAGCCATCAAACTGTGTATTTGTTTTGGTAACTGACGTCATCGTGGGAAACCTGCCACAAGGGTTTCTGGGATATCAAAGATGGCGTTGTGGCAGCTCCAGCGAAAATATCAACATTTGACAGATTTAACCCAAAGAAAATATAGAATTCTCAAAGAAAGAGAATTCAAGCCAAGAGAATATTGTTAAGTGTTGTGAAACTGCGAATCGAGATCCGGTGAGATCAAGTGTGCAAACGGGATCTTGCTTCGGGAATTGAAGCATTGGATGCTAAAATGTCAACAAACCCGGGTATCTTCTGAGAAATATAAATGCTGGAAATACATGTTTGCCCGAGTGTAATGACAAATTCTTTTTTACATGTGTATTCTGGTAGATTAACTTTAAAATAATTTAAAAAGTGACCGGTACTGTTGATGTAGTTTTCAAGTGTATTTTGAGGAGGAGCAAAACCTTTGAATACTTTTCTCTAGTTATAGAATTAAGTAGTTTGGCATCTTGTTAACAGATCAACCCCTACCAATACCTTTTCAAACTCGTGACTTTAACTGTTTTTAACCGAAATGTAGCAGTATAACATTTTATTCACCCTAAATCTTAAGACATTGATAATTTGCAAATATCAAATATTCTATATTAGGTTCAGTATTATTCTTAATTTTTTGTTTGTAAAATGTAAAAAAAAATGTTATTAGGTTAAGAGGATGTTCTAGTTTTGCACAAGGTGATCTCATTTGTCCTCATTTGGATGGTGACAGCACTTCACAGCGCCTTGGCATTTTGTGGGCGGAACAGAAGAAATGCTGCTTCAAGTCTCTCTCTGGAAATCCATTTGGGCATTTACTGCATATCCCTTAATGCTCAAACGGCTTGCTATAAACCTCCGACGTCTGCTCCTTCTGTTTGTGAGAGCTGCTCACGAGGCAGCCGCTCGGTGATAAGTCACACCATGAAGTACTTCGGTATTTTGCTTCATGAATTCAGAAAAGCCCCCCGAAGGGGTAAAACAGGACATTTGGACATCCTTGCATTACTGCAACTCAGAACTGGGAAAGATATCAACATTGCCATCACCTGTATCAACCAAAACACAGATAAGATGATGCATGTCACTACTGTTAATATATGTCCATGACAAGAATGAACTCGCAACTCAATGTGATGTTCAGGTTACCAATTTGCATCTAATAACATAAACCGTGTCGACACATTCTGTCAAAAAATAAATAAAAAATTGCCAGCTTTCTGCATTGGAAGCACGGCTACTAAATATTAATATCGACTCTCCAATTATTTCACTTAATGTGCGGCCGCCAATTCATTTCTTCTTCTTGGCACTTACTTGTTTTTCACGGGCATCATTTTATTTTGTACAAACCCCTGGGAGCCATTTTTCATTTTTAAAATGTATGACTGAATATCATTTTGTCTCTGTGTTTACTTCAATTTGTTCAACTGTGCAAATAAGCTCAGTAAATGGGTTGAGGTGAATGATGCGATACAGAAATTGTCTTTTTTTTTTTGGTGGTGGGGACTTATTGCTTTTTTGGATCGTGTTCAATGAAGAGTGACAAAAATAATGGGTGCGACAGTGGGAGACCGGAGGGGACTCGGCGACTGAGAACATTGTTGAAGGTGAATAATCTGGGACACCTCTGACCTGGAGCTCTTTCTCTTTGATCTGCTGCTGTTGAGACAAAGCGACGGCCTGCTTCATGGAAAGTTCTGCCGACGCGGCCATCAGACGTTGGTTGATGTTGATTATGTTGGTTTGGCAGTCATTCAGCTGAAACACACACACACCCATAGATTAAGTGACTCTTGAACAACACTGTAACACATTCTGGTTCTATCCTCATCTCCATGTGCTGGGATGAAGCCATCAATGCACCGCCAATTAACATAATTTAAAAACCATACTTTTGATCTTCCCACATTATACTTCTACTACTGCGAGTGGACCTGCAAGCTTAAAGTACAAACAAAAACGTAATATTCAGTGAACTACTAACTTGCATCTGCCTAGTAAATCATGGATTATGTTGCATTGCAGTGACTGTGTCTGTATTATCTAATATTTTGAAGAGCGAGCCTTCATTTCAGCTTTCATTTTATGTTACGAGAGACTTCTGTGTACCTTTTTGGCCAGTGAGAGTCTGTCCTCTCCCAAATTCTCGGCCTGCTCGCTGAGTGTCTTTGAGAGCCGGGTCACTTGGTCCACCAGGAGCTCTCTTTCCAGCAGCTGCCTCTCTCGCTCAGCAATATTCACTTCAAGCTACAGAAGCACAATCACACATGTGGTGGTTATGATTTGTAATACAGAATCTCTGATAAAACAGCGTGTTAATGGTTTACCTGCTCGATTTTCTTGACCAGTTCTGCAGACGATGGGTCTTTGCCTTTTAGCTCTTTGAAATTGACTGTTCGATTCAAACTTTTGAGCGTCTTGTCTCTGGCTTCTGACAACTTGGGGACAAAGACATTTCAATAGTTGATGAATTAAAAGGAAAATGCTGGGAAAAGGCACACTCTTTACCCACAGTTTTCTCTGGCATCTCCAACCCACACTTCAACATGACCGCATATGCAGACCGAACTGCACCGACTAAGACATTTTTAATGACATCTGGAGGTGAAAACGACAATTTATAAAAGGAAATTAGGCTTCATTAAATAAATAACATAAAGTAATAAGGCAAAAATATATACCCATCTTCTGCCTGTCTGTGATTGGGTGCCTTGTCCTCCAGGCTTTTGAGATATGTATTGCTCTGGGCTTTAAAAAAAAAGACCTTTCTTAGCTAAATGTAGTTGCTCAGATGGGAGCTGCTTCCCGCTAGGTGACAAGTCACTGGCAAAGTGTGATAAGAGAGACCAAAATTTAAAGAGCCACTGGATCCCCGTGGGGGAAGGGAGTTTTTTTAGAGTCTGACATCCCTCAAGACAGTAGGAACAGAAGAGAGAGGCGAGGATACACAGAAAAGCACAAAGAAGATGAGTCACTCGGCGGGAGGGAAAAAGAGAGCAGGCAGAACGACGAGGGAAGATATTCAAATCAGGTGTAGTGGCATGGCAGGCTTTTTATATTCACGCCTTTAGCTGACACTCTTATCCTGAAACAACTGCAATTAGTGAGTAAAGACGGGGGTCAGAGGTTTGCTCGAGTAAAACAGTGCAGCAGTGACTCACTGATCAACTGTTTCCATGAACAGAGAGCAGATTATCATATAAAGCATCAATTATAAGTACGTCACACAGTGTCTGACCTCTAGTGACCTCGTCTTTTGGTGAGAGGGTCCCTATTTGGTTTGTCACAATGCCACGTACACAGTAGCAGTGTACAGGCAATGCATTAGACAAACCTCCAAGTGGATCAGTGAAAATATGTCGTGAATCAAATGACTGAAATGTAGCATGAAGTGCAGCAAGTTGCAATGGGAGAGAAAAATAAAGTGCAGATTAATATGGATTCATGGATAGAATGGATAGATTAAAATGTTGGATAGATCACCAAAACAGAATTATATAAATTCAGAAGTAACTGCATGAGTGGGGGAAAAAGTGTTACTGGTGCTGTACGCAGGCCCATATAACTATGATAGGACACAATGAGACAGTGTGGTATGAATAAAATAACGAATTTCACCAAATATCTTGATAATTCTTCAATCAGGTCAACACACTTGGGAAAACATATTATGGAAGAAAATGAATAATGGTTTGTGCGCCTGTTGGGCTGTTGCCAGGCAGAAGTGTCAAAATTGTATTAGCAATTTAAAAAAAACCTAATTAGCCACATTATACCCACAGACAGCTGAAATGAAGGACACTGACTCGCTCATTTTCATGACACCCGTAACTGGGTGGGGAAAGTTGTCAAACACAGCTGGTTGCTGAATCTAGAAGCACCCAGTTAGTCTATTCCAGGGTAAAAACATTCAAATGTCAAGATTATGAGAAAAGAGATAAATTAGGAGTCGAGTGCCCTCCTAACCTCAGTAGACACTGCATATAAAAATGAGCAATTAAAGGAGCTACACTACCTCACCTGGAAGTTAATTCAAATGCCCAATGGCCCCATTACAGCAAAAATAAAGGTGGTCTATATATAAAAATGTATACCAAGCCAAGATGATAAAGGAGCCACGACAGGGACAATAAAAAGACTTAAGCAAAAAAATTGAAAAAAAGGAAAAATATTAGATGACAGAAGAAACGCAAAACACAAGAACACAAGAGAAAATATTAATAGATGCAGAGGGAGATCAGAGAAATGCAAGAAAACACAAGAAAAGAAGAATGGACTGTGCAGACAGAAGGGAGAAAAAGGAGGAGATGGGATGAGTTGAGGGGGGAAAAAAACTGCAGAAAAATGTTGTACACAGGCGGTCTGACCTGTGGTGACCTGGCTTATGAAACAACAGCTTTTCTCCATTCAACCATACAATAAAGGTGTGTGTGTGTGTGTGTGTGTGTGTGTGTGTGTGTGTGTGTGTGTGTGTGTGTGTGTGTGAGAGAGCGCACATGCACCAGTGTATGTTGACGTGTCTGTTTCTGATGTGAAGCAAGACAGCGTGGAGCAAACTTGATGGTTCCCATTTTCCCCTTCCAACCCGCATGGGATTAATGAAGCTTCTCTCACAGACACAGGCAGCCAGTCTGATGAAAACAGACTCGGTTGATGCAAAAAAGCAATCCCCCCCCCCCCAGTCATGTGACTTAAGTTTACAACTTTGAGGTAAAGATGTCATGCGATTAACAAAAGTACTTGGTAAAGCAGCAGAGGCCAAAGGAAAACTGATGAGACATGAAATACTGATGGTTAGCGGATGATGAAGTGAAAACTGAGTGGAGGAAATGCGCACAGAGGGGCTGATAAAAGAGTGACAGACAGGGGGAAGATAAAGTGATAAAAGACAGCGCGAAGGCCAGAGTGAGGAAAAGAGCGAGCGATAGAATATGAACCAGACAAGGGGAACTGAATTGGAGAGATGAGAAATGCAGCGAGACGGGAACTGGGCGCTGACTGACAGTTACTGGGGTTGTCTGCAGACGGATTATGACTTTACCAACAAAAGCTTGTTTATGATGAGCGCAACTAAACCTATGATGAGGTCACTTTAAATGAATGAATGAATGAATCTAACTATATGCTATTGCAATGACTGATGTCATTTAATGCATTTTTTTCCAAAATGATGTAAAAAAATCTTTGTGAAGTCAACATGCAAGGTTGAAGCCAAATACTCCTGCTCACATGGGCTATTCTACTTTTATGTGGTCTCATTTTGGGAATTGCAAAGACGAGCAGCTAATAAAAGTTCGCAGCAACACCATCCCTCCTTATAATGAACAGATAATGCATCAATGTCTGGCAACTTACTTTTCTCTCCAGAGGACACTGAAACTAAATGTCATGGTTTGTTTTTTTTAACCAAACGAGCACATGAAAACAAACACTAATGATATACAGTATGGAAAGATATATTGGTGTAATTAAACTCAGACTGCTACCTAATAAATGACGACTGAATATATATGAAATCATTTGACTCCCTTGGCAAGGTTTTCATCTGATTCCAAAGATTTTAATCATGACAGGCTGCTTCAGTCGTCACAATCCCAACAGACCCGAGTGTCTGCCCAGTCCTCACTCCTGAATCTGATTGATCTGTGTTACAGCCTCACACGTCACTACCCTCAGTCACTTAAACACTGCATGATGGATAGCACGCAGTGTGTCTGTGTCACCCTCCCTCTCCTCTTGCCAGTCGTCAATCAATCTTCTTTTTCTCTGTGTTGTCCTCGCTTGTTGCGTCTTTTTTTTTTATTTATTCATGTTCTCCTCCCTGTGTTCATATACACCAACATATGTCTCTCTTTGCATTCGTCTGTCTCTGTTCTGCCTCTGCGTTTTCTTCATCTGACAATCAAACATAACACTTTCCTGGCTCATGGAGGCTGTAAAACATTTGTAAGGTTTGATAGAAAACAATGCAGGCCACAATTTGCATATCATTTCCATAACTTCTGCTTAGTTAGGAGCAAATGTGATGACTGAAAAAGCCCCATGATAGATGGTGCCACATGCCTAATACTGTAATCATAAAAATAAATAATTACCTTATTTATACCACACAGCAAAATTAGGTTACCGTAAGCTTCATAATTAATATAGATAAAAGACAATGGGACAGATCAGTGCAGTAGAAAGGTCAGTTAAGTACAACAGCAGTGAAATTATAATCATAATAAGGTTATGTAAGGTTAATTAGCAGAACACGCACGAAAAGGAGCTCAACCGAAGCTTTCGTAAGCACTAAATGAGATATTGTAATATGAAAATAGACGAAGAGACCACTAATGTTTATCAAACTTAATGTTGGTCTGTAGACAAGCTATGTCAACAAACACAACAATAACCATAAAGAATAATATTCATATAAAAAAACAAAGACGAGCTATTGCAACCGCCATGTTGGATAAGGAAGCCAGAACAAAACAATTCAAAGTTAAGGCATGACCTCAGGACAAGCGCTGCGTGTATATTCTGAGGAAAGATTCCAAAGATGATAGGCTACTGACCCTACGGGCTTGAATTCCTCAGGCAAATCATTCCACAGCCTTGAAGCATCTGACAACAAAAGCCCTCACTTTTATCAAATCTAACCAGCATTCAGAAATAGATATAGGAAGGCATACAGTGGGACCGAGGAGCTCCGGCTGGAAGAAGATTCCACAAGACACAAAGACAAAACTTGAAACAAAAAGCTTTGGTTGAGCGAAATTCGTTAAAATAAATTATATGGACTAAAACAATTATAAACTGAGTATGAGTTATGCATTTTCCCTCAGTTTTAATAGACCGTACCGCATACAAACTAAACAAAAATTCCCAAATCAAAAGAAAATGAGGCAAAAAAAATAAAATGTTTAGGCGGACAGCTACAACGGTCAACCCTGACAGGCCAAGCGGCCCTCCATAATCTCAAATACTTCACTTTACTGTTCAGTGAAAGCCCATCTGCCAGCAAGGTGGATGACCCAGTCAGTGTAAATTCGAGTACAGCCAGATCAGCTTTTAGCTTTTGGAAACCTCCACATTTTCCTCTCCTCTGGCCTCTCTCAGGTTGTGTATGCAGGACGGAAGGAGACGCTCGGTGCGGCCCGACTCGGTGACCTCTAGCGGGACGCTTCTGTGAATGTGAATGGGAGATCCTCCAGTGTACACAGAAACCAGCGGCCACATAAATACCAACTGGGTTTGTGTACACATTTACCGGACTGCGCACTCAAAAAGTTTCACAAACTTTTGACTTTGACTTTGGAATACAACCTTTTTTTCCCCACAACAAAAATGACTTTGCAGTGGCTCCTTCTTCCAAGTTCTCAGGGCAATAATCTCTCCCCCTGCCTCCTCACCATGCAGTAAGTAGATTACTGTTTGGTTGGCGGGGGTTGGGGGGGGGGGGTATCCGTCACCGGACTGCTGCATTTTTGTAAAGGCTTGACTTGTACTTTTTGTATGTATCTTCTTTATTTTAATCTCTGCAACCAGGTGTTTCATTCCTTCTTTTATATTTATTAACACCTTTTATTATATATTATTTACATACTTGTTTAGAATAGCTAAGAATACTAACCTTAAAGACTGCTGTCTTACTGATAGTCCTAAAGCAGATGCCACAGTTGGAAGGCTGTCGTACTGTAAAGACTCCGGTTGGTCCACATCCCTATAGTGTCTGAAGAGCTGCTAGAATCTGAATATTCTTGGGTCTTTAGCCAGCGCACTCAATAGGAGTCTGATTTAAGAGCCGAGCTGTCAATGGATTTTTCAGGGCTGGTTAAGTGGAGCGTCATATATCATACAAAAAATTTGTGGTCAGCTGCCTTGGCTTTATGTGTCTGCTTTGCTTGTCTCCTCAGTATCTGACTTCAGTTAAACCGACACGCACACACAAAGTCAAAGAAACAATCCGCACTGGGTTTCCCCCGGTAATAAGGTCCAGACAGGTCGGACACAGATTTAAGAGAGGTACAGACAAACACGATGACTCACCACCGTAGGGACAGCATACTCGGCCATCAGCCCCGCCCTCCCATTAATCTCACATCACGACTTCCTGTGTGTCCCAATTGTTTGTGATCGTACTTTTGCAACTAGTCATTAGATGACTGTTCATCGCTGCTCAGATGTCACCAGTGCAGCACAGGTCTTGGCGTGTGCACTGATGCACGCGCACCTGAGTGCATCCGAGACGTTGATGTGCCAGCAACTCATAAACAAGCAGTAAATTCAGAATTCGACACCAACCCCGGTTTATTTTGCAGCAATTAAAATTCCTGAGAGCAAATGAAAGCCTCGGAGTATATTGAACTTCAATAGTCTCACAGATGGCCCAATCTATCTTTGTCAAAATTTCCCATCACAGGGAGAAGGGGGGGTGGTCTGTCTGCAATGAACAGATAAACTGGTCACAGATGAATACAAATACACAATATATATGATAAATCAACAGCGAGGAATGGAGATTGAATTCACAAAGAGAATTCACAGGGAGAATGAATTGAGCTGGCAGTGCGCCGGCAAAAGGAAAGACCTCAGTGATTCACTTTGTGTACCCGGGGGAGCCAGACGGCTGCACGAGGAAAAACTGTGATTTAGAAAATGATTTGCTATTTACACACAGAGCAGAGGGAGAAATACTGAATGACTGGAGGACTGAATGGATGGAGAGATGAACAAACAGATGGCTTGATATACTAGTCAGGGATGTAACGGTTGCTTTGTAAAAGGTTTCAGGAATTAGATCCAAACAAGACTGCAAGTCCCCGGCCATGCTGGCCGGCTGCTCTGTGAGCTTGTGCTCAGGAAATGCAAAAGTTCAGGTGGGCTGATCAAAAGGACATTATTTGTGTTTTTAGAGAAATACGATATTTGGATTTCCAACCGAAATAATCAATGCTTTTACAAGATGTTTTCAAGTTTTATCGTGCGTGTACCACCTGGAAAAATGATGAGCTTTCCACTATAACAATTATGACCAACCTGAACATACAGTAGCTACGGGCATTGACCAAATTCACAACCTGCAAAGCAATATAACGGTTGAAGACATTTCAATTCATCCCACCAAGGTACACTGTCTCTTTATCTCTCAGAAATACTGCAAGGTGGAATTTTAGGAGCAACGTCCATTTTTTTTATTCATTCACACATGCACAGAGTATACGCTGACAAAACAATACCTGTTACTGTTAATAACAGATATCGAACATAAAGAGCTAACTCAATAACTGTACATTAAGCTTGTTGAATCAGAATGTATGCATTTTATAATTTCCACTTTAAAATCCATTTAGTTTAGGAATATTTAGGTAATAGTCGCAATTGATTTCACCTTCATATGTAGTAAAGTGACCTTTATCGTTGCATCATCAAAGGCAGATGAGACCACAATGGCCCGCAAGCCATCAGTTGCCTATTCAACCAAACACAAAACATGACAGATTTAAAAGTGTCATATCTTGCAGTGATTGATGCACCTGCTGCTGGTTTGACGCTTTCACGTGTTTAAAAGTGAATTCTTAACATGTACAATTCCCACAATAGTGGAACATGCATTTCTTTGCATTTCAGCATAATCTAATATAATAATAATAGTTCTTGGTCTCATATTAAAATAGCATCGCAATCCTTCAAGCAAAGCCACAAACACAGATAGCAGAAGTAAGACATGAGGGAGAGAACTCCCCGTATCTACAGCAAACATCTGTACACTGCTGGGCAAAAAGGGAGGAAGTAATAGAAACAGGTAGGAGTTCAGAAAGAGAAAACAGACACATAAAGTTACTTTAATGCCTCAAGAGAAAAATGAAAAGGAGATTTGGACAAAAGGCGGCGCGAGAAAAGGAACGGCTGTTGAGCAAAACAATAGAATATATGAGCGAAGGAGAAACGATGGCTCCAACAGGGCCTGTTGTAGCAAGTGATAAACAGCAGAAGGAGTCAACAGATGGAGGAAAGAAAAAAGGGGAGTTTTTCAAAAGAGCAGCACATGGTGAAAGCCTGTTCCAGCGCTGCGTTCATCCAAAAAGAGCACAGGACTCAGATAAGAGACGTCTGGTCCAGCAGCAAGTCGAAAGCAGTCACTCTGATCCACAGCAGCAACACACCCAATCCCACGACGCAGCCACTGGCAGGAAAGGCTCAGTGTGAATCTGTGAGTGTTTGTGTGCTGCACTGGGGCCTCTCTCTGTGTGTCTGTCACTCTCACTGTGTTGCAAAGCTGTTTCAATATATTAGTTATTTATTCATGTGTGTGTCTGTCTGTGGAACTTGTGGTGCAATGTGCATTTATTTTGGTTTGTCCCTCCTGACTCAAATCTTACTGCAGATCTGCCCACGTTGTGAGTTTGGTTTTTGTTTCCGCTCAGCCTTACGAGAATGTCTGACTACTCTGAAAGCAATGTAATAGGCTGTTTTCAATTGAGTGATCACAGGCGGCTTGGAGAAAAACAAACGGAGAAAAGCACATTCTTTGTCTTCACAAATTTCGCAGTAATTTTACCCTCAGTCTGGAGACTTGGAAGACCTTTTCTCAAGTGCACAACTGAAAAGGAACGTTGGATGTAGTTAAAAATAAAGAGTATGAACACAGTGTTTGTTTATTAAAGTAAAGAGTGAACGCAGTATGTTTTTTGAGCAATTCAAAACTGCCTTTGTAAGATGAGGGAGTAAATGCATTTCAAAACAAAGATTAGCTCATTAGTGGTGTTTGTGCATCTCAACTATTCTCAGAAATGTCTCTTCTGGAGCCCTGCGCTCCACCGTTCTCTTTGGGAGATCCCCTCGCCTGACACTGAAAGCCATAAATCTGAACAACAATCCAACATACTGAAAACAAGACTCACATACACAAAAATGTACTTCCCGAGATTCCCCTATGACACTAAATAAATAATGTAGATTTATTTTTTTTTCCACAACAGATGACAGGAACACTCAAACCTTACTAGACAATCCCTTTAAATGCTGTCGGAGGAAATCTATGGCTGCAAACTAACACAAACAAACATGTGATTTGCCTAAAAATTCCAAGTAAAACTCCTCAAAGGCACATTCTCTCTTTTTAGTGCCACTTCTGTCAACTAATCACAGCATGAAGCGCTAATTGACAGGTCCAAATTATTCGAAATCCACACGACTGAAGCGCATCCTGATGTAGTCATTGTTGTACTGCTGAATTGTGCAACGAAAGGCTGCACCAATTAGCGCCTGTTAGCAAATCTACTGTGTGAAGACTATAGAGGCAAGACTGAAAATAACAACACAAGAACGCTTGTTCAAGATTATAATGAGGGACACAAGGCTGTTTAAAAAAGTGGTGCACCTGAGCTGTAACCTTAGGGATCAGATGTCCGTTACAATAGTGGATCAAAAACAAGCAGGAAATGTGATGTATTTTTAAATAATAATGAGCGAAACTCAACACTGTTTACACAATTGAACCCATCTTAATGGGTGATTTCTATTATTCATGTCCATGATTCATTCTTCATATTCTTAAGTGTCTCATAAGACCAGCCTTATTTCATCTCCAATATTTTAAGTGATTAGTGGGCAGTTGTAAGTTGCCATCCACGAAAGATGGATATACGTTTTGGGGGAAAAATTAGGATAAACTCATAGTTGTAAAAATGTTCAGTGAAAATCCCTGATCTGTAATAAAAGTAAACTATGTATACATGAAGAAATGAGTGATTTGGGACTCACATTTTTGAAGAAAATACAGAAGTTGATACGTTTCAGAATGAAACAAGAGCATGAGGCTCATGAGCCCCAGAAAAATAAGTGTTTTTCCCATATAGTTATTTTCTAGGGTCAGTTCTTTGGTAAGTTATTATGAAAAGGGGAGAATGATAGTGTCATGACGGAGCAAAGATGCATTTGCAGGTCGATGTACTTAAATTGATCTTTACCTCTATCTGCAGCATGGTGATTTCTCCCTCCAAGATTCTCTGAGGAAGAACCTCCTTCTCCTTCAGGTCAATCTGTCTCTTCTCCTCAGTAATCGCTAACTGCAAATCTCGAATGTCCTTCTCCAATGTCTGCAGAGCCATGTTCCCCTCAGTGATGGCTGCAGTCAGCGTGTTACATTTCTCACTGTAGTTGGACAAAACTTCATCATGTTCCACCATCTGAATTCCCCTGCGAGGCATGGAAAGCAAATGCATGCATACAAACCCAGTGAGAAAGAATTCCACTGCTTGTAATATTTTGACATTGTGCAAGCATCAAGCTATGAACGTACAGAGAATTGCGTTGTTGTACCGCGGTTTCGTGTTCCTTGTTTATTTCAAGGAGGGCCTCCTTCTGATGATTAATCATCTGGGTGAGCCTCAGCAGCTCCAGATTGTTGTCCTCACACTCTTGATCCATCTCACGATGCTTCCAGGCAACCTTTAAAAGGTTTGGTTATTTCAGCTTAAGACACAAAGAGATTCTGACATTTGTGATCATCACTGCACAGGGAAAAAAAAAAACAACATCAGCAAAACCCTGTGTGGTATTTATCGAAGTTTTGTGATTCATATATCATATGTCAGTGGAAATAATAGAAATATAATAGAAATATGCACACTGCTTTAAAGCATTTGTTGCTTTTCCACCAGATGTACGTCTATTAAAGCCGAAGCGTTGCAGTAATCCGCGACTGCTCTGGCTGGTCTGTTCTCATCGTTCAGATCACAATTAACTGTGATTAATGCATCTGTGTGGGTCTGTGTAATGCTTGTTTTCCTTTGTGATGTCTACTCGACGGAGCCTGACAAAGACCTCTGCTGAAAGCGTTGCTCTCTTTACAAATTTAGTGCAAGCTGTAATTGGATTGTGCAGATTTTTTTTTTTTTTTTTTTTGTGACCAAGTCTGATGTCTGATGACGAGCACTGAGATGTACAGTAGACAACATGAAAGTTCTTGTAAACTCTTTGAATAAACTGTAAAGACAGTGTTTGATGGATTAACTGGCATATTAAAGGCACAAAGATAAACACAGAATGTTTCTCTCTCTCTCTCTCTCTGCTGCTATATAGTTGTTTACAGCCAGGTTGAAGAGTCCCTCTTGAAATCTGAACACCCTTGAAACAACCTTTGCGTCAGTTTGAAATCTGAGTTCACACATTTGTTATCTCATTATTTAATTTGTCTAATCCATGAAACTGCTGTCAGGTAAACATTTGTTTCGCACAATTTGTGTGTGTGTATGTGTGTTCCTGAACCTTGGAGATGTCATTGCGTAGTTTGTCTCTCGTTTTAGAACTATGAGACAGCTTCATGCGAGCCTTCGTAAATGACCTGAAAAGTAACACGAGCACATGAAGAGAGATTTAAATCGCAGTCTCAAAGCAATTAAAGTAAAAAAAACAACAACTCTCAATCCTTCTTTACCACACGTAGGCACACACACATACCTGTCCGTGTTGGTGACAATAGTCCGTTGGATTTCCATCTCGTTCTGCAGGACTTTAATCTGCTCTGACAACTCAGTGATTGTCTGTGATGTGATCTGCATCTGCTTGACATACTTATTCTTCTTATCCACGACCATATCCCACAGTTTAGAATACACTGATATTCTGAGGAAGAAAAATAATGAAAAAGCATTTTCTAGATCACTATAACAAAGTCAGATATTTGACCAAAAACTGGTGTTTGATCCTTCACATTGTTACTACTGATCGGTGGCATCACTTAACCTTGGGAGATTTATTCTAGCTTACGTCAATACAATAGACAGCAGAGTAAACAGTAAAGGGAAAATGAGTTTTACATCTATGTGTGCCTATGTTTGGGAATATGGACAAAGAAAGTACATGTCAATATACAATATAACAATATCAATTCATATATTTACTGTCATTTTAAACTGACTCATGAATAAATTACATGACAGAATGTATAGTCTCACACAGTGTTTTTCAAAATATTTACATTTTGATGTACACAATAAAATTCCTTTGTTTTGCTTGACTGGATACAGTTTCAAAAGGTGATTTTACATGGAGGGCAGTGACCTCAGACTGTTGCTGTTACCACAGAATGGGACTACATGCATTATTCTGTGCCTGAATGCTGAAATATGACCAATTAGTGGGACGTGGTTTTCTACCCATGTACATATGTCAGATTTAATTGTAATTCTGGCTATTGAGCAGAAAAGACAAACCACTATCAGTCTTGAAATTGCTCACAGATACATTATGCAGGTACGTCAATCCCATTTTCAAAAATATCCAACAAAATCTGCTATGAAATGATGTCTAAAGGATGCAGTGAAATCCCCACATTTTATTTGATCAGAAAGTAAGAAGACAGCTACAGTAGATGAAGTGATAATGTTTTCCCTCATTAACAGCATAATAATATCTATGTGGCATCCTCTTTTTTAAAACACACTTTGCATAAATTCGCAAAACAAAAAAAGCCCTCCAAAACATCAGTGACACCTCTGCTGTAGCATTGTGTTGAGCTTGCTTTGGTCTGCGATGATCAGATCTTTTTCTTGGAGCTCCTGCTGGATGTGCTGGTTCAGTTGCTGTGGGCAGATTTAAGTGGGTAAAATGACAATCAGTTCTGCGTGGGTGGGTTTGTTTGCGAGTGTGTGCACTCGCCAAAACATCTGACTTCGCTCATACTTTCGGGTGCACAAACTGTTACAGCTTCCCATCTGACAATGTGAATAAATAAAGGGAAATAATAAGTTAGCTGTTGTTTTTGAGAAGGGGGGGGGCTTTGCAAAATTGCTTAATTCTTTTGTTTTTGAGATGATTTGGAGTTTCACGCTTCAGGAATTTAATAAAAAATCGTTTCTGACAAAAAGAAAAGGCTTTTACACACTTCAATTTAATTATCTACATATTTTAGCTCTCCATTTTTCTAAATCCATCTGGAAAAAAATATCATCATTATTATGCTATTGTTGAGATAGAGGACATTTGTTTTAGTCATTAGTTTTTCTTTCAGAAAATCACCAAAAAGGAGCCAAAATATATTCTTACTTAAGCTCGTCTTTGATGTTTTTATCACATTTATGTGTGGAATTTCCATATAAGTGCATAAGTACCATTACTAATGACAATAGCAAAACCTATTATAAATGATTCTTTTGCTGTGTTTGTGTGTTTTTGTATTGCACCTCAGCCCTGAGCCGCTCACGGTGCTTCTGGCCTCTCTCCTCGGCTTTGATCTGTGTCAGACATCTGAGGTTATGGAGTTCTTCTCTGAGGCAGTTCGACTCCCTCAGCAGCTCCTGAATCCTCCCATACTGACGCTTCTTCTGGCTCTCCTCCTCAGCCGCAGACAGCTGGTGGGGCACACATTCACCTCAAAAATCTCATTTTGGATGAAATTGTGGGGTTGAGCAAAGTCCTTTAGAACACGGAATATACACAAGTGAGGAGAATTATCTGTATTGCAGTCCAAGAAAACTATGTGATTTTGTCCACTGACAAACATTAAAATAGCATATTTACCTTTTACAAGGGTGGTCTTGAGGAAAACAAAAAAGCTTTTTTTTATAGTTTAGTATAAAAACACGGACTTTCTAAAAATCAAGACATCATAAAAACACATTGAGCTGAATGGCGGGGGCACACAGGTGTTGGGGTGCAAAATATCAGGTAAAGATGTGACATGCAGTAACCTTGTGATAACTCTTAAGCAGTTGGTTGAATTTGTTTTTAGACATTTTTTTCATCGCCACATGTTGTGTAATAATTACGCAAGTCAATCGATTAAAATGCTATAACTAACCAAACAAATTTTGCAAATTAAATGTGATTTATTGCACCTTTCTTTCATATTTCAAATTATAGCATTTCTAATTTAGAGAACATGACTGCATGGGGTATGGACGCATAATTCATCACAGCTGAGCCAGGCGTTTGTGTTATGTAAATTGTACTGATTGATATTGGGATATTAATAAACGTGTGTTATAAAGTGTAGCAATACACACAAGTACTTGTGTGTGAACGCAAGCGCAACACAACAGCTTGTTCTTGACAAAGATCTGGTTTCTGTCCAGCTCCTGTTCTTAGTCCTCTCTGCTATTTGAGATGCAGTATTTTAAAACCTTTGAACGACTTGTTCACAACAATGTCCAGCAACTGTAACTGGATTTGCATCATGATCAACTGTTCATTGTGGCTCATTCAGTGGATCACATCGCGACTGTTCCTCTCATTTTTGAGTGCAACTCCGGGAGCTCATTATTACACCATGAATCTAAAATTGTTTTTCAGACCTATTTCCCAGAATGGTATTCGGACCAATACCGCATATTGAATGAGTCAAGCAACTTTTTCGCCATCACATCTGATGCACACTGCCTTACCTGATTTTCAAAGCTTGCTTTGAGAGCATCCACCTCTTTCTGAAGCTCCAGTCTTCGCTGAACACCGGCCTCTCTTTTGGTGACAGCAGCCAACTGAAAATCCAAAGCAGAACCTCGTCTGTTTAAATTTTTCATCACACTACCACACTGTTATCCTAGTGACGGTCCATTGTTTTACACGTGCAATCTATTAGACTATATGATTTAAAAAAAAAAAGAATAACCCACAAGGACCAATATGCAATTTCATCTCAAATTCATTCAGTGCATTTTTAATCACACACAAAACACAGACTGCAAAACTAATACTGCGTGTGTAAGTGTCCCTGAGGCTTTTTCTCTTGCTGCTATAGTGACACTGGCTCACATTCAGAGGTAAGAATTACACTGGGACATATTCAATAAATATTAGTCCTTGAAGGAAGACTGGATAAAGTTTTCTAAATAATCATATATGGTATAAAGTTCACAGCGCAATATTTAACTGTTAAAAAAACCCATCGATCAAATATTGATGGTTTAAACATTTAATGCTTTTCTGTGGTAAAAGTCACAAGCTGAACAGGCAAAGCAGTTAGAATTATTATGAGTAATGATGCATGTGAGTGTTGTTCATTGGCAGATGAAATCACTCAAACTACACACGTGGTTTTTTTTTTTGTCATTGGCCTCTAAGCATGAACATTCCCAGAAGTGTTAGTGATTTCCTCTTGCATGTAAAATATGCTGATGCATTTCCAATAAATCTATAAAAAAAGTGGCCATTACTAAAAAGAGAGGAAGCTTGAGAGAGATTCTGGTAAAATACATATAACGATCAGATGTCCTAGTTCAGAGGAAATTTCCAGTTAAATATTGCAACAACTTTGTCATAGCCTTGAAACACTTTTACCATGAGTGAGGTTTTCTAATACGATCAGAATATTTCCAAACAACCATTGTTGGACACAAATTTCCCATATATCCACAAACTGCATGCTTAAAAAGTTGCTTAAACTTGTGCCAATGTTTAAAACAAAGAGTCACCTGTGCTTGTAAATCATTGTAGACAGCTTGGTTGCGGTGTAGCTGCTCAGTGGACATGACCAACGCTTGCTCCATCCTCCGGAGGGCTTGCATCTGCCTGAGGTGGCATAAAAAAAACCCACCTCTTAAATATTCATCATCAACATAATAGTGCTGCCTCTCACACACTTTTTATCGGATTTTTATCCTCTCAAACTTGGCTCGTTACACCAAACTGTATATGGATTCTTGTCGTGATTTTCAGGTGTGCGTGGAATGCAAATGCAGGACTGCTTTTGACCTTTTTGGACTGTCCAAACAACTCGTGAAAATGAAATGTCTGCGAGCATTTTGCAGTGAAACTGAAGCACATCAGTTTGCCCTGGAAAACCTGTTAAGACAATGTGATTCCCTGTAAAAGTCAAAATTTCTCAAATAGGTGCGGATAATGTCAGGTCAAAATTTTCGGTGACAAATACAAACACTTTATTAGACTTCAGGAGGCCTTTCCTTAATCCATTTGCATATATTCTCACTTTTTACAATATAGAACTTCCTAACAAATTGAAATGTGTCACTGAAGCTTTACTTGTTGGTGATTGTGTTGTATAAAATGTAATGTGACAAATATGCACAGTCTGGACTTTTTCTACATTTACTGAGACCCCTGGTAAAAAATAAATAAAAAAAATGCTGAGTCTGTCATCCTACACAGCATTATGCACTGTTCTCTGTGGAGTTTCTGACCTCCAGCTGTGCTATGTGACTGTTTTCAGGATGTAGAGCGACACGATGGGCATCTGTGGGGAAATAGACTTCCATTAAGTGCCGTGAACACAATGCTGAGTTTTAGAACACTCAAATTGGCTTTATAATTGAAAGATTTCAGCAGCGTCACAACTGAAGGACAATAACACAAAGTCAACTTGATTATATTTTCAAGAGAAAGCTTCATTTCGTGGTGCATGTATTCATTCACAGGTGTTCTCTGGATTCACTGTGTACCTGTTTTTCTCCCTCAGCTGCACAGAGTGGCCCTCATGCAGGTACTTCCTGTCACACATGAGGTTCTGCAACTTCAATTCAAGAATGCCTCTGGTGAAGCAAATAAAACACAGTCACACTCTGGACAAAGTTAAACCAGACCAGACATGACATCTGTCCTCAAATGTGTAGAGATGTCATTCGTTTCTTCTTGCAAACGCCTGCAGAATATTGCTCATTTTTGTCTTTAAACTGGAGAGGAAAGTTTTTACCTCTTGTCCAAGACTTCCCTCGCCTCCTCCTTGCTGACCTCCATCTCTTTCAGCAGCTGCCGGTGCGTTCTCTGACTCTCCTCCACTTGGCTCTTCAGACCTTCCACCGCACGAATCACCTCCTCGCCCTTCATCTTGAGGGAGCGGTTACGCTCATCCACCCTCTTCGCTTGCCGCTCCCTTTCTGTGATCTCCACATTGAGTTCTTCGATTTTCTTCACGGCAGCTCTGGTGTTTGTGGAGTGTTGACAGAGAAATCAAGAAACGGCGCGAGGAACGTGAAGCACGAGAGCAGGATGAAAGCATCCCCTGGTTTTCTACTCCTTTCCAATGAGAGTGCATATGTTATGAACGAACAGCATGTGCATCCATCTTTTACATACACCCCGCAGTACTCTGCAGCTTTGTGAATTTGAAATTACAAGTGCATGGCTCGTGCACTTGGTTCCACCGCATTCCGTGCCAGATAAATATTAATTTCAAATAAACATGAAAGGATCTGCATGAAAATCAAAAGCTAACCATTCAGCAGCTGGACTAGGAATTCAGAAAATGATGTCTGGCACATGTGATTTTTTTTTTTAGCACATTAGAAGGATTGACACCTGGAGATTGTTGAGAAGAATAAACTTGTTCCCTGATTTTCAGTTGCTTATTAGGAAGAAAATCATTCCTACAGAAAATACAGTGTACAACAAAGTGTCAAACGCTGGGGACAGGGAGCATTAAGTCCAGAGAAGAAAGTGAACATAACTGGTAAATGGTGTTTCAGGAAGGAATTATTTGAGAAAAAAAGTTTTATTTTGCATTTGAGAAAATCAATAGAATAGGGTGGGGGGGTCTGCCTTTACTGCAGATTAGCCTGTTTAAAGTCTGTTATCTATCAAAGCTTTTGCTCCATCATGAGGGCTGGAACAAATAGACAATTAGAGCAAAAGGAGAAAAAATGACAAATCTCTGTTTTCATTTCTCCATTCAGCAACATCTATTGCTTTTATTGACCCATCAGCTGGCGTAAAGATGACTGTGTTTTCACATTTTCAATATACTTCCCTTGTTTGCTCATAATATCTTTCCGAGTTGAAAATGTTGAGATTTCAAATGCCACACTTTTAAGTTTCCGCATTTCACCAGAAAAATTTCCAAAAAAGGGGTGGGGGGGGGGGGATACACCTTTCTATAGACATGGACATATTATCCCAGGCACTTACTCTTTCTTCGACCGTTTCCTCTCAGCCTCCTTGAAAATCTGGTCAGGTATGCTGATGAGCTGGGCTCTCTCCGCCTTTTCACATCCATGCAGCGACATGCACACAAGAAATGTAAGAAAGCAGATGATTTGTGATTTTATGCATGGCGCGCTGGAGGCTTTGCCCACTCACATTCACAGACCTCTTTGAACTCGATGGTCTCCTTCTTGTCTTCCAGCTCTTTCTGTTCCACCAATATCTGCTTTTCACTCATTTCCACGTCTTCCAACAGATTTCTGTGCAGGGAGGGGGAGAGAGATGCACAGCAGAGTGTGTTCATCAAGAGAATGCTCTCCTTCGACAAAGTTTTGTTTAATGAACAAAAACTACAAAAGAACATAAAAACGAAGCTAATAAGAAACACACGCATGAATCAGAGATTTTTTCCAAGTGATACGATACCCTATTTCAAGTCGTCGCTGGGAAATCTCTTTTTTAAGATCCTCACACTTGTCCCGTGTGGCCTTTGCCTTGTCCTCCAGCTCCTAGGACATCCAGTAGCAGAATGCACTTCACATCGAACATGTACTTCATCATAAATCAGATTAGATATATACGTCTTAAAGGGGTCATATTATAGCCTACAGCTTTTCAACACTTTCACATGGTCTCGTTGGTCCAAAAACCATTGTATTCAAAGATTAATTCCCCAAATCCAGCTTTTCTTTGATTTTCATCCATTTGAATATTGGCGCCATTTGATGAGCTACATTCATAATCTGCTGTGTCTGTATGAGCTGGACTGGCTCCGCCCACACATGCCCATCTTCGGAAGCAGAGGAAGGACTTCCTCTCGTGGTGCCATATGCCAGAGCGGAGCTACCTTATTATGGGCGGGTCAAAGGGAGGGACTATCTTGATTAGGATTGACTAAACAACTGATGACACTATATTGGGTTTGATTTCTGATTCACTCCCTGGAGCAACAGACTTTTTAAGAATTGAATCAAGCCAGCGAGAGAGAGGACAGTCTTTCTTCCCTTCTGGGGCGTCAGGCCAGGTATGGAGATGCATATTACTGTTTGAAAACCATGAGAAAGTGTATTTTGCATCATATGACCCCTTTAAGTTACGAACATAGTGCAAGATCTTGATTTATTTATTTGTTTTTAGGAGAATAAAGGCCTATAGGTTTTCTTATAACTCTGCTAAGGATGATTCAAAAGCTACAACATGTTTTAATTCCTTGCTAAATGTTATAAATGTCTTGATAAACAAAAGATGCAGTAAATGCAGTTCTGTACACACAAAACCATGAGTACTTGGGCTATATTATGAAATACCGATAAATGAGTTAATGTCCTTATATATATTATATCAGTGGTGATGTTAACATACAGTATGTAAATGCTGCTTATTTGATCAAAATGCACCTCTCTCCATCCAACTTCATAATTAGGAAAAAAAGAAGTTTCACATTCTTCAATGGCTGTCATTCATCTTTATACGGAGTGAGTTCATCTGGAGCGAGAGTTCAGTAAAATCCATATGTATCTCGGCTCTTCCAGTGGTAATCCATGTCTCAGGAAACTAGACCCGGATGGTGCAATGATGAACTTACAGCAGGTTGTGTCTGACTCTCATTCTCTTTCTCCAGACAACGCTTCTCTTCCCGGAGCCTGCACCCAGGTGAGGTGAGGTAAAGTGAGACAAGAGGCGCAGGACACAGGGATGGCAAAAAGAGGAAGAAAGCAAAATAAATGTGTTTTTGTTTTTTTGTGTGTGAAAGAAATGACATTTCAACTGAAAGGGGAATACTCTGACATGAACTTGTATTTTCACTTTCACTCATGTGCAGTTTCCAGGTACTCAAACAAAACAGAAAAACAAAAAAAATGCGGAATCAACAGATGATCCAAATGAATTACTAAAGCTTCAATGAGTATCATTAAATATTGTAAAAAAACACAAATAAAGCAAACAAAAAAGACATACAGCCATTTTCATATTATGGAAGCAGATAAATCTTATGTTTCCACACAGAGCCTGAATATGTACATAAAGAAACCGTGTTTTCATCTCTCTGTTGCGGATGCATTTTGAGAAACTGATTAAAGTTTGCATAAAGTCATTTCAAGCTCTGCCATTATGAAAAAGCTTACATTAGCACATAACTGTACTGCTGCACATTTCATAGAGTAAATGATATTAATCTTCTTGACAATTTGATGTATTGGATATTACCTGATACGCATGAAAAAAATAAAAAAACTTACTGCCACTGGGTGGCTGGAAAAAAAAAGTGCTGAATTCCTGTGTCTGTGTTTGGCTAAAGATAAAAGACGCAGGATTGTAAAAGGCATATTTGCGTGGAGAGCATCTGCTTGTCATATGCAGACCGATATCCATGTGGACGAGAGAGGAGAAAAGCAAAATGGAAATAAAGAGGAGGAAAAGAACAGTGTGGAGCTGAGGTGGTTGAAAGGAGATGAAAGGAGGGATAAACTGAGATGGTGAGATGGTTCCACTAGAGTTCATGAGCAAAAAGCTGTCACAAATAATATGCACAGTCACTGTCTAACACTGTCTATTACTGCCTCCTTGGAGAATGCTCGGCAAGTAGTTTTCATTTAATATTTCAATTACCGCAGCGACTACTCTATCTGGCCCAGTGTGTATGCTCTGCACTAAAAACCGTGATATACTGCAGATCATATCTGCCCTATAGTTGCAAGTTTATGTGCAGTGAGTGGTTCATATTGCTGAGGCAATTCAGAGTCAAATGTAATGTGATGAGGATAGGAGTAATGATAAACTAAATAAGATTTATTGCCAAATTGTAGGTTTTTTTTATTCTATTTTCTGAGTATCTTTTAGTTTCTCTCCAGAGTTTTTGACTCAACAAGCACTTTTAGTGTGTGAGTGTGTGTGTGTGTGTGTGTGTGTGTGTGTGTGTGTGTGTGTGTGTGTGTGTGTGTGTGTGTGTGTGTGTGTGTGTGTGTGCGTGTGTGTGATCTGATTCTTTGCCAGAGGCCGATGATGGCATTGATACGTAACTTGTTTATGTTTATTATGGATGTGATTGTCATTTCTTTCTTTTTTATTGTCAACTACAGTAGAAACATGTCAAGCAAACTTTCTAATGTTCTTCAGACTTACATATAAAACATACTACGTGGATTGTCTACGCCTAAAATGTAGTGAATTTACATGTCACCATTTTTTTGGGTTTTGGAGTCCATCCACATTTTTTAGCACTTGTATCTCCCAAGAAGAGGTCATGAGCAGGCAAAAGCCAAAATATTTGGGAACCACTGGCGTATGTTATCAGGTTGCTTAGCAATATTCCAGTAACCTCCGTCTCACACTTGAAAAAGTAGAGTTTGTGTACCACACAGAGGAAGGGGCGATAATAAAGTGAGTATGTTGTTTTCCATTTCTGTGCGTGTGTTTGACCTTTTTGGGCATGGGGAGTTGAGTGAGTTAAGGGAGGAAACAGAGAAACCTGCAGCAGAAAATGAGGAAAAGTGGTTGTAATAAGGAGAACAAAAAAACACTCAAGGGAATAGAAACAGTATTGGGCTGATAAACAGAAAGCAACTAGTGCACGCAGTTCATGTGTTACATTCAGAGCAAGTTTTTCCATAATGAATCTGTGAAAAATTGATTCATAGACATAGTGGGTAACACAATCATTGCAGAAGTCATATTTTATTCCTGTGAGTGTGAAGAAATACGCAATAGGTTGAGCAATGCACCGACATGGTATCCAATAGTGTGTGTGCGTGTGCGTGTGCGTGTGTGTGTGTGCGTGTGTCTGTGTGTGTGTGTGTGAGTGTGTGCATACAGCATATCTTTCAACACCACTCCCTTTTCACTTCTGTGTTTTGTTCTGTTTTCCTGTGTGGGGTTTTTTCAGAGATGTGTGGTTTGTGTGTGTGTGTGTGTGTGTGTGTGTGTGTGTGTGTGTGTGTGTGTGTAACACCTATAACACATATAAATGTGTTAGGTGCTATAACACATATAAATGTGTTATAGGTGTTACACACATGACAATTGTGTAAATCTGTGTTTATTGCCAGAATCAAAGTGAATTGCATTTGATTTCTTTTGCATTTAATTCGATACCTGACTGAAAATATAAATGTGTGCGATGGGCAAGAAATACGGTGTGTTAATGTCTGCATGTCCACAGCTCACCATTTCAGTTGGTGTTGTGTCTGGTACTCTCTCTCCTCGACAGCCTTCAGTTCATTGCATGCCTGGAGGAGCTGTTGCCTCAGTTCTTTGACCTCACTTTCAGCCTCCTCAGAGGGACTCTGCTCCTCTGTACTCTCCACCTCGGCCTGAAGCCTCTCCAGCTCAGCACGACACCTCTTTGCCTCTCCCAGACGCTGGACCTCAGAGTCCTGGGCACTGTTGGATGAAATTACCATTTTGGCGTGTTGTATTCTGGACAGCATTCACTGACTGCTGGGCCAATTTACTGTACATGCATTTAAATCAAGTCTGCGATGAAATAAATGAACTGCAGCTCTTTCTTTTGACCTCTCAACCTTTGGGAAAAAACAATCAAATTGTTTCTACAATCAGGATATGTCAGATTTCTTGTTTTTGAATAGGATGGTGTCACACAACATTTTTGACATTTTATTAAATAATGGAAAAATAATAAATTCCTTCGGAAATGTCGCAAACATAAAGTACAAATAATCAGAGTTAAACCATTTATTGCATGTAAACAATTAGGATACCCTTCATAAACATTTGGCTTCACACAACCTCCATTTACATTTCTGCTAAAATGTAGACAAATTGGTCTCTAGAAGACTAATTTCACCTTGAAAACATGTGCCTTGATCATTTAAAGACTCTTCCCGCAATCATTCAGAAACTAATTGAAAATGTAGGTTTGATGTTTTATTGACTAGCGTCTCATCTTATGCAGCAGCTGAAGTGTTTGAGACATTTTCAAACTTCTTTGGATAAATTTCCCAACTATTAAGACATATGCACATCTTTGATCCCAGTCGCTGGGAGAAAAGTAAATCCAACTTCATTTTTCAGAATCTACACTGTGATTTTTCTTTTTTTCCAAGGGTATATGAGACGAGCAGGAGTGGAAGTGATAAAGGGCTTAGTCTAGTTCAAGGACGCTTCTGAAGTACTTTGGCTGTCAAAAAAGCTGAACGGAGGTGTGAGAATCTTGAAACTCTGTACTTGGGACCTTTGTGGTCACTGATTCTACAGCTGGAAAATACAAATGTGAACTTATTTGATTTAAAAAAAAAAAATTGGATAACCAACCTTTTCAAAGTGTCGCGGAGAAGCCTGAAGCTGGATTTCAGTTGGGCTGCTTTGGTCCGGCTGATTTTGCCTGATGACAATAACTAACATGCACACAAAAACAGGAATATCACAAGTAAAATAGCCCTGAAAGGAAGAACAAGGAGGAATAAAAAAACCGAGCAATAGTTCCAAACGTTTCCGGAGTGAGTGACTATCTGGGTGGAAGCATGAGTTGAGCAGCTCAGGCTTCATTATTTCAGGGTCTCTGATCTGGCCCAGACCTCGTACAAAAGCTAAAATATTAATAGGATATCATATTCTGTGAACGTCTCTTGTTGGCATTTTTCCTGATTGAATATTCAGTGAGGCAAAATTACTTGGAATCAGATGCATTTCTGACCAGTAAGCGGTTTCTTTTGTAATGTTATTTAGTGACAAAATTAGGTTTGATAAATTGAAAGATAAATCATGAGACACTCTAGTATTCATGATGCATACAAATAATATTAATAAAAAAGCTTATTTCTGCTCTAACATGCAAAAAATACAGCCAGTGTTGCTAAATAACTTATTTTTATCTGTCAGTGCTTGCTAACATAAAATGTGCTTGATCAAGGCAAAGCCTGGTCTTCTGATGCCAGAAAAAGGGGTTTTACCCAAGTGAGCTATCACCAAATCAAAACACCCTCATCAAGATCAGGAGAAAAAAAATAACAAACATCCCACTAACTGCAAACTCAAAAGAGGACGACCACCCCTTGAAAACGTGCCCATATGTATTGATAAGGACTCACAAGAGCAAGATCACAAGTTCCATTATCCCTGACTTATATGAGCTGGGTGGGATTAGAAAAAAAAACCCCAAGACATACGACAGTGAAACTTTCGGGAGGAAAACAAAACAAAACACGGCAGAGACAAAGATATCAGGTTAAAAGCAATTGCAGAGGAGAAATTATCTACAAGAGTGGTGAAATTTCTCTCCTAGCCAGCGGAGTTCTAACAGTGATAGAAACAGAGGACAGGTGTTGTTTCCCCTCTTATCTCCAGAACCAGGTTGGTCGAGTACGAAGTAATGAGGGATAGCCGTGTCTGTATCAAAGAGCTGCAGGACCGGGGATATCTCGGGTTTGGATGGTGTAAGTGAGAAATCTAACAGCGATGAACGCACATAAACCTTTTTGATTGTGCACGCACACGCAGACATATGCAGACTGATATCTCCTCCTGGCTTTAAGCATTAGGGATGGCTGATTATGTTTTTAGATTCATCCCATTCTGTTGCTTATCTGGCTATTGTTGAAAGTATTTACAAGCTCCCAACCACGTCCCAAGGGCTGAAAGGACAGCAATATGGACATTGGGAATGATCGAGATTAGCGCCCTTGTTAATATTGTGTTATTCTGATGCTGTAGCAGCTCAGTCACTCAAGGTCACACCACTACAAGGGAAAAAAAAAAAAAAGTTCAGTGTCACATTCTCTCACCATAAACAGTCTCTGTAACAGCGGCAGTGACACGTACAATTCAGATTTGATTGATATGAAAATAACTGAGCATAGAAAAGTCAGATTTGTGTTCTTTCTCGCAAAATGACATCTGTGATGGGACAAACCTGCTGGCTGCGCACGGGGCATTTATCTGAAAGCTACAGCCTGAAGCAGTTTCAGGCAGCCCCTGTAATTCTGCTGCCAAGAGTTATCTTCAGTTGTTAACTCTATGGGTGTTTTTTTATGGAGTGGTTGCATGAGGCCCACATGTGGAAAACCATCTCTGAAGTGAGATACAGACAATCACTGGAAGATATTTATGCCGACACGTGGACCCGCATACCTGCCCAGTTTCTCCCCCTGACCGTTTGCACGAGCCAGCATGTGATCTGTGCTGCGGTACAGAACCAAAGCCTTGCCTGAAAATAAGCGTGGAGTGCAGCAGATATGCAGAATCTGTAACACAAAGATACTGTAGGCTTTAATACTCCACACCCTGAGGGAGAAACTAATGACAATCGCCACGAGGCAAAGCCCCACATTCCGGCGCGTGATGACAGATCCACTATCTTGCTCTCTGTCTCCACCTTCATGTCCTCATATTGACTGTTTCAATTGGAGCAGAGCCTAGAGCCAGATTGAATCACTTTGTTAGGAGCCGGTTTTTTTTGTGCTGCAATGTCTTCCTTTCTGGAGAACTCCTCCATTCAGGCTTCAAGCCACTTCTGTGGACGTCATCAATTTCTGAAACTGTGTCACTTCATCACGAATACAACATGGTCGCAACGTGTATCACATCCCGGAATATTCATGGAAATCCAACTAAACCTCCCTCAGTTATCAATAACACAAACACTAAAACAACCCACACACACCAAATAATACAGCGCAAGTTAATGAACACTCGGTATTATAATGATAATTCAAGTAGGTTAATATCCAGCGAGGAAGTGACTGTATGAGGGTTTTTTCTGCGGAAATGGAAATGAAATAGCTTTCATTCAATTCAATAAAACACCATGAAATCATCTAATTACATCAATTTACAATGAGCCCAATTTCAATTAGTACCATTATAAAATTACTAGGAGTGACCACAGGATATCCTGTTGTCACACAAAACCAACTGCATTGTCCATTTCTCCGTTAATAATGGTTCGAATATTCCTTTGCAATGGTAAATATTGAGAATAACAATTCATAAACCAGTCCCTAATGGTATCATGAGCATGAAGGTTTTAGTACATATTTAATAGTCATATTCCTGCCAAGTCAAATCATCTACGAATAGCACCTATTGTACAAATCCAGCTCAGTCGTGTACATTTCTATATGATTTCCTAATTGAGGATTTAAAAGGTGAAAGTAATGTTTTCTGTGAGAACAAAAAGCTCAAGTCCATACCCCACAAAAATAGAAAATAAGTGTAATGACCTAAGTGTGACAAACTCCCCATACTTTGTTTATTTGTACCAGTTTTCACAGTCAGAATGTCCCATTTCCCTTCATTTCCACTCAAATGTATTCCAAGAAGACCATTAGGCGGCACAAATAAAGAGCAGCTTCACTTAATGATATTCACAGTGACAGAACTCAAGGCGGGTAGAGTTGCACGGGTGAATAATCTTGGGGTTAAAAAAAGGCTGCTTTGCATCTTCCTTAGTGACATGTTGCAGGTGTAACGTGCCTTTTACTGGTAAAACTGTTTTTGAATTAACATATTTTTCTCATACTACAGAAAGATGTGTCTATAGCCAGTCCACAGTTTTCTTACTCAACACGGCATGTGCTCAGGAAAGACTCCGAATGACACCAATCAGCTGATGAATACTACTGGACTGTACTCATGAAGCTAGATGGAATCATACAGAAGAAGATATTTAACAAAAAAAAAACCAAAAAACAAGACAAGTTTAAACCCAATGTGCTTTCAGATAAGTGTGTGGGCCGAGGTCCTGCACCCATTCAAGCATCTGCCAACTCCTTGAGAAAGAGCATAGCCAACCTTAAATGTGGATGTAAACATAGAACAAGTTTATGAAGAACTTGCATGTAACACTTTAGTTAAATGTCAAGGATGCGTGTCAAGTGTTATGGTGCAAAAACACTGCATATAAACAAAACTTTTCTTCATCCACGAGAAAACTCCAAAGGGCAACTCCAAGTCTCGATGCAGGTGTTTGACTCGTGAATCACTTGCACATCGATTATGTCTTATGTGAATTGGAGGGGCTTTCGAGGAGTTAAGTGTACACTGGTATATTATGGTAGAAAAAAATATTTATGTGATTAAGACAGAGTATCAGCAGGTGCTTAATATTTTAAAAAAAGTGTCAGCTCTAAGGGCCACAAATTTTAATGAGTCTTGTAGTTAATTTGTGACATTCTCAGCCAGCCACGCCAAACAGGTTGTTTATACAAATTCAAACAAGCCTTCCCTTTCATTGCTGCTGGCTACACCATGGATTTCACAGTAATTGTGCCCACCAGAGCCTAATTTAGAGACGTTGGGAGGTGATTCAGTGTTTTCAGCAAGGCTTTAAATTTTTGCGTGGACTAAAATCTATGAAGCAACAAAGTGTGGAGATGAAAAAGAACAAAGAAAAAAGAAAAAAAAAAGAACAATGCCAGTTGAGGGGATAGTTCCAGTGAATCGTGCACTGAGTCATTTCACTCTTCTGGGAAATGAGCTGAATTCCGCGAGGGAAAGGATGGCAGAAGCACTGACTGCGGGCAAAGGGACCTACCTTTTCTCTCTTTGTCCCTCCCTCCATCTTTCTGTCTCTCCCTCCCACCACCACTTCCATAATCTGTCTGCATCTCTATAGTTTTTCACAATGCTGTTGATACGGTGCTTTGCATTACGCAATAGAGCCGCCCCTCCCATCCTCTCTAACTCAGCACCCTCCCTCTCTCTCTCTCTCTCTCTCTCTCTCTCTCTCTCGTGCTCTCTACCTCCCTCCCTCCCTCACTTGTCCTGATATTAATGACACAGCTATCTGAGGCAGCGGCAGTTCCCTTGCGCGCTCTCTCTCCTGCAGGCTGCACTCATCCACACACTCCTAAACCAATAACATTCTGGACACATATACACATTCTCATACTTGCAGACAACCTGCAGGCACACACACATACGCACAGTACGAGACGCATTTGCTCTTCAAGTTATTATTAGAGGCAGTTGGGACTCACTTGCTTTACACACATTTATCTCGATTACAAGTTTCAGGAAGAAAAAAAAAATGAGGACATTTGTGCTTTGCGCTTGTGCCTCTCTGCTGCTCATGGCCACTCTGGTGCCACGAATCAGCCGGGCTGCAGACTTTCCGGTTAACTCTCACCAGAGATGGGATGCTCGAGGACCCTACAACTTGGGATCTGATTCTGGTGTCGCCTCCTCCTCCTCCTGCCCCATCAAACTTCGACCCTCGGGCCAGTGCGGGAGCTCCGGGGCAGACGAAGGGGAGGACTGCCCCTATCAGCTCACCTTGCCTCCTCTCACCATCCAGCTGCCCAAGCAGTTCAGGCTGCTGGAGAAGACAATGAAGGAGCTGCAGAGCCTGAAGGAGGTGGTGAACAAGCTGAAAAGCGGGTGCCAGGAGTGCCGTGGGGCACGGGGCAATGGGGCTATTGGACATCAGCAGGCAGACCAGGGACAGATCCCAATCCAGCGAGATTCTGGGAAAGAAGTGAGGCTGGACTTGAGGGGACAGGAGGTCCAAGTTGGAACCAGTCAAGAAGAGAGGGGAGATGGGATGATTTTTGGAGGTTCTCTGGAGGGTACTGGACCAGGACAAGGTTCCATATTTGGGAAAATAACATCAAGCCCGAGCACAATGCAAGGCATGCAGGTAAGATGCAAAGTTCTGTTCAGACTGATTTGAAAAATTGTAAGATTTCCACTGTTTCAGAAAAATGATTTGTTAAATGCAAAAAGGGACCAGTATTAAAAAAATATATCTGAATTTTGAATCTATCACAAGTAAATGAAATAAAATCAACATATTCACCGGAAGAAAAAAAAAAGCATAGGATGAAGTCAATATAATTCTCATTGTGCAAAAGACCCTATACATTTCCTGTATGCACATACACTATTTATGGTAATACAAACAATGTCACAGTGGCAATGCACCATTTCTTCCATTTTCATCAAAACAATGCCAATTAATTGAAGTTATAATTTGTTAGTCAGTCAATAAAATTAGTCAGTATTTTGCAAATATTGGAGAGAGTGATGTGGACAGACTAATTGGACTGTGCTGTATAATCAAGCACTTTGGGTACAGTGCCATGTAATATGTGGCCCTGTGAAATGCACCCAGCTGGAATGTAAACTGACCAAACGTCAAAAAGACTTGTATCGTCGTATCTGGCAACAATCCACCGGGAAAAGATTCCCGGTATTGTAAACAGGGTGTGGAATCAGCAATAGACAGTGGCCAAATGGCAGTAAATCTTTGCTGTCTGGTAAGCCTGTTGACTCTCACAGCCCCTCTGGCAGGTGGCCAACTATCACACGGCCCTTGTTTCCAGTCTAAAATTCAAATTTGCATCTAAAACAATGATGCAGGCCGGTGATTTCAGTCAGCCACCTGCTTTGTATTACGTGCCAAAATAATTACCTTCACATCCTATCTGGCCTTTCTCAGGTAAAGCTGAATAGGATGTCAGCCAGCCTGCGCAATGCCAGGAGCCAGATTTCAGCTCTGCAGGGTCGCCTGGAGGGACTCAGCCTGCTCAACATGGACAACATGCAGGCAATGGTGGACAGACGGGTGGAGAACATCTCTGGAGTGGTCAACAAGCTCAGCTCCAGCTGCACCACCGCATGTGCGGTAAAGAACGCCCCTCAATGTAAGTTTGACAAAGATTAGTTTGCTAGCATTCTTTGCATTGTGATCCCGAATCCTCTAATCTGTTAGTCCCGTTATCTTTTTGCTCCATTCTTATGCCTTCATCTTTGTAAGCCCTCTACATCACCGCAGTCTAGCTATACGGGCTTCCAGGCGAAGAGAAATGTGTTTTTTCTATTGTGTTATAGTGTATTCTGTCCTATCTTGCGTTTCTCATAGATGTGTCTCCTCTTTTTTCTCCCTCAAATGTATTTTTTTTCTAATCCTCCTGAGCATCATCCAGAAAGCCTTTCTTTATTCCTTTCCACTCCCATGAAATCACCTCGGATGTTGTTATGGTAATGAAACTCGGGCACCAAAATAAGTCTGGCAGTTTGGGGTTGCTGCGAGCTGAATCTGCTGGCACCAGACCTATTCAATCATTCCTGAGTGTACACTGGTACAATCAAATCCGGGTGGTCACCTTCACCCAAAGAGGCCACTTCTTCTGGGAAATGGGAAATGAAATGTTCCTGAAATAAGAGTGACCTTAGTTGCAACATGCCTTCTCCATTACCGATATGAACAATATTACATAATGCAGGGTATATACTGAGAAAGGGAATTTTCCATCAACTGAATACCTTCAAAAAGTTCTCATATTACATTGTTACAGTAGAGCAGTAGGGTCAGTGCAGCTATAACAATATGAAATAACTATGTGATGCAATATGACAATTACAGCCAATTGTGAAATTCTTGCAATGTCTTATATAATTCAAGGGCTCTAACCCTCTACTCTTCTCGATATGCAGAAACTCGAAAAGAAAAAGAAAAAAGAAAGAGGCAGATATTTAGCACCTATCGAGAGAATGGTCTGTACTTTTTTACAAAAACAAGATCTAAAAAGTACAAAAAAAAAATTAAACCCATCGGGGGGGATTGCAAACTGGCTAAGCATAACAAACATCCAGCTTTACACCAAAAGCGAAAGCTTATTTGGATGAGAGCACAGTCGAATTGCGAGACACTTTTCAGTCTGAAAGCGAGTCCTGACGCTGCACGAGTGAATGTGAAACTATATTGGGGGCTTTTATGTGGAAAACAGATGTGAGCTTATTTCTAAGTAGATTAGCTGGGACAGTAGTGTGAAGGGAAATTCATCCCTTTCTCATCAGCGTCTGCTTCTCCCTTTAACTTGCCTCTTTCTCCTTCAAAATTCTCCTTCAGCTTCTGTCATTTCACCCCTCATGCGCTTATCCACAGAGCATCTGTACCCCCTCTTCATTTCTCCACGCCATTTCATATTCTGTCTTTTCTTGCCCTAACTCTCACTGTCTCACATTCTCTTTAATTCGCGCTCTCTTTGACTCAGTCACTCCACCTCTCTTCTTCTTGAGGTCATGCTCTTGAGCACTCATTGCTGCATAAAACGACTTGCTCTCATTATCTCTTGCTAACACCGCGAGGAGTAATGTGTGCTCTCACTATCTTACTGACAGTACAGTACTTGTCGATGGCACAGAGGGTCAGAAACACTTGTCTTTGTGTGCCATCCTGTCGTGTTGATGTCACAAACTGGCAAATTATTCTGCCTCGAGTCGAAAAATTGTGCCGATTGGCATGTGACGTCAGTTTACAAGGAAAGGAAATCAGCCATTAACTCGAGAATTGACTGCAGTTTCACAAACATTCACCTCAAACTATAATGACAATATGTTTTTACATTTAAGAAAGCCTTTTTCTTACCTCGTAATCCTCATACAACTTCACATTATTACGCAATTACATTTTTCTCTCGCTTCCAGATGTTCTCCCTGCTGAGAAGTACTTGCATTGAAAAGTATTTACTGGTTATTTGTCAACATGTCGAGAATCTGTCATGAGGCAATTCATGTTCAAATGCCTGTGCTGATTTGTGGCTCAACTATGAAGCTATCCAACTGTAGTCAAGTCTTTAAATAAATGTTTTAAGGATATAGATAAAACAAATTTATAATATCCCTGCACAATAAAGACAAGCATTACCCCTTGATGTGCTATAAGCATTTATTTTCAACCCCATTTTCCCGGCCCCTTTTTCCCATTGCCAGCACTAATCTTTACTTTTACTCTGGCCTTGAGGTGAACAGACAGCTATTCATGTTACTGTTCAGCTACATTAACTCTCTTATAACAAAGCTGAATTGGCGCTCAGTCCTCAGCCGGCAACTATTCATCTACAAATGTGGTGGCACACAGTTTCCTATAAAAGCAGCATGTTTTCATTTTTGATGAGTTTCTCTCTGTCAGAATTGAACAACTGTCTTAAATTCAAGCTGTCTTTTTAGGGGAAGATTATACTCTACTATCACTTTCAACACACTTCCTCCCTTGTCACGAGGCGAGGAAAACCTTCATGATAAAAGTGATCGTATTTTAACCAAAATAATTTTTTTGGTTTGAACCCCAAAAAAAAAGGAATGTGGTATTTAAGTAGTCACGCACACGAGGTGTCCAGACATTATCTACGAACAGCATGCATTTCTGCCTCTGACTCATCACTCACAGTTCACTTATCAATCACACAATTGTTTCTTTGTTGTTGTTGTTGTTGTGGTTTGAAAAAGAAATAACATGGTTTGGGATAAATTTGGAGCTTTGTGGAGGTTAGCGAATCGTTGTGGTAATGTGATGGTAAGATTGGAAAACATAATGGGCATGAGCTGAAGTTTTAGTGACTCATCCAATCGCAGTGATTTCCCTCTGTGGAGTTTCAGCCTAAATCAACCTCGCACTACTTCTCAGCACTTGAGCATTAACATACAAATCGTATGGCAACTACAATGCCCTGTGCTGTGAATGCCTTGTCTGCAGACACGATTGACGTCGTTGCTCTTCTGATGAATCAACCATTAATTTAACTCAGCAGTCGAACAGCCAATCAGCCAGCAGTCCTTTCGGCATCAGTGAGTGGTTGATATCAGAGTTATTTAGGTCAGGCTCACTGCCAGAGGCATTCATATTGAGACGGCCCTTGTCTCTTTGGGGATAGTGTCTCCCTGGTCAGATAGCTGGGAAACATGTATGGAGAAAGATGTGAAGTGGAGGAACTGCAGTCAGACACTCGAAGCGAGAGGGACACTGAAAAGAATTTACAGGTCAATACTTTGAATGCCAAATGCCGACAAAGCCGTTAACGTGACAAGGGTGCATTTCCAGCTCACGCTCGGTGCTCAGGCTGCTTTCCATATGGAGCGATTTACCATCTGCAGCCACTTTACACCTGAAGCACTCGGCGATGTTGCATGGAAATGTCATATATGTCTGGAGTCATGGGGAAGCAAATGGCATGCGTCGTCCTTTTATTCTGTGCACCATTTAGTATGTTAAGTCTTGACTTTTCATTATGGGAGCATCACATTGGCAGTTCTTTCCACTTCACCAACACTCTTCAGTCTAGACTTCAGCTCTCTAAACCTGGTGTCTGGCCCTATTCACTTAGCACGGGTCCCGCTACCAAGATCAAGTCTAATCTTCCCTCCCACTAAACAGATTTAACGGTATGACGAAACTGTATCAGCAATGGAGCGCATCGAATAAAGTCTGAGGGAGTCCGCAAGCTGCCTGCCCAATGTCAGGGTGATTTAGACCCAAGGTGAGAATGTGCAGGAAGGGGGGTACGCCTCTCTAATCCAGTTTTACACTTTCCCACGTTTTGACAAGTCTGTTCCTTTCAGTTCCCAAATGCTAACTGACAGGGGCCTTTTGGACTTTGGTGTAGGTTTGAGTCTGTGACCTGCAATGCGACACAGGAGACGGGAGTGAGAGGTCGAAGACATTTGTAAAAGGAAACAGGGCAAGAGAGACGAAAAAGTAGCGATGGTGTGTGATGCGCCTGCGGTGCAGCACATGGCAAGGTTACACACTTTGATCACCTTCATCTTGCACCTTACTTAACTCTCATGTTGGCAGCATGCCATTAATTTTTGAAGATACTACTGAGGGGGATCATAGTTTTTAAAACTAAGCTTATATTCAATTAAGTCCAGGAGAAACTTATAGTTGCAAAAAAGCTTTTTGAACTGTTTGAAGCTTTACAGCATTCCAAGGAAATTATACCAGGGATGAAAACCTCCACAATGGTTAAATCAGGATTTTTCAACTAACTTATTTCATTTTTCATTTTCATCTTCTTTTTTCCACTCTTCCTAAGCCTCGGGGACAGTTTCTATTACGGTCTATTTCAGGCAGAGAAAAATGCCAGCCCAAAGTGAAAAGACGAGATTGAATAGGATCCAATAGCATCCTTTTAAAGCTGCTGCTCTTTCTGTCTTTCTTGTCGACACCCAGCAGTTATGTTAGCCCCCCGGGATTGTTCGGACTACAGTGTCCTGGAGGCGAAAAGGAACGATGTGTATCAGGTGACTCCTGATCCCCGCAACGGCACGTTCGAGGTTTTCTGTGACATGGAGTCCTTCGGAGGAGGCTGGACAGTGATACAGCAGCGGCTCAATGGGTCTGTCAGCTTCAATCGCACCTGGGCCGAGTACAAGAAGGGCTTTGGAAACCTCAGGTATATACTTTAAGTCCTACAGTTTGTTGATGCCATAACATGGTTAAGCTAATGGGGGAAGTTGTGGATTTAAGAGTCAAAACTTACTAGAAACGTGCATCCCCTGCAGTACGTATACAATATATGGGACTGAGACGCCACATAACCATAAACAGGAGAGAATGGAGGTCAACCAGAACCATAAAAGAGATATATGATGGACTTTTCCTCTGCCACCACTGATGGTAGCTCACACTGTGTGACAGTGGAAGCCTCCCTAATGTTCAAGAGAAACAGCCCTTTTTAAATCAAGGTTAATAAAATGTACGCTTGATACTCCATCTACTTTAATGTGAGGCATTTAACAAGAAGACATATTAAAAGATCTCACGAAGATGTACTATGGGATTTGCTGGATCCAATATTTGAAGCTCAACTCTGTGCTGGAAAAGCATTACTGAAGTGCTAAAGTACCTTTTTAATAGTGAAAAACAGGCGATACACAGACCTAGAAACCTCACTGCTTTTCCCTCGGGCCAGTGATGGTGCAGGTTTTTGAAGCAAAAAAAAAAAAAAAAGACTATATAGAATGAATTCTTTTTTCTTTGCCTCCCAAAATTGAGTTCATGATTGTAAAGTACTACAGTGTGTTTGTCAGCTGGCCTGTCAACACAGATGTTGACGCTTCAGCGGCAGGGAAAGAAGAACAAAACGTTTCAAAATCAATTAATATTCATTAAAAAAAATTACCCTAAGCACTTGTCTTGTTTTTTAAACTGCAGGATAATCTTCGACTTGCAAACCACTGCTCCACTACTGTGGGCAACTAATTGGATTTTGATTTTTTTCTTTTAACTCAATCAAAATCACCATCTAACTATTCAATCAGGAATGCATTGTAGTACACACAGTAATAATACACACACCATAATACCGCACTTTCTTTTCTTCTTCATGAAAGTGTCCCAGTTTGCCAAAAATCTGATTATTGGGAGGACTTAATGCAATACACTTGATCAATAATTCCTTAGCACCTGGTTTTTACCGTTGCTATCACAGAGAACTCAGTGCATTCATCAATCACTAATTACAAAATAAAATGCTTATAGATACAACACAAGACATGAACATATATATTAACCAGACAGAACATAGTTACAATAGAGAAAAAGGAGCCATCTGTTTTTAAATCTATCATTGCTACTATCGAAAATTTGGCGAATTTTCGTCATCTTTCTTTTCTTGTACTTTCTAGTTGTAAAAGTCCTTGGAAGCTACTTGATAACAATGCCCGCAGTTGCAGCAATACTTCCATCAAAAAGAATAATATCTTCTTTATTGATTTGACACTGTCACCGTACTCTCCCTTTGCATATCCTTGCATGTTCTCTCGTATAAGAGCAAAAGTACATTTTATTTGAATTACAGTGTCCACAGTCTCACCTAGTGATCATGTTTATGAGCTTGTTTATATACCATGCCTGACGTTCTCCTTTCTTCTATTCTCTTGTGCTTTTACACCCTTGCCTATGGCAGAGGGGAGTTCTGGTTGGGCAACGACCACATCCATTTGCTGACAAAGGCTAAAGATATGATTCTGCGTATCGAGCTGGAGGACTTTGAGGGCGTCCGGGAGTATGCGAAGTACGACCAGTTCTATGTGTCCAACGAGTTCCTCCGCTACCGGCTGTCTATCAGCGGATACAGGTACTTTATTATTTTTGTGTTGGCTCTGTTGTTTGTGAAACTATTTTCATATAATGGAAATCGATTTCCCCCCCAAATAATATGCCTGAATGAAACAAAACAGCAGCCATTTCATCTCAAAGACAATTTCGTGATGTGCTGCTGCTGTACATACTAAAATAAACCGGTTCAGTATTACAATACATGTTTACACCACAAGATAGTGCGGAAACAGTAAGGAGCACATTGATAGTGGTGTGGTCTCTATGAGGAGCAGGTATAGGCAATTTACCCACTGACCCTAGAAAACAGCAACCACCAGCAAAGATTGTGCGTCAATACAAACTATATCTCATACTGCTATTTCTGCTTGCAGCGGGACAGCTGGGAATGCGATAAGTTTCAACAAGCACTTCAACCATGACCAGAAGTTCTTCTCTACGCCCGATCGCGACAATGACATGTACCCGTCCGGAAACTGCGGGTCCTACTACAGCTCCGGCTGGTGGTTCGACGCCTGCATGTCGGCCAACCTCAACGGGAAGTACTACCACAAGCGGTACAAGGGTGTCAGGAACGGGATCTTCTGGGGAACGTGGCACAACATGTCGACAGAGTACTACCCGACCAACTACCGGCAGGCCTTCAAAACAGTCAAGATGATGATTCGACCCAAGAACTACGCTCCTTAAACAGGATGGGTAAATATTTGGAGAATAGTCAGGCAGACAGCGAGGCGGCAAATCCGGAAGACAAAGAAAACGGAAGAACAAGTACATAAAGACTCGAGCACTCATACATATACATGTATTCACATTTACATACATCCATTTGCACACATTTACCCTTGTGTATGTGTACACCGGTAACGATTAGAAACCCTATAGACAGTTTGAATGCAGTAAAAACAACAACAACCAAAAAAAAACTACATTTAGGAAAAATTGAAGTGTGTTATTTTGTTTTTCCACTGTAGTGAGTGTTGGCCTTCAGATTGATAATAAAAGACAATGGACTATGAACAAAGATGGACTAATAAAAAAATAAGATATACACAAATTCACACACACACACTGGAGGTGTAAAGGCCAGCCTCCTACAGGAGCCATAACATTATACGGTGGGTTACCATGAGAGATTTTTCTCTGGTCTCTGACATTTCTCCACTTTCTGTCCTGCTGCCTCCCGCAATAAACCCAGCTGGGACACAGCACAGCACATACGAGTAGTAAAAGCTAATGAGCTATCATTTTCTCTGCTGTAAATGATTTTATAATTAACAGCAGCCACTCAAGTGAGGTATATGAGAGCTGATGATACACTTTGGAGTGGGTCTCGAATTCATTGTGAAAGACTGCAAGCTGGGTCAGAGTCAAACTGTTTCAAAAAAAAAGAAAAGAAGAAAAAAGGTTCAGGCAATAACGTATATCACTCTTTAGGAAGCTGTGTGCAAGTTAAAACTCAGTGTCATTTATTTAATTACACTGTGACAGTTTGCAAATGTATCATGATTGGACACCATATAAAACATCCTGGTATAAATATGCGGCCCGAGACAAATTTCTTTTAGATAATCCCCCCCCCCCCTATACACACTGCATTATTGATGCTTTAGTAAATTCTCCCTGACAGGAGCCAGGGAACAGGACACTGCTGGAAGCACTGAACCACTGCAGGTCTCTGGAAGCCACACAGCAGTTTTTATTGGTAAAATCCTCCTTGACTCACCACCCACCATTTGTACAATACTGCTATCTAATGTTAGGAAGCTGTATAGCACCATTTAATCCATTTTGTACACACTGTGAAAGGAAAAGATGGGAAGGGATGTTTCACCCTGAGGATGTGTACAGTATTTATTTTACTTTGTGAGGTATGATAAGTTTTATATAATGTATAGCTCATGCAGTACAAAGTCTAATGATTGTTGATATTTGAACAGTGCTGAAGACTGTGATACGTGACAGTCCATAGTAAATGCATACATATTTGGAGCTTGGTGTGTGTTCCACAATAATCTTTTCTATTGTTCATACTCAATTGCCATGCACTTTTTTTAATATTTAAAATGAATAAAGTTGAAGTAGCCAAACGAGGCTGTGTAGATTGCAGTGTCTGGCATTCAGAATCATATAATTGCCTGCTCATCTTAGGAAGTACCTTCTGTATTGGATTAATGAAAAAGCGCAAAAAAAAAAAGAAAGAGAAGTTCAGCATGAGTATCCATGATGAGAAATGTAAAGTGTTTTCCATCTATAAACCTGGGCTAAATGATGCCGATAACAATGAAGGGAAAGTTTTTGCATGCCCATAACAAATGGGTTAATGAAGCGTTGACTCAATAAAGGAAATCAATGAAAGGCTGAGTTCATATCAACTTCACAGAAGATTAATGGCCAAACTGTCGGACTGTGACCTAAATGTCTGTTTACTGTCTGTGGTGATCGAGTTAATAAAAAGCTTTTTTTTTTTTGCTTATCCATGTTATGATTTCAAGCTTAAATCATTCATTTTTATATAAAACACTTTGTGGTGACTGTTGGGAAAAATAAATTGATTTAAATACAATACAGTTTTCAGAAATGTTCTTGAATATTTAAGAGTAAATGTTTCTGACTGACATAGTATGTTTATCATGATGCTAAAAAAACTAAATGCATGAGTCTTACCTCATCTATGCACTGGGACTCAGGAGGAGCAGACGCATGAGCAATAACAGAGGGCTTCTGCTTTGGGAATGAAGCGTCCGGCGCAAGGGCCACAAGAAGTGTGTGCTCCATTCCTTCATCCACGCCTTGCTCTTCTATATCTGCACCCATGAGAGGCCTGCCACCCCCCTGCTCCTCATATGGATTCACTAATGCAAAACACATCAATACAGTCGATCAATAAATCTATTTATAGCCTATATTAGAAACAGAAAGACTGGGTGGACAACATTAATCAATAATAACATCATCAATAATGACAACAGAAATAGAAGGATGCAGGTCAATAGTCCATCACTGCTGGCCTTGTCAGAGCCTTGGGGGGGGGGGGGGGGGGGGGGGGGGGGGCAGATGTGACTCTCAAGTGACCCCAATGTAAGGCAGCAAATATGATCTAAATATATCCAATAACAAATGCACTCACGTGTCATAGTAAACACTCAAGACTTGTACAGCCTCTCTTGCTGATGTTCAGAAGTCTTTGGTAACACCTTGTGGCTAACCTATGATCCAGAATATGTAGATTGACTATATCAAGGTTTTTGGAGGTAAACTTTTGGCACACATATGACAAAAAATGGCAAGTGTTTATCCAGATTAAGGCCTTCCAACTCACATGGAACATAGATATTAAAAGCTATATTATATTTCTATTTCTGATTTCTACAGAGTACGGGGTAATCTCTCTCTCTCTCTCTCTCTCTCTGTGTGTGTGTGTGTGTGTACAGCTCTTGTAGAAGGAAACGTACCACAGGTGCTGCTAATAGCAACAAATTAGTTACAACAAGTTACGAAAACAAATAATTAAACACGCGTGCAAATATCTTACTTGTGAATATTTGGAGTTCCTCGAACGCTTCCTGATGACTTCAGCCCCTCAAACATGGAAAATTGTATACATACTTTGAGGGTGAATGTTAGAAACAACAAATCACAGCTCCCTCTCTAGTAAACTGGCTTGTTGTGGTTACCATAGCGATGGCGACGTACGACGACCTCTGACGTAACACGCACCTTGCCGTTTCACGCCGCTCACTGATGAGCGTCATTTGGCATGTAAAAAACAATCTCTTCGTGACGACGCAATGCTGAAAAATGAAAACGTTTCTTCAGCAAGTCAAAATCACGTCCATATGTCCTAGTTGCAGTGGATGCCCAGCAGGTGGCGTGAAACATTCATTTAGTGTGGCTGCTGCTGACCACGCATTGTGCACATGGAGCTGCACCGAAGTGCCAGCTGGAAGGCTTGAACGCAGAAACTCCTCACATGAAAGTGTGTTCAACTGACCTGAGTCCAAGGTGAGAGGAAGATGATGGCGCAACGCTTCTCCAGTGTGATGCTTTCCGACAATGCACTGTGGGAGCTGGCGTGAGCCATTACCCTGCAACAGCTGCAGGAATACCAATATGCACTTTATGTGTGCATGGAAGGATGACTTTTAAAATTGAATGGGTATGTAAGAGAGAATCTATTCATGTGATATGTTCCATTAACATTTTACGGTGAAGACCTGACGAAACTCCAAAAAAGCCACGATAAGAAACAGTCATGTTCGACACTGTGATGGATCGAGAGAGGCAGCTTGCCTCCCAGCATGTTCCCAATTTACTTTGACTTTATTGGCTGTTGGGCACATAACCTTCATCTTGAAAGACTATTTTCCTTACCACTTACCTCTTGTCTGGCATAATTTACAAAACCATATGGTTTAGCATATGGTTCAGTTATGTGCATTCACCAGACACCAGACAGAAAGGTATGCAAATGTGTACATGAACGCTGTGACAGGGCACCTATCGGTTTGACAGCTCACAACCAGAGTAGCCTTCATAACCATTTATCATTATTGTCCTTGCATGTGCCAGGCTGTGAGTATAACTGACATTAATACGGGAGTGATTTTGCGTGTTGCTCAATTTCATATGGCATGTGACAGACTGAATTTACTGTCAAAGGTTTTATTTACTTTCGGAGAGATGATATGCTATTTTTTACGCCCGGCCAGTTTTGCTTGATAGGTTATTTAGGGTTTGGATGCTGCTATAGATTGAATAACTGGCAATACATGGATTTAGAGAATCAGTTTCCATTCGCAACATTCGCTAAAATACAGTCAAAGTAGGAGGCGACAGACTTAGTGTAAAGCCTATTTCTTCTCACTGACAAACTAATTGAATTGGTTAATTATAGTTTCAAACCTGAACAAATGAGCAGCTGCTTTGGAAGGGTTGTTTCTGGAAAAGGCCAGGTTTCCAAATTAACCTTGAAAAGTCTCCAGCATTCTGGTTGTGCTAAATTCTGAGTCCTGGAAGGCTGTCAGCTTATTTTATGACGAAAATATGCCCCCTCTGTGTGCCGCATGGCATGACCATTTTTGGTTAAATAAAACATGACCCAGAATCCAACTTGTTCGCGTCAGGATTGTAAATGCTGTGAAAAATGAAAGTAAATGAGACAAAATGTTGGTTGCAGAGTCAGCTTTATCATCTCATATTAACAACAACAACAACAAAAACAAGCTATTAATATACTGTATATTCCAGTTTAATAGGTTACATGTATTAATGTGTCACAATCTGCTGACAAAATCTGTTCTGCCACGTCTTCCCGTTAAGCGCACCATAATTACTGGCTTGAGATACAAGAGCTGGACTTTTTTTTTTTGCATGTGTGTGTGTGTGTGTGTGTGTCACAGTTCAAAGAGACTGTTGTGAAATTTAACAGTTCCCAACAGATGTTGGTGGTGAATGTTGTAGCTGGCAGTAAGGGACGTTTCTCAGGATTATAAACCGGAGATAGAAAAGAGTGCAGGTTTTTTGAGTGTGGGGCACCTAAGAAGTTCATGGAGGGAAAACATGGATCAGGCAGCAGATACATTTTTCCACCGTGATGCAATATTCACATGTTCAAGATCCTACTATTAAGTTCTGATACTGTCTTGTGTATCAGATTAAATAGGTTGTAAAATTAGATTGAAATGTGCGCGCACCAAATATCTTGAAGGTATTAACTCTCACAGCCATGTCTGTTTGGAATTATATTTTTCAGCACAAGGTATCACACTGTATGCTGCATGTGTTTACTTTCCCCAAAGCTCATGTACAAACCGGGCTTAAGGAAAAAGTTACTGCACTCCCCGGGTCTCTGTTTTACTACTCAATTGTAGTCACAACAAAATCCACTTGAGGTTTAGGGGGGGTGATTTTACAGCCCTCTCCACCTCTGTGTCCCTCTCTTTCTTGTGGTTCCGGGGTGTCGAGAGACCATTTTAACTGTCCTAATTAACACAGACATGATGTGCCCTGTTATTTTTCCATGCACGTAATCTGCTGTTACAGTTTCGTTTACAAGTTGGTTTTTTTGTCTTTCAGACAAAGTGTCTGGAGGCAGTTTACAGGCAGATGTTTGAAGTCTTAAAACCTTGAAAACAGCTTTTGGACCACATCATTTGTGCTTTTTAATAAAGTAAATGGTGGGTCCTTGAGAAAGCTTTACCTTACGTCCTATTATAGAAGTGGAAACAACAATCGACGTCTCTCTATGACATGTATGTTATGGTTTGCCGTTTCCAGTTCTCAACTGTCCTCATTGTTGGGTCAAACTTTTTTAGAGCTTTGTTGACATCCTGTATAAATATTGTGCGCCATCAAAATCAAAATTTAGTGGACTACCTACAACATAAATCACTGAGAAGCTGAGCGAGACTCTTGGAAACTGTGAGTCTGATGTCAATTTTTCAGAAGTCTGGGAAGGATGTCTGAGGAGAATCCTGGACATTATTCCACTGTGTCAGTGGGCAGAGTGAATCTGTTTCTCTGTGACGCCCACTGGAAGACTCCCACCAGCTTCAACTCTCCTGACTCACACTGTTCTTGCAGACAAAAAAACCCTGATGGTTTTGTACACCTTTCTTTGTGTTTTCAGTATCCATGTCTCCCAAAAAGTAAAGTCAACTCAAGCCACATGCCAGTAACAGCTGTGCATATTTTCTTTGGATAATCTCGGCCCTTTTTAACCAAGTATGACTCATCAAATCATTAGGAACTTAATAAAAAAAAAAAAGTCCATCATTTTGCATTTCATCATGTGTATTACTGCCAAGTCAAGCAAGATCTTTGTTTGTGTCAGTACTGGTGTCAAAACCTTCGAGTTAATAACTTCTACAACCAACAATACTGCTTTCCTCAGCTGTTGTTGGATGATGTTTTTTTGTTTTTTTAATTACAACTTAAATAAACACCTGGTATAAATATGGAGCGCATGTGCCTGCAAGTGTTTGTGAAGTCGCCTGTGTGTGTGTGTGTGTGTGTGTGTGTGTGTGTGTGTGTGTGTGTGTGTGTGTGTGTGTGTGTGTGTGTGTGTGTGTGTGTGTGTGTGTGTGTGTGTGTGTGTGTGTGTGTGTGTGTGTGTGTGTGTGTGTGTCGGGGCAAATGCTTTGGCTGACATTAGAAGTCGTCAATTGTTTGAGATTTGCCAGCGCAGGCCGCTAAGATGAAGTAATGTCTTCATACTTTCCTTCCTCCAGGAAGTCTACAGGGAAAAGTTTGAAGGAAATCAGTATATGTTGGGTTTTACAGCACGTTAAGATAATTTTTAATGTTCCGTTACATTCTGCATAACATCCCAGAAGAAGTATGACTTGATTTGTCACATTGTTGAAGGCAGAGATGAATTTGTAAAGAGAAAAGAATTATTCTCTCCACATGTCTCAGTCTAATGACCAAACAATTTATAACACCGCGCCTCGCTCGGCTGACTGATGATGTGGTCTTTGTTGTTGTTTTAAAGAGTGGCAGCCTCTTCCTCAACTGTCTTAAATATGTGTGCAGTGTGTACGCCAAGACTGACTCCCAATAAAATGAAACAAATCACCAACACTACAATGGATACACAATCTCCACCACTACATTTTACATTCATACAATTTCCATCCATCGGTTTTCGATATAACTGCATAAAGATGTCTTTAGACTGTGAGATAACTCGTGAGGAACCTTTGCAAATTCATAAAAAAACACAAGGAGAACATGCAAACTCAAAAAAGGACCCAAGCCCAAACTCCCAACCGAGGAACATGGTGTGGAGAATTCTAACCACTGTCCCACCACAGCCCCATTTGTAAATCGTTCTTGGTATATCTATAGCCGTAGGCACTATAAAATTGTAGATTTGACTTCCTTCGCTGAGAAAGTCAAGTTCATTCTGACTTTTGACGCTTGAAACAATGACACCATTATTTTTCACGGGCCCAAAAGCGTTTATTTCTGGAGAAAATCAATGGAAAATGTATCAATTAAAAGCTAATTACATGCTGTTTGGAGGAAGAAAAATGCCAGCTTGACTACAAACTAAACGAAAGGCTAAATTGACTGTTGTTAATGCCTCTCGCCTTAAATGCCCAGTTTAATTACAGTTTCCTGGAATCTACTGAATCACTGTTTTTGTTCACACAGACTGTGACAAGTAAACAAAACGGAGTGCTAAAGAAAGTGGATTTTCAGCCCGCACACTTTTATTGAGGAGACCGCTGTAGTAGGCACCAATACTATTTACAATAACAAGATATACAGCACGCAGTGCAGTTTGTACACACACAGTCCAAAGTGATTGCGTGCATCTTTAAAGTTTGAGAACTTGTAGGTAAAGATCGGGGGGGGGGGGTTAATTGATTCCAGCTATGTGACCCTCTATAACCTTGAAGGTTGAATTCATCCGAGGACACCAAACAAATGTCCCTGGGGATTAGAGTGAAATCACCACCTCCTTCCTGTTTCCACTGAAGAAAAGCCAGAAAGTCCTCTATCTGTTTCACCGCTTTCCACAAAGCTTTCATGGTCAAGGATTTAGGGTTAAATTAGGCGGGGTCGTGACACCGAGATGAATTCTAAGGATGAACCCCAATAAACGCACGAGGTCAGAGTCTCTGTTGATGAAGCAAAAGTCAGTCTGTCCAATATGATACATGTTGTTTGACTGGATTCTCACTGAGATGCAAGTTTGACTTCACTACTCTTGTATTCCCATCCCGCCACGGTCTTCTGGCCTGCACACTTCTCGTAACCACAACTCCTGCAGTCGTCACGATTTTATAGAGGAAATTAAAAAACAAACTAGAGAAATAGTAGTAGAGGACTGTGGTTTTGTGCCCATCTACTATTCGTGATGTTAGCCTCTCGTACTTCTACTTCTATCACAGAGAAGATTCATTTGCATACCACTCATCTGCATAATTCTACAAACAACACATGTTGGCCGTTGCGTTTGTTCGTTCATATACTCACTTCCTTGACACTTCATCCATGATCAGCTGCCGGCCGATTACACAATCTTGAATCTTCTCTTGCACTCACTGAGTGTCAGTTCACATGAGGTCTTCATTGACTGGCATCTTTTATGGACTTGCTCTTAACTATGATCTTCTCCCTGCTGGGCAAGTAGAGAACTCTTTAAAATACCAATAAAAGGTAGAATTCATAAAATATTATTGGAAAACCTAAGAAAGAATGAATGAGTCACAATTTACAGTGACAGAAGATTCTAAAATAAATGTTTTAGGATAAAAACGAAAGGACATGGTACTTTTATTCATTATTCCTGCATTTTTAAATCCTGTATTTATTTGTCACGCAAACTTTTGCGCTGCTGTGAAATGATGTGGGGGTGTGCATAACTTTCTTAACACTCTCCACTTGCCAACTTTTGTTTTTGTTCATAGTTTTATTCAAACCTGCTTTTGGAAAGATAATGAATTCTTAAATCTTATCACACATTTTTTATTAGGTCTTGACAACCGATAAAAGACGATACATCAGAGGGAGGAAAACAGACGCAAGCATGGTTCATCACGTCAGAGGAGATTTAATTATCTACAGTATTGAGATGACCCTTGCTTGAGGGGATTAACCGTTTTGTATGGAGGACAGTGGAATGCCTTGTTAAAGAAAGAAAGAAAGAAAGAGAAAGAAAGAAAGGCCCTATTTTGTGAGTCTGTGCAGTGTAACTTCATTTTTTGGAGAGCTGCACGGTCCTGCTGAGAGGGATGGAAACAATTAAGTTCATCTGCTCAGCAGATCTGGAGGATAGCCTCTCATTTACATAGATGTTGTGTGTGTGTGTGTGTGTGTGTGTGTGTGTGTGTATGTGTGTGTGTGTGTGTGTGTGTGTGTGTGTGTGTGTGTGTGTGTGTGTGTGTGTGTGTGTGTGTGTGTGTGTGTCTCCTGGGTGGAATCCTCCGAGGCTGTCTGGCTTCCTTCCCTTTGATCCCCGCCACAGTCATCAACGGGCGGCCACATCCTTGCACACGCCGCCCGCTCCAGTTAGGACGGTTAGAACTTCGGAACATTAATGTGACAAATACTCTTTAAACTTTCTCCATTTTCAGTCTTTGTGTTTTGCTGTTTCTTTCTTCTGCTTGATTTCTCTCCGACTGAACAAACTTTTTTTTTGGGTTGGGTTTTTTTGCCTGATGACATGATGAACTGTTCTTGTCTGTTTTTCCTCTTTTCACACACACACACACACACACACACACACACACACACACACACACACACACACACACACACACACACACACACACACACACACACACACACAACTATGCTATCTTTCTTATCGCTCTTCACTTTCCATTTGGCACAATGCATTCCCCTGTCTTTTAGTCCAAGCTCAACCATCCCAACTATATATGTCCAACATTAACTGAACCATAGTGTAGTGTGCGCCCATTTTTTGGGCCCACAAAGACAGGAATTGACGACCACACATTAACACATACACACAGACCGAGACTCAGACACATACACATAAATGCATATCTGGGAACATCTGTGAAACGCGGTCACTCACTACTTGTAATAAATGACAATAGCAACGTCTAGAGGGGAAGATGAATATTTCAGACTCTTAAAGAGACTATATTGAGCTAATACTGATAGCACATTGGAAAAGTTCTCTTCAGTGTTATGGAAATACATTCCTGGGTATTCAGCACTGTGCCCACACAATGATATAGCATACACCACTTATTAAATGTAATCACATGAGGTTTTTCAGAAGAGCAGCATTAAATTTCCTCTTGGGTTTTTATTGGAACAAGAACATCAAGGGCCGGACTTTAAGAATATCTACTTGCAATAACTAGTTCTCAGCTACTTGGATACAATGGAAATAAACTATAAACAGAACATGATACAATATAGTACATTGTAAAATTGATGAGTATAGTAAATGTGTCTGTATAGATTTTATTTCGGAGAATAAATACTGCAGCAGTGAATACCGTGCCAATAGAAATAGTGATAATGAACTCAAACAATGAAGCCAAAAAAAAACCTAGTCACGTATTCTAATGGGCTATATTGAGCATTAATGCAGTTTAAATTATGATTTTCAAATCAAAGTTGTACAGATCACAAGAACTGACATTGTGAATTCACATTTGTTAAAAATCTCTTTTCTTGGTCACATTTGGGCTAATTCAACTTTCTTTTTCAACCAAAACGCTCAAAATGCTAAATTCCTCTGTTTTGTTTTTACTCTACCAAATGTACAAACCACAGAGAGAGGCTATAATTTTCCTCGGCTCATGGTGCCATCTTGAAAAAGGCAAAGCTCAGTTTTATAGCCCAATATGTTAAATCCACAACTTTTTGTTAGCGTGTGTGTGTGTGTGTGCAAGTGTGTGTCTTTTCTGTCTGTGGTCAGAAACAAACTGGCACCGTTTCTATGTAGTCCTGCGGGTTTTTCTGTTTAGTCCTCAGGGAGTAGCCTTTGCTCTAAACCCCAAATTACAGAGTACAGAGCTCAAATGGTGGAGAAGGGAATAAGATAGAATGATGCAAAACGACTGACCTTCGAGCGACAATCAAGCTTCTTTTAAAAGTTTAATTTCTTTTTTTCGTCAAACAAGCAAACAGAAACATCACCACTCTCCGTTGCATTCAGTTAGAACTTGTAAAGCAAATGGATAGATGACCGATCCACTAATTAAAACCAGTGAAATGAGAACTTAAAGAGCTGAAAGAAGCAGTGACTCACTCTATTTCTACCCCCTTCGGTGCCACTGAGAGCATTACCGACCCCCTACATCGACTCCAGTCTTTCCAGCTTCTCCTGGATCAGACCTTCAAGCAGCTCAGACACTCAAAAACAAAACCGAGGGCCCCCGTTTGTTTTTGCATGTGAGTCGGCAGGTTCAAACCCGCGCTCCTTCAAGGTGAGGAGACGAACAGATGTTGACATCAGGGTGAAGTTATGCAGCTGCAGGGTCTGTCGGTGACCTTCGAACCCTCGCTCAGCCGGGGTGGGTTGGTCAGTCTGTGAGAATGCTGTGTCTCAGCAGTTCTCAAGGCACATATGCAGAAACACCTACAGGTGTGTTTGGATTATATTGTAATATATGATATACTGTATACCGTGTTGGAAGTTTGTTTTTCTCTATCTCTTGAGCTAAAGTGGCTTTCAAGTGGGGAAAAAAAAAGAATAACCTCATGCCTGTAATTTGAGCCTCAATTTCTTCATTTTTATTACACAACCATAAATAATATGATTTTTTTTCACCACTCTACTTCAGCAGGAGTGAGGCAGTTTATCACGCTAAATATAGATCTTGTAAGTCCTGAATTCCAGCAGCTGTAAAGTTTTATTCTGTGCACATGTGCATCGAATTCTCTGTGTTCACAATATCAATTTAAGGAGGCAAGACTTGGCATTTGATTAAACAATGGAGGTTATGCATTCAAAGTGGGAAACTCAAGCATGAAACTCTCGGATAGGAACTTTGTCATATTCTTTACATGATTATTCATGCCTATATACATGGAAACTTTTGTGCTTAAGTATCAGCAAACTCTCTTCTGGTGTCTTTGATTGGCCACAAACATGGAGGAACGTCCTCCGTATGACTGCATGAAAAATTTGTTTTCTCTCCCTCAAATTGTGCTTTTTTTTGTTGTTCTTTCTCTTTTGGCTGCACACTACAAACAGCACAGACATGAACGTCCTGCGGGAATTATGAGCTGCATTACTTTGATAAACTCAAAGTTGAAATGACTGAAAATGACCCCAATGTGTCAAATGAGCTTCGGTTTTATTGTTGTCATGGGAAAACTACAAGGTTCAATTTAGAATTCAGATAACTAAAACTTAAAATACACATGTTAAAATTAAATGATTATTTTTTGCCATACTGCGAACATATTTCAGCACACAAACACATACTCACACTGACTGTGCTATAAATCACAAAAGACTTGAAGACAGCACCAGGAAAAAAGGTGGAGGGGAGATTTGTTTACCTCACTGTGCAGATATTTAAAGATAATCAACAATGTGCGTGCAAGTATACGTCTGAGCCTGTCCGAGTTCACTAAACTCTAATAAAATGACATCGGTGTTGAGATCCTCATCTGACATGCAATCCCGCCCAGGATTTATAGATTCAGTCTGCAACCAACTGCAACGGAGAATTTATTTTTGCGTTGGTACTGAAGCAGATAATATAGTGAGCCATCTTTTCATGATCGTTTATGCTGAGTTCTATATAAATGTGAACTAAGTAACTCAGCTGAGAAAAAATAAATACAGCTTCAAGTGTGCATGCTGTCTGAAGTTCAGTCACGTTTGTCAGAGGTTGGAGGGTTTGAATGAAAAGGAAAGTAAATAATCCAGTGAGGAAGTCCGAGGAGGAACGTAGTTCAGGGTATGTGGTTCTGCCCCTCTCTGTCCTACTCAATCAGTCACCTCAATCCTTCCAGATGTTGGCAGATGCTGTCGGCCCACAAACAGTTTAGTTGCGCACTCAGTCAACGTGTGTTTAAGAAGACCAGGTGGTTTGGATCCAGCTCACACACACACCTTATGTCTGCATGCCTTCAGAGAACAACTCAGACCACGGAGAGATAAGGAGCAGGCTGGTAAAGAATAGAAGCCCCTATGAAGGAAGATGAATATAATAAGAAAGGCTCTTATAAGGGATTAAAGCAGTCATGCAGTGTGGAAAGTCTGTGATTCACCTATGTTTTCACACTTGTTTATCTCATGTAATGAATTATGTTGCACAGTAATATAAAATTATTTTTTAAAATATATCTTCCCTCCTGCTAAGGTCACATTTTTACTCCCCCATGCACATATACAGGTACAGATTGTGAGTAACTCAGTTCGGGCCATATTTCAATATGATATATAGCAGACAGCAGTTCATATTGCTCATATGAAAGCACAACGTATTCGCACTCGAGTGTTTAGTTGATCTTGTTCACCAACACAGTAGACTGGCAGTTTTGCCAAAGGAGGTCAAATCAGCTTGTACTTGGATGTTTTTTGTTTCTCCTTTTAAATGGAATTAACTGAAACTTCCAATTTGGCTGCATGAAAACTCCGACTACACAGTCAGTTCTTCAGTTATCACAAGTACTTCTATATCTTCAAATAAAATCGCTCCGGTCTGAGATTTACCACAGTGGTGAATGATTTGCAGGGTGTAAAGTCACATAAACAGATTCCTTTTAAGACTTCTGCAGAGATCTTTTATTCTGACATAGAAACCATGTTCCAGGATCTTGGATGATTACATTCAATGGAAACTATTTCCAGTGATCATATTTTGAATAATTTATTCATTTTAGAGGTTTTCGGCTACTAGAGTGGCAGGAAGTTAAAGATCTTTCATGAAAAAGACTGCAGGGGTTGGAATGTTTGCATGATTTCATCACTGCTGGGATGTGCTCATAGCCAGGAAGTCCACAGAGCATTATGACACAACACTGCATTCTTTTTTTAATAAGGAGGTAATTTTAAACTCATTTCAGTTCATACTAACCACTTTGATCTTGAGGAGGGCAAACTAGTAAAGCGGTAGTATAATAATTAAAGAAAACTAAAAGTCAAAATATTTTAGTACAAAGAAATACTAAATAAGAAAGTTCATTTAGAAAAAACTGCAACTTAGAAAAGCGCACAAAAATGATGACTCATGTGAATTGCTGCAAAAATGTTTGCCTTTATTTTCGGAATTTTCTAGTTAAATTATTTAGCAAATGCAACAAATAAACACCAGTAAATGAATCGCAATTATTCAGAAAGGTCTATTTACTGTTAGTTAGGAATTAGTGTTGCAGAATAGAGCCCCTGGTAGGCCGATTTTGTGTTACAGATCATATGTTTGTTTCTTTTAAAGAGAAAAATCAAAATTATAAAAAAGAAAAAGGAAACATGCCTGCCAAGCCAAAGCCAAAGCAAAAGTATGTCAGACTTTTAATGGGGGAAATTAAAAAGGGAAATCAGTTATAACAAGGATAAGGGTTGTATTGTGATGAAACACAACAGGGTTGCACTTTTGGGCTGTAAAAATGTATTTATTTTTTAACAAAATCCCAGTGAGAAGAGACAAGCAACAATCTTCCTTTATTGAGAAGAAAATACATGGACCAAATGGCAAACTGGGCAATTTTTTTTTCAAATTAAACCAACCAGGAAAAGTCATCTCAAAGAAAATCCAAGGCGTTGCAATTTAAATAAACAAAATCTCGACTATTAAAATAACATATTAGTTGGCCTTTGACCTGGCGAAATATCCCCTGATAATAGGGAATATCTGGAAGGGGAGATGCATATTCATATAATCAAATACAGTTCCAGAGCTGCAGAACGGCTCTCTCTATTGTCCAAAAACAAAGAACCTCGAACTGAACTCAGAGGAACACCCAGACCTACACAACAAAATTAACTTAAACAATATAGTTCCTATCCTCATCTGCCTCGATCCCTCCACATCTGTCACATCTGGTGACAGGAGCTTGACAGACATATGAGCAGCTGTGCTTCGCGCTGGTATAAGAGCCGTTTACAAGAGGGTTCGTCTCCAAAATACTGTTGCCTTGGTAACAAAAGGGAGTTCAAAAGGTTGCAGTCCGGCGAGCTCTTATTTGTTGGGCTGTGTCAGCAGAAACTGATACTCTTACTGACATACAGCAGAAACTGCAGAATCCTTTGTTTACACTTTACACTCAAGCAAACAAGGCACAGAAGCCGAGACGTCTTCAAATTGCAGATCGTCTTCTTCATGGAGGTTGAATAATGACGTTTTAGTCAGCAACTCGCTTTGGTTGTCCCACATTAACTGTCTGTGTGTTCTAACCTGCTTACATGAGTCACTATTATACCCCTCTCAGTCATCACACCAGTAAATAGAGACAGTAGTCTGTGACTTTATGAGTACTCTGGATGTTCTTCATTGCCACCGTAAAGTGTTCGTCAGAATTGTGTCTGTCATTCGTCAGTGAGAGAAAATTATCGGAATTTCCCTCTGGTACCCCCCACGCTCTGTTTAACTTTTGTGTTTTCCCAAAACACAAGTTGTCCATGAAAGGATTTTTAACTCTAACAGCACTGTTGTTTTCGCATTCATAGTAATTAAATGTATTCTTCATCTGAAGTTATTGAAAAGGCCATTATGTCAAGAAAACATTTGGAAACACTGGAAGTGGAGTTTTTACGGCAGCATTTACAATGGGTGCTCGGATAAAGCAAGTTTACAGTCCTGAAAAGTGATTGAAGCCATTTTCACTTAAATGGAAGACAGTTTAGAGCCAGAGAGCACATCTGTGTGAACTGAATGCTGCATTCAATGCACCCAGCAGCTCCTGGGTCCGGTTGGAGACGGCAAAATCCTTAAAAATAAAAATTCGATTGTACGTTTCTTTCTGTGTTTTAGTTTTTTTCTTTCTGTGTATTAGTTTTGGCCTTAGTTAGTTTTTCCAATGCAGTCACCGGAAGAACACACCACCCTTTACTGCAGCAGAACACAGAGGGGGTTAAATATTCCTTAGTCAGAGTAGTTGGATCACACTGCAAAGATGTTATTTTTCTCCTTCAGGAAAGCTGTCATCTGGATTCCCCTTTCTTACTATAGTTCACAAATCTTTTGTGGCAAAAGTTGTAGAAAGAAGCAGATTTCTTGACTTGACAACCAAACTCAGGCAGGCATGCATAAGATAAAGATGAGTTTCTTCTTTCTTGAGTGGCTGTGGATGTATTGAAATAAATACACATGTATTGAAACAGATATATGCTTTGACTATTTGGTTTATGGTTAGGGTTTAATCACATCTCGAGGTGAGTTTTGAAGACTAAATTCATTCATTCATTCATTTGGGTACTGCTACTAAAAAAAGTGGGTCAGAAACTGCACCGTACTGATACGCTTCTTGGTGTTTATTACATGTATTTATTTTTTCTTATCCCAAGAGAGACCATAGAGATGGATAAGACTCTACTTGGTTGTTTTTCTTTTCACTTTTGGGGAGGATAGCAAGGTCATGGTGCTGATAACTCTGAAATATGTTTGTTAAAAGACGACGAACGAGCACGTCGGCTGAATTTGCAGCTCCAAGTACAAGTCAACATTAAAAGTTTCCTCACTACAAATCCAGTCTGATAACTATTTATAGCCAATCCTGAAATGGGTGGCTGTGGACATATGCAGTCGCTAGTGGACACAAAAAGAAGACATACTTTTTTTTAAAACTCCACATCAGAGAGTACTTTCACACAAAGGTGACAGATCAGCGATGAAACCAGGTACTGGAAACAATTTATTTCAACAAATGTATCCTGAAGCTGGGATTGCACAAGTCGAACCACACAAGCCAAACCTTCCCAGAAGACATTCTGCTTCTCGCAACATTCATGAATCGAACGAATAGATTGATTTCACACAGTTTGTTACCGACTCCTCAGCCTTTCCCGCTGTCTGTGTCAATTTGTTGAATGTGTTTGGACTCAGGTATTGATCTTGGCCTGCGTCAAAGGAAGTACCAGCGCTCAGACAGGGTGTGTGTGTGTGTGTGTGTGTGTGTGCGTGCGTGTGTGCGTGCGTGCGTGCGTGCGTGTGTGTGTGTGTGAACTAATGAGCCTGCACAGCACCAGTGAACAGATTAATGAGCCGCTCTCAAGTGTCTGAGGTGGGAGGCTGCTGCCTGAATGTATTGGTTCTATGGCCTTTGCAGGACAACACACACACACACACACACACACACACACACACACACACACACACACACACACACACACACACACACACACACACACACACAGACACACACACACACACACACACACACACACACACACACACACAAACTTATACAGCTATATAGGGTTGTCTTGGTGAAAATGGTGACATTAGTTCCCAACTGAAAAGTCAGATGAACCGCTACTCTGACCTCTGCCATCACTTATAAAGCAATTATTGGCCAGAAGTTAAACTCTTCAACCAAAATAAACAACTGAAAGAGACTAAAATAGCTGCCGAGCAAAGGGAACATGATTTAGTACACAAGAAATGACAACGTTCACACGAAACAACAATTTTTAGAGGTAGAAAAAGTATTGTACACATTTGCATCTACTTTGGTGATGGATAGTAATTAAACTAATTCATAAGTAAAGTAAGTTCATAAACCAAAAATGCTTAAAGTATACATTTTGTTTAAACTTTTTGATATTTTATTACATCCACAGAAACAGATATAAAAAAAAACTAGGCAATTTATTTTATGAGACAACCCACATCCTCAGCTCTGCTGCTCATCCAACAAATGCATTTCCCTTACAAATAAGGAAGCATGTAAAAGGAATAAATGGACTTTCAGAATTGCTGCAAAGAAGCACAACAAAGGAATAGTCCACCAAACACAAATATGCCTACATTTTGAGCAAAGCTTAGATGAAAATATTAGAATAACTGAAATTTAATTTGTAGGAGTGGCAATCATTTATCTTATAACAATTAAAACAGTGCAACACTCACTGAAGAATCATGCAGGGATGAACTTGAGAGGACTTGAGAGGATTTAAACCTCCACAGTCATCATAAAAAACTGTACTTAGTGACAAAGCACAGCGAAAATTTCCCCTGCATTGCAAAAGAGTAACATGACTCACAGAACATTATTCATGGCTTCACTTATCTGCCATTGCTCTGTGGATTAAATACTGTGACAGCAGTTGTTGATAAAAGATTATTTCCAATCTCTTCCTCATCCTCCTGTTAGTTACAGTTCACAGTTGTTACAATCAACAAAGTAACAGTTAAACTATGTTTTAGCAGAAGCCAGACACAGACGTGTTATTGTGTGCTTGGACTTATTTTAATGTTTTGTTTTGTATGATCTTTTTTTCCCCGTCCAAGCTTCATTTGTCTTGTCATGCTGTGATGCTCTACTCCAAAATTGCATCAGGGAAACAATAAATATGATGGATCTCTTAGATATAATATAGTGTGGATTGGATTTTTGCATTTGTCTGGGATTAAAACAGCATTGTGTGACACTTAGGGTCACTGATCGCAACAGTGTTATGTTCTCATCCATGATTGTCCTTAATAACCTCAATTCATTTTTCTGGCACTGCGAGGCAAAAAGAAAATATGAGACAAAGAGGAATGGAGGAAGCGCTTGGAAAAATAAAGGGAATTATGCAAAACAAATAAATCAAACGGAAACAGGAAACAGAGGCGAGAGGACACAGACTCAACAAGATAGACCAAGACACAAATGAGATAATGACAGTGAGAAGAAAAGCTGAGAAAATAAAGGGTGAACAAAATCCACTATCAACTCGGCTATTTTTGAAATATTGTAAGATATAAAGGAAAACATGTGTTGATTCCTGTGATGTAACCAAATAAAGAAAAAAAATATATAATGCTGACATCAACCCAGCTATCGATCTTTGATACACTTTGTTCTAACGTACAGTCGAGGCTTAAAGCAGATCCCAGTTAAGCATTGAACGAAGGCAGGGTTGTAATTAGTATGTATATGTTGCAGAGTTACGCAAAAAGAATGAATACATTAATTAGGTGCAACTTTGTCTAAAGCTGTAAAGTAACCCACTGCTCTGTCATACTGAAACAAAGTGCAGAATTCTACATACTACTGACATACGGTATAAGAATCATACTAATAATAACACTATCTATGGAGAAACTTCTACTTCACTATCATTAGAGGGGAAGTTTCATGTCAACATAAATACCAACCAGTCTGCGAAGCGTGCAACAATACTAAATTTTTAATGTCGGTCAGATGGATTTCCCGTATCTCAGGAAGTGGTCAGATATTGAAAACATACCTTGCTTCTAACTTGCCGAACTAAATAGTCACATTGTTTACTTTAATTGAAAAGACATGATAGAAACTGTACTTTCATCTGCTGGTCTGTGACTCTTCTCAGCCTCGTGCCAGGCTGAGATGAGTAGAACTGGCTCTTTAAAGAATGCATTTGAAGCACTTGAAGACACACATCCCTCATCTCCCCGTTGGCAACGCAGCTGCCTGGCACACAACCAGGCCTGCTCATCTCTGGGTATGAACAAACGCACCCTCAGGCACGCTCCCAGTGTCCAGCGTGCAGGCCTTTGCAGATGCGTGTAAATATGCGGTCGACGCACGTGTGTTATTACCATACGGTTACTGACTACTGCTGAAGAATTCAGCGTGGCTGCTGTTTGGGCTTTCTACAAAAATACCCAGCTCTCCATCCCAGCTCGTCTTACTTACTAAAAACAGTTGTCCTGCTATAAGTGCCCTGCAGCCTCTTGAAGTGTTTGGCAGTAAACAATTCCCCCTTTAAGACGCTGCGGAGTGGTGGTCCTAATATGGAGCTGTTTGACTCTGTGTTGAGCCCGAGAAGAGAAGAGGAGAGGAGAGGAGAGGAGAGGAGAGGAGAGGAGAGGAGAGGAGAGGAGAGAAGAGAAGAGAAGAGAAGAGAAGAGAAGAGAAGAGAAGAGAAGAGAAGGTTCATATTATATGGGGTTTGCTCTCCTCCAGCACAGTAAAACCACACCAAATGCTTTGTTCCTGGTGATCTAACTTGTTTATCAATACTTTCTGGAGAAAGGCCTTAAGTGACCTGATATGATGTGATTACTGGCCAGATGTTAAGGCAATATTTCCAATGGTTATTGAGACAAACAGCTAATGTCCCCCGTCAGTGATTCTCGGTAAAAGAAGGATGCTTTATTTGTGACACATACAATAAATATATGGTCTCTGCTGCTATTTAACCCCTGGCTGGGGAGCAATTCGGGGCTCAAGGATCATGTTCAGGGATCATCAGTGATCAACTGTTAGCTGTGGGATTCAAAACCGCAAACATCTGATGACAAGCTTGATTGCCCTTCTTGCTTTCTGGATCAGTGTTGAACAAACAATTCCTAT